>NC_033635.1:11103296-11222862 GCF_001540865.1 Ananas comosus
ATTATATATATATATATATATATATATATATATATATATATATATATATATATATATATATATATATATATATATATATATATATATATATATATGTGGTGGAGAGGGGTGAGGATAAGCCTCTCTCTAGAGCTTTATTGGTTGCCACTAAAAAACAATATATGAGATAGGTTTACCAAACAAGAGTAAAACCACATCATGGATGAGACTATATACCATGTTTCTTTTTTCAAGTAGTTGACTCTCTCCTTTTTAACATGAAATAAATGAATAAATTTAACCTTCTAGAATGAATTGAAGCTTTGTGTTTGCCACCCAAATTAAAGTTGCTTTCTCTCTCTCTCTCTCTCTCTCTCTCTCTCTTTTCCTTGTCAATGTATATCGATCGTAGTACATCTCATTAGAGGGTTTTGGGTTGTGGGTCACATATTGGGTTTTGATAAAATCATAAATTGTAGCTTTGACTTTGTCCATATGATCCAAACCGACCACAATTTGGCATATGGATTAACGACAAGTTTGGATTGGATTATTCGAGAATAAAAAGGTTAAAATTCTACACAAATCCCCTGAACTTGAGGCCTTTTTGAAATGGACCTCTCAACTATTTTTCTTTTGATTAATTTACGGCTCTTGTTGGTTCCTTTGAATTAAACTCTTATTATCAATGAGATTAAAGTTTTTATTAAATATATATAACTGTGATATCGATTGTGCTAATTTTAACAATTTTCTATGCTTTTTTTGCTAATTAGATTGCGGATTTCGTTAATGATAAATTCTCAATTATTTTAGAAAATAACTCAAATGAAGAACATTTAAAGTCGAAGGAGTGTAAATTACAAAAGTGTCCTTGAATAATTCAAATCAAACAAATTAAAAGATTTACTGATAAAATCAAAATTTTAAAAGATTGGATAGCCAACTACAGTTTAGATAAGNAATAATATAATTATATTCCTATATAATTAAAAAAAATTAATCTAAAACAACTAAACTATTTATATATATATAAATAATAATAATACAACAACAAAATTATAAAGTAAAAAAATATATAAATACTTAACTAATCAATTTTCATCATATTTTAAATGTACAAACTATATAAAGAAATAATAAAACTTAACTAATTAAATTTTATCATATATTTTAAATATGCAAACTAAATAAAAGAGTAATTAGTTGAGAAGGTCTCCATATTATATAAGTAAAATCATACATATATAACTTATCTAGACCATGGACCATTAATCCTTTTAATCGACAATATTTTGCTTCAAAACTTATGTTAATTACCTACTTTACTAAATTTATAGTTGCGAGAATTACACGAAGAACATTAACTAAATCTATAAAATAAATGACGTATTTAAAATTTTGAAGAAAAAGTGTCCTTGAATAATTCAAATCAAACAAATTAAAAGATTTACTGATAAAATCAAAATTTTAAAAGATTGGATAGCCAACTACAGTTTAGATAAGTCGCGTATATTTTCACCTATTATTATATATACACACGTTTACCAAATTAAATAAAAAGACTAAATGTAAAGGAGATTTGGGCTTTATGATGAAAACCAAAACACACCCTAAAAAATAGCTCACCACTAATTGGAAGTTAATATTTGTCACCATGCAAATATTTAATGTATTCATGCTTCTTTCTTTGGAAACATATAACTTATAAATTAGTTAATTAGTACGAAAATCAAAGCATTAGTCTTAACGATGCGCACGTGCCGCAGTGATGCTCGTGCACGTACCCATCAGTGGAAAAAAGAAAAAAGTTCCCCCACATTTACACAGTCAACTACGGGTTTGACCACATGCTAAGTGGAGATATTTTACTATATATTTGACTAATGTAAAGATTAATTAAAGGTTCCGTAGATGTACTATTTGAATAATTTTTTTTTTATAAAAGTACTAGATAGTAAAGTTTTCATTGAACACAATTTAGTACCATTAATACTAAAGCTTTTTCATTAAACTCTCTTTAATTTACACATCTATTCCTATACATTAATCCCCATAAGAAATGCCACGTGACAGTGTTTCGTTCACTGTTTGCTTTCACCTTATGAACGTCTGTCTCTTCGGCTTTCCGTTTCATTAATTCCTTCCCTATAACGTCTACCTCTTCGGCTTCCCGTCTTATTAATTTCTGTCTTATTAATTTCTTTTCCATATCGTATGTCTTTTCGGCTTTCCATCTCATAATTTCTTTTTTGTAACGTCAGAAGGTAATCAAAAAAGAAAGAAGATGAGTTCCGTAAACTTAGAAACCCACACAAAAAATCCAACCCTTCATCTTCCCTTTACATATAGCGTTTAATTAATGCAACCACCTATCCTAATCCTAATATAATCTTAAACGATACAAATTCATATAAAAGCCCCATTCTCTCCTATGCATGTCATGAAAATAAAAGTCTATTTATTTTTTATAATAAATTATGACCTCTTTCATTTGCCAAAAGATGTGGCATCAATTTACTTTTTTCTATTTTTTTTGTTAACTTCTAATTTTGGTGTCTTCTTCTATTCTCATTTAGTACGAGGTGTGGGATTTCTTTTTTTTTTTTCAACTCCTAATTTTAGTATCTTCTCATCTTCTCAACGTCCACCGCTTCACCTTTTTCCAGCCCACGAGTCTTTTCTTCTTCTCTACCATCCGTTTTTTCTAACTCCCACAATCCTATCTCCTCTTTTTTGTGTAGAGTTTTTTAGATACTTCAGGTCATAGTGGTAGTGGAGGTGGTGAATGAGAAAGTAGTAGAGATCAAAGCGGCGGCGGCGACTGTGAAAGAAAGCATGGGCAATGGCAGTGAAGATCAAGGTGGCGGCAAAAACAATAGTAAGTCTCACCCTCTTAGAGATCAATACCAAGTAATAGTTTCTCTATCTTTTTTTTCTCTCTTTTATTTTCTATTTGTTATCTATTTTTAACCTCTTTTACAATATTTTTGGAATTATTTGATAGTTTTTGTTTAAGGTAAGTTGGATTGGATTAAAAATATAATATTTCGATAATACCTGTCTGCCGCATCGCGCGGGTAACTACACTAGTTTCCATTAATTGGAATAAATACAATAACTTCATATTACAACTCTTGCTCTTTTTTCTTTTTTTTTGCCAAAAAATATTTCAAAAGTTTTCATTCACACAAACATATAAACTCCCTCTTGGAAATATAGGTGCTTCATAATTAAGAAGGTGCATGAGTTATCATCTTTCTTTTTTTGTGTTGTTTATAAAAGTCCTCACCCACATAGGTAATAAAATTGACCAATTTGTATTAATGTATATATATATATATGATATATGATATACCTCATCATGTTAAGGTTCCATGGAATAAATTTGGTGACCATCATCATGGCCATCCATTATGACCCTACCATGAAGAAACCATGTGTATACAAACAAGCCAAAAGTGGGTTGCTTTTAATGGAATTGTATCCAATTTGAGACTTTGACAAAGCATGGAAATTAAGGTAGTATTAGGAATATTTCATAATGTAGGAGTCTAAAATCAAGTAGGATGGATCATATGGACTCTTTCACAGAAAAAAAGAAAAGAAGAATGGGTCCTTTAATTTTCTAATTATGTTCCAAATTAAATTTGGAAAAAAATGTATTAATTTGCTCTAAATTAAGTAATTTGAACTAAAAGTCCACTCGTTGTTAAGGAACAATAAGATTATTTCAACCAACAATTATATGACTTCGTATATGATTCATATTGCTATGTTCTGAATATACACACATAGCACATATGCAGTATGCAGTGTGCATACGATTTTACCATTAAAATAACAAATATATATAGAGTACTTGTTATAGTTGGAAATATATGAGTGCACTATAACTCATTTATATACCATATGCGGCCGCATAGACCGCCTTTTAAAATTTGGCAAAAGGCACATTATTACTTTGTCAAATCTCTATATATAATACCAAATAATAATATGTCAAAGTAGGTTCAACATGTACACGGATGGTAATGATAATCACACAATCTCAATCTTCTAAAGCTAATTAATTAAGCATGTCCTTTTAGCATACCCTACCCCACCTATACAAAAAGAAGTCCCACCCACAACTTGATCACTAGTAAAAATATCTCACAGCCCACTTTAAGACCACTCAATCACAAAATAGATAATGACCCACAATTATAAATTATATTTTAACTGATGCAGATTAAATTTAACGGAGTTGATCATCGATTCGAATGTTCTGTTATCGCAAACAAAATAAAAGCACAAAAATTTCCGTGCCTCTAAAAGCACACGGTGTCGGATCGTTGGCACTAACCATTAATCCCAAAAGCTCGAGCTGTTAGAAATACGCAACCAATTCACTTAAAGCGTACAGAAACAGCGCCCACGGGTCTCGATTGTGACTCGGCCCACCTGGCCTCACGCCACTTCGAACATGACTCGGCCCACATGGCCTCCCGCCACAGGGCAGGATGCTGGCCCATTTAAGCCAACAATCCCCCCTCCAGCACCTGCACACATTTGCAGCATGCAGGAATCGAACCTGTGACCTCTGTCTCTTTAATATAATATTTATGTATCTTGCGTTAGTTGTACGAAAAAGTGAGGGCACCTTTTCGGCGCCGACTTGTTGTTACGCTCTTTTCCTTCGTTGTGAAATTCTAACAATCAATTAATTGAATCCAATTAGTAGCAAATTGCTGCTATTGGGGGACCAACTAGTGCTGGTCCTCTTTTTAAGAGATTATTATAGATCTTTCGGGTTAGTTCTACAATAGGTTCTACATTTTTTTATATTTCGCAGTTGAGTCCCAAATGCCTATTTAATATATTTTGGTCTTTTTTAAGTAAAAGATTGGCCTGGGACAACAGTATTTAAAAAAAAAAAGAATAGAGGTTCAAAATGATGTAATTTATTATACTAGTCATATCATTCTACGCGAACCCCTAAATTCTGAACTCTTAATTTAGGAAACATTGAATTAAAAGTTTTGAGGGACAATTGTGCAATATTCGAACTCCGTTGTGCAATATTCGAACTCCGTAGGGATATATAGGCAAAATGCCCTAGCAGTGCTCCTCTTACTTTTTTTGGTTGGGGGGATGTATACAGTGAGTGTCCTTTTATTAACTAGTTAGTGGCCTATTAACAGATGGGTGGGAACGCAACTCTCTCGACCTAGTGGCATGGCTGGAGTGCGTGCGGCGGTGGATGCGACGTGATATATACAAAGAAGAGGAAGTTTCTGAGGACGATTGCTGATATAAGACTATTTCATTTGCTGTTAACGCCGTTTCTAATTTCATGCCAATCATGTACTGATCTGCAGATGAAACGGTCTTACATTGAATGCCAATTAATAGATCTATGAGTGGGAGCTCAACTCTCTCGACCTAATGGCATGGCCAGAGTGTGTGCGGCGGTGAATACGACGTCATATATACAAAGAAGAGGAAGTTTCTGTGGACAATTGCTGACATAAAACTATTTTATTTGCCGTTAACTCTGTTTCCAGTTTCATGCCAATTATGTACTGTTCTGCAGATAAAACGGTCTTATATTGGAGACCTATTAATAGATCTATGAGTGAGAACTCAACTCTCTCGAGATAATGGCATGGCCAGAGTGCGTGCGGCGGTGGATGTGACATCGTATATACAAAGAAGAGGAAGTTTATGAGGACGATTGCTAATATAAGACTATTTCATTTGCTGTTAACGCCGTTTCCAACCAATCATGTATTGGTAAAACGGTCTTATATTGGAGGCCTATTAACAGATCTATGAGTGGGAACTTAACTCTCTCAAGATAATGGCATGGCCAGAGTGCGTGCGGCGGTGGATGTGACATCATATATACAAAGAAGAGGAAGTTTCTAAGAATGATTGCTGACATAAGACTTTCATTTGCCGTTAACATTGTTTCCAATTTCATGCCAATCTTATACTGATCTGCAGATAAAACAGTCTTACATTGGAGGCCTATTAATTAATAGATCTATGAGTGGGAACTCAACTCTATCAAGCTAACAGTCGGAACGCGTGCGGCGGTGGATGCAACATCATATATATACAAAGAAGAGGAAGCTTCTGAGGACGATTACTGACATAAGACTATTTCTTTTACCGCTAACGTCGTTCCCAATCTCGTGCCGATCATGTGCTGATCGGCAGATAAGACGGTCTTATGCTGGGGACAACCCTCGCAACGACGGCAGTGATGATGGTAGGGCCCGGCCGCCACATGCTCAAATTAGTGTTAAACTTGTTAGTTGTTGTGGCCCACAAATCACACTCCATCATCCCCACCCTATCCTCTCCTAAAGTACCCTGTTTGAACAATGAATGGTAAGGAATTGAGAATGGGCAAATATAATGCTCAACAATCTCAACATACTTACATAGTCAACATTTGCGGCAAAAATGAGAGATCTCACGCTTTCACACGTGAGACACGAGGTAGTTCAAAAGCCTCCCCCACACAGTGTTTCTGGAGCCAAACTTGAACCAAAATCCGAACATTTCAACACGCCTTCATGATACTGACATAAAGATTCATTGAATTCGATCATTATTTTGCTAACCGGACTATCTTGGAAGTTACACACTCTCCTTGCAGTTTGGATCTTACGCGCCCCGTAATCAACTGCTGTCAAATCAGCGAGCAGATTAGCACATAACAATCACATGTACTTTGTAAAAACATAACTTCATTGATTTCACTTACCGCTACATGGTCGAAAAATGTAGGCATCTTACTGTAGCAGAATCTTACGGAAAACTGGAATAATAACGATAGGAGCGAAAAATGCTAGACTTTTTGTTAAGCTTTTCCTTTCAAAAAGTAGAGATATGGTTTTGACAAGGGGAATGAGATAGATAGAACTTCTAATAAAACTTAAGAGTGATATAAACAAATAAACAAATAAAAGGGAAATTAACGTACCATAAACACAAGCTTCAGTGGACGTTTACGCGCGTCATGAACTGGTTAATCGCGCTACGAATAAGCCGAATTTCTTTACAAGAATAAGTCAACCCAATTTCCAATCCACTGTAGTTCCCGTCTCTTTATCAGCAAGTATTTCTCCTCTTTTTTTTTTTTTGAGACCTGTTTGAGACATAAAAATTGTTAAATACAAGATCATTGAAAGAAATTAAACAGACGAGTTTTCGAGTCAGTAATGTCCAACTTGTAAGTGAGAATTAAACAACAAAGTAAAGCCAAATAACTAAATTACTAATGAAAGAAAATTCCAATTGCCCAATAATAAAAGAACGAAAAAGGAATACAAAGGCTCTCAGATCAACACCTCAATGTGCTCATCGATGTAGACAATCCATTAGAAAAAACAATATAGAAAACATTTAGAACTCAAAATAGACAACAAAAAGCAGGAAATAAAAAAGAAAACCTCTTTCTTTCACTCTTCCCCGATAAAATTTTCAAAAATAGCAAGTTTACAAGCAGTAGTTAAAAAAGCATTTCATCAGTAAAGATTTGTCATCATGTTTATCCGCACATAAAGAAACGGACAAACACTGCGCAGCCAATTATATAGTAGAACAGACATATGATTATGTCCGATGAACTTATATGAAACCCTACAGCTCAAGTGCATAAAGCCATGCATGCTGCATCTTCTAACACAACAGGAAATTCACTACAAATTAGGGGTATTAGAATGCTCAAGAATGATTGGATTCAGAACGTATCAAGAAGGAAATATAGCGCAAACATTATTAGTTATCAAAGTCAATTAATTTTGTGCTAGATAATTGTACAGTTCATATTAGCGAGTCACTAGAAATAGCTTAATTTTATTTATTGGGCTCAGTTGTTTAGAGGAAAAACCACCTGAGCGATCTGCAAGGACTGTTTAAGAATTCAGAAGAGGAGGATGATTCCTCTCTCTTACTCCTCACATCCTAAAATAGAATATATTAATGTTTTATCTAAACTCTGATCCAACCTGGATACAACCTAAACCATAATTCTTCTGCAAATTCACTTGAAAAATAACCATTGATTTATTCTTCTAAGCTGCCAACCAGATTGTAACATCTGGATCAACAAGGTTGTATAGAATATGATATCAGAGTGAAGACTCTGCAAGCCCAGAATTTTGTGTTACTATCAGAAATAGTGATGAAAGTGGCTTCCTCGACCGTACACAGAGATTACAGAGAAGATCAACAAAGAAATGTGAAAGTAGAAGTATCAATTAGAAGTCAACAACTAGCAACAAAAGCAATGAATCAACAACTTCTTTACGAATTTTACAAAATATCTTTCCTTGTCAAGGTTTACAAAAGTTTGGCCGAGAAAATAAATAAGAATACCGTTGGAATATAAGTGAGAAGGGAATTTAAAGACTAACCAGAGAACAACCAATCCAGCAGTGAATGTATTAGAGATAAGGACTGACTTCGTCAAAGAGGACTGACTTCGTCAAAGAACTTCGGTCCGAATATTGTTTGTCCGACACAGATCGATCATATGATATATTAACTTGAAAGGTGTCCAAAGCCATGCAAGAGATTAAATTTCCCAAGAACTGTCACTAATTCAATGCATAGATGTAGAATGTATAAATGGCTTTTATTAGAAATCAAGTTTGACCAGGACAAAGTGAAGTGAATCAGCACATTATTTGATTGAACTAATTAAAGGATTTGCTGAAGCAAGAGGCAATTAAACTGAAATAAATAAGAAACCGGAATTGCTAAGAAAATTGTAGCATGAACAATCAACCAACTTCTTCTCCTTTAATAATTAGGCAAAATGATTGCTTTTGTTTAGTCAAATCAGTGTTCTCTCTATATACTCTGTAACTAAGTCTTTTGCCAATTTATGAAGATTTACATTCAAGGAGATCTCATCTTCTTTCGCTTCTCAAAAATCACAACACCTTTAATTGCAGATTTTGTACTTTTGATTTAAAATCCGTCTTAGAAATTTCATCTACTTATTACATCCTGTGCTCAAGGAAATTAATACGCTCTTCCCCTTTCTTGTTCTCTACAGGTAGCAATTGAAAATCAGCCCCAAATGTCATTATTATACATCTAATTTATAATTTTGAAGCCGTAAACTCATTGATCTTAGATCAGAAATTTCTTGGAAAGTCTGCAGCAATGCTATACGGCTTCCATACTGTCCTGTTCTTTATCACTCTTTATAAAGGTAAGAAGTGCCTAGCTTGATCTAAAAAAAACGATGACAAACAAGAGGATTGTTCAAAGACCTTGAATTGGAGCCACTAATTACAAGCAAATTAATAATATTTTCTAGAATTCTTTCGCTCCTAAACACGACAAGGAGGCCAATCAGCTATGTAAGCACCAACTCATCTTGCAAAGTTCGACTTCTCCACTCTCCAAGATGTGCATGGAAAAGATATACTCCAACACATGTGCTCTTTATTTTCATCCATTAAGGTTGTACTAGTTTTCTATCTTTTTTATGTAGAGGACCGACAATTCAAATTCAAAACAAAAAATCGAGCATGCTCCAGCAACAGAAAATGAAATATAAACAAAAAGCTTGCAAAATTATCTTACAGATGATCTTACACTATGTCTAGTAGGTCATAAACGAGATACTTAGATCTAGAATGAATCAGCTTTAGGCCAAACTATTTCAGACACAAGGAATGAGAGAGAGAGAGGGAGAGAGCAAGAGAGAGCGAGAGAGAGAGATGAAGATAGTTGGGCTGTATGTGTCAAGAGAACTTTTCTTGCAGTAATCTAAATTAAACAACAAAGAACGGGCATATTTCCTCCACATTGCAAAATTTGTTTATCCAGATACTATGTGCCACTTGAACTCTGAACAAATCAACGCTGGAATCCCTCTATAAGCCAAACCATGATAATGCAATTCACAAACGAATGCGAATTTGGAGATAATCAAGGGAAGAGTTGACATCCCTATGTCAGCATCCTAAGACTGCACAGAATCCTGGCCCCTCGTTCCTCCTAAGATATGTCATGATAAGTCCCAATTAAACTCATAAATGATTAAAATCCCTATAGCCAAATCTCACATCAATACTAACAAAGGAACAGAAATCATGTCGATTGAATTAATAACAGTTCAGTTCATGAAAACAAAAGTAAGGTAAAACTTCATCTTTTTTGAAGAAAAATAAAAGCAGATCATTCAGTTAATCTGATTGGCCCCCATCATCCCAGCTTGATCTTGATCCAAAGACCACACTAAACGAAATAGGTTTCATTTGAACCTTTACAATAACAAATTTTCAACAGAATTTCCTACATATCCTGGGAAAGGAACAACAATTATGCTGCAGTATGAAGAATACAAACTTAAAATTACTTACCTGCATCTTTAGTGAGGTTTCTCATTGCTATGTGTCGAAAACAACGCATGTTTTTACAGGAAGCTACCCATTACAAAGAGGCAAAAGCCGACTCTAGTGACAAAAAGCTTATCAAGAACCTGATTAGAAAATGAAGATGAGTTTCTCTGCTATTTAAAATGGAAAACTGGTGTGCCTCCAAAAGAATATATGAGATTAGAATGCAAGTTATACGCTAAAACAAGGTGACTAAATCTCCAGATGCATAAGAATAATTAGTGTGCGCATCTCAATTAAAATGAGTTTCCTACATACCCTCATATAGGACCGTCGATTATGCTGCAGAGCATGCAAATTTAGAAACCCATCTGCTTCCGAACTGAGGTTGCTTATCAGAGCGAGTGCTATCACAATCTTTCAACTGAACTACTGATTATGAAGAGGCAAAGCCAGCTCCGGCAATTGATAAGAGCTCATCAACATGCTGATTAGAAAGAAATAAGAGGTGCCACTGAAACAAAACATCAAGATTAAATACAAGCTATATGTGAAAACACAAACTATCAAATATTCATAGAATGAGATAAAAATGGTACACACACCACAGACATAAAAAACAAGAAATATCTAGCAGTAAAAGCTCAAACTTACTGTTAGATTCCCCATGGTGATTTGTAATTTTGTACACGCACATCTTCAGATGAAATATTTCCTAGTCGACATAAGCCATGCATAAACTCAAACTCAAAAAGATGTGATTCAATGTCTTGATACAAGTGCTGATGTTAAAAGCTTAACATAGCAGGTAACATATTAAAAGTAACAAAATAAAACACGGAAAGAAAAAGATCAATGAGCTGAAAGAACGTACATTTGCAAACAACATAAGGTGAAAAGTAAGAAAACAGCAGAGAAAATCAACTTTTCTTCATATTTCCAACTAATTTATAACAAAAGAACTCTTGTTGTACAATGCTTCTTCTCTACACCTGCTTTTCCTCTAAGCTTTCTCTACTTACACACAAATAAAACATGTTGCTTCCCATCAATCTGATGTAATAATAACAATTGCCCTTTTCTAACACACCGAAAAGAGCTATTCTATTAAAAAGAAATCAACTGTAAATAAGTCTAACACAATTTACCAAATCGTGTGGACAAACATTCAGGCACTACTGGTCTTTGAAGAAAGAAGGTTCGCCAAAAAAGCATGGAACTTGATTCCCTTTCTCTCCTGTGGTTTCTTTTCAAGGAATGTAGTATAATTTGGAGCAGTAAGAACGGAAATTCTCAAACAACTTCCTAGTGAAGTAACAGAAGCCGACACTTAAGCAGGGACGATAAGCCTCGTCCCGATAGAGATGTGCATGCACAAGGCAAGGCATATGGTGAAGATGGCCATGGACTTGGCACTGAGATACCTCACCACCATCAAGCCCCTTTCCACCACCTCATGGTGAGCGCCATGGACGCTCTTCTTCACGCCATCCGAAACGCCCCGTAGCACGAAATCAAGGAAGGACCTCACCATCTCCGACGTCACCCTCCCGGTTACGTCGAGCACTAACCTCCTATTGCCTGGAACTACCAATGCGGCCGAATTCGATTCAATAGCTTCTCTCGCGACGAGTTCCACTGGGGTCTTCGATGAGCTCGAGCTTGAAGAGGTGATGACCTGGTGCGAGGTCCGGACTAGGGTTTCGACGGCGCCATTGCTGAGGGAGACCAACAGATCCTTCACCTTTGCCTCGTGCTTGGGGTTGGTGATGCTGGAGAGCGCCTCGTCGAACGTGTTGATCGCCATGGTGCGGTCGAGGTACGCCGCCACCGCGGTGCTCACGAACACCTGGATCCAATTCGCCGCGAGCTCCTTCCCCCTCTCCCCGAACACCACCTGAAGCCACCGCGGATCCTCCGCGCTTTCCCCGCTCGGCACCGCGGAGTGGTGCGCAACCACCAGGTTCCGCGCGAAGCTCCCGACGACGACGGAGGCGAAGCCGGAACCGGCGGGGGAGAAGAGCTTGTCCAGAAGCCGATCCGATAAGGGCTCGGTTGAGGAATCGGACCCGGAGACGGAGCCGCGGAGGACGCCGCGGGTCACGGCTTCGGAGAGGGCGGAGACGGAGCTCGAGAAATCCTCGGACATGGCGATCTTCGACGCTTGCCGTAGGCTGGTGGGGATCTCGTCGGAGTCGGAGCGGAGGAAGCGGTTGAGGTCGCCGGAGACGAGCGCGGCTGCATCGGCGGAGGCGGAGGCGGCGTCGGCGAGGGCGACGACGGCGTGGAGGAGCCGCGCGAGCCTCCTCCGCCTCCTCGCGACGGAGGGGAGGTGGTAAACCCTGTAGGCGCCGTAGCCGGAGGCGGCGACGGCGAGGGCGAGGAGGAGCCACCGCCGCCGCCGCGGCGGCCGCGAGAGGGCGAGCGCCGCCTCGGCGAACAGGGAGGCCATGGGAATCCGCGGCGCGGTATTAGGGTTTTGGAGGAGGGGAGGATGGGGGCTAGGGTTTGGAGGAAACCCTCGAGGGGGTTTTGCGAAGGAGAAGAGGGAGGTGGTCACGGGAACGGAACGGAGTCGTCTCTAAAAAAGGAGAGGGGCACGTTCCGTTTCGGGACGTGAAAGGAGCGGCGAAGAGTTATATACACCGTTACGGTGGTCCCCACACGAAAACTGGGGAGAGAGAGCGCGTTGAGATAAATGCAAATAGTCGTATGTGATTGAAGCTTATGGACCCTGTCCACCAACTCATCTCTCTGGCACCCAGGGGTGTCCACGAGCTGAACATGAGTGAGCTGAGACGAGCTGACATGTTAAAGTATCGAGTCGAAAAATTCAACTCGTTTTCGGCTAGTTAATAAACGAGCCGAACATGAGCTGACTCACGAGCTGACCAACGAACAATAAGTTAAAAGGATTAGATTGAATATATATATAAAATAAATTTATAAAATCTTATCCATTAGACTTTGATCTAATAGTTGAAATTTTACATATAAATAAGTCTTTTTATAATTGAGCTCGCCTTTATATTTTTATTTTGCTAAAAATTAAATAATAAAAATATATAGTATATATATAATTATTTATTTATATATATAAATATAAATTAAATAAATTATATAAATATAAAATATATGTATTCGAGCTGTTATCAAGCCGAACACGAGCGAGCTAACCCCAGCTTGTGTTCGGCTCGTTTAATAAACAAGCCGAAAAATTCAGCTCATGTTCGACTCGTTTACTAAACGAGCGATTCGATATTGAATTCATTTCGAGCCGAACACGAATTAGCTCACGAACAGCGAGCTAGATTGCCACCCCTACATAGAAGATACAAGTATCAAAATTATATAAATGCGCGCGAATGAGTTACTTTTATATTAAAAGAATATTATCGGTAACTAATTTTTTAAATTTGTTATTTGATTTTTTAAAATTAAAAAAAAATTCTATGAAAGAACAGTATAATTATTCATCATATACGATGCGTAAATTCTAGAATAATAGTTAATATTTAGTGAAATCGTTTTTTCATGAGAAAACTTCTGAGTTTCCTCACAACTTTATATGTGAATAAAAACAATACTATTTTATTCAAAAAAAACTAATTTTAAAATTTGAAAATAATAAACTTTAGTTAAGTAACTATAGTTTGAAAAAATTATTAATTAAAAAATTCAAAAAAAAATCTGTACAAAAAAAAATAATATAATTAATTTTTTTTTATCATATATAATGTACGAATTTTAAAACTATGACGGTGGACTGCCCCTCTCTCTCTCTCTCTCTCCACAAAAGAGGCTTCCCACGTAATTCCTGCACGAATTTTAAAGCAACAATGGTGCGGTCCACGGGTGACGTGGTGGACCGGGGCTTTCGCCGCGCTCGCACGGAGACTTGTATGCGGTGGCGAAGGCCTCGGCGACTCCGTCCGCATCAAATGTGGCGGGTGGGGTCCGTGGGGACGCCGTTCTGGGTTGACGACTTCAGTACAATTGGAATCGGCGGTTGAACGCAGCCAATGGCGACTTCAATGCAACGAGTCCAAGACTCCAAGTAGGTGGGAAATTTATTAATTATTTATGTCCCATTACTGCACCATTAATTTGATTAATTATTTTATTCTCTTCCAAAGTCCATTAATATTTAATTGTGAAAACTTCAAATACCTTCCCTCTGGTTTCGCACTCTCTCACTTTAACACCCTATGGTTTAAAATGTATCTAGTTAGTACCCTATGGTTTCACACTTTCTCACTTTAGTACCGTGTGGTTTAAAGTGTATCAAGTTAGTACTCTGTGGTTTTATTTTTGTATCAAATTAGTAGCATGAGTTATATTTTTCTCTTTTTATTATCTATTTTGGGATTTTTTTTCGTTAAATCAGTGATAAAGTTAAAACTAAAGAGTACTAAAAAATGAATATTCGATAAATCTAGCAAGGGTATCTGAAGTTTTTTGTATATAATTTAACGAAATATTAAACCATGGGGTACTAAAGTTAGAAAGTGCGAAACCACAGAATACTAACTTGATACACTTTAAACCATAGAGTACTAAAGTGAGAAAGTGCGAAACCACTGGGGGTATTCGAAAATTTCCCTATTTAATTTAGTGGATACATAATTAACATGATGCGGTGACTCTTGAGTTCCCCGTTTGATTCTCTCTAATTTGAGATTAATTTGAAATTTTACAAACATATTAGGTCTGTGTACATAGTAGTACTATGTCCTAATTAAAGATCATATCACCTACTAGTATTAATTATCCCTTAAAATTGATGCTCAAGCTAAGCTTATAAATAATGCATAAAAAAATTATTTTCTAACGGTTTAATGATAAAATAAAACGCTTAGGTCCAATATAAAAGCCAAGTAACTTCACATTTCTAACACAAAAAACTATTTTATACGGGTTAATTCCAATTGGTTTTTTGTTAACTAGTTTAAAATTTAGTTTGGTATTGAGGTTCATCTGACATTATTTTTTTGACAATGACAAACGAAATCCGAAAAGAAATAAAATAATATTTCCTACATTCCCTACAAACATATTTCCTATAAATAGATATGATTAGTTTATTAAAAAAATTTCAAATAAAACGAACGGTTATGATCCATCATTTAAAAAAATAGCATTCTTATCCATCTATAAATCCAATCCTACAAACGACTGTATCAATTAAAAATGAACGGTTATGATCAATCTGTTAAAATTTTAATCTAAATCAAAAATTAATATTTAGTTATTAAATTTAAATTAAAAAAAAGTTTAATCGTAAATTAAATTTAATTTGATGTCAAATTTGAACTATTAATCAGTTGTGATTAATTAAAAACGAACGGTTATAATTAATCTGTTAAAATTTTAATTTATATCGAGCCTACAAATGATTGTAATCAATTAAAAACAAATAGTTATGATCAATTAAAAACGAACGGTTATAATCAATCTATTAAAAAATAGCATTCCTATCTATATTTGTACTATATATAAGAATAACAGAAGGAAGGAATAAAAAAATATTTCCTACGAACGGATCAATTTGTAAAAAATATATTTCAAATAAGAACGAACGGTTATGGTTGATCAATCTGTTAAAAAAAAATATTCAAATTTATCAATAAATTCAATTCTACGAACAGTTATGATCAATCTATTAAAAATATTTCAAATAAAAATAAATGATAATAATCAATCTGTTAAAAAATAACACTTCGATCCATTTATTTTACATTAAAATTTAAATTTGAGTTTAAATCATGATTTAGATTTAATTTTTAATTTTTGATATCAAATATAAATTAACAATTAAAAATTTTTAATTATATAATGGATCAAAATTAAATTTTAAAACATAAATTTTATTCTAAACTTGTTAATAAATATGATTTACAAATTTTTATTGATTTTGAAATAAATTAAAATAATTGTTAATATATATAAGAGAGTCAAAAACTAAGGGCCAAAAACTTATAAGTATAAGAGAGCCAATACTCGTAAAAGTATAGTAGCCGGACACTCTCTCTCTCTCTCTCTATATATATATATATAGAATTGAGCTCCTATACTTTTAAAAGTACCAAGTCATTGGTGCTTGTAAGTTTTCAGCCCTTAGATTAAAGAATGTGCGATTAGGATGATGTGGGCTCTCTAGGGTTAAGTGGGTGGTTGGTTGAATAGTATAATCTAACGGGTGAAAATGATCAAAGGTATAGATCTAACGGTAAAAAATTTACAAGTACCAAGTGCTTGGTGCTTTTACAAGCACCATAGCCGGACTCATATATATATATATATATATAACCTCTAAATATGTACGAAATTATGATCATGCTTGTAACTACTTGGCCCACTATTCCCGCCTTACAGGCAACAAACTTACCATGCATCCTCCTCTGTATGATATTTTGATCCCTTCAACAGCAAACAAAATAAGGAACATCCATGAGAGAAAAAGATATTTTGATCCCTTCAACAAGAAACAAATTAAGGAACACCCATGAGAGGAAAAGAGAGTAGCAGTAGTAGTCGCAGTGATTAGAATTAGAATGGCATTGATGGGGAGTGAGCAGCTGGGGAGCCTGGTGGGTGTGATAAAGCAGAAGCTGAAGCAGAAGCTGAAGCAGAGGCCGTACGCGAGGATGGAGAAGAGCGCGAGCCTCAGGACGGAGATCAAGAGCATGCAGGCGCGACGCCTCATCGACCGCACCCTCAAGGCCGCCGACCGCCCCGGGAAGGTCTCCCTCCCCTCTTGATAAAGACAACATCTTTAGTACTAGTAGAGGTATATATAGTACTAGTACATTTCCATAAGACCATAACCATAGCACTGAAGAAGAGGAAGAAGAAGAAGAAGAAGGACGGTTAGCTTAGGCTCGATCAACACATATAATTAATCTTCCATTTCTTTATTTAGAGAAATTAAGGAAATAATAACTAGTTGTATGTATGTTACATGGTGAGTGCTCAGTGGAGTTTTGTTTAAATTCTTTTGTTTAAGTCTTCGAATTTGGCTTGTTCATTTGCTGATTGCTTGGTCATTTCTTTAGAAAGCATTAATGGTTGGTAATAAATTTTCAATTCTTTTTTTTTTCTTATCTTCTTTTCTATTTGATAATATAGATAAGCATTTGTACAGTGTAGTATTTTGTATGCAATAAATAAACAAATAAATAAACAATGTGTTTGGGATGCTAAAGTAATTTTAGACATACTAATGAGGAGTAGAGAGAAATGGGAGAGACAAAGTTAAAAGTGCGCACTGCAAAAAGATTACATCCATTTCAACCTACATGAGCTAATATTTTCGTAGCTCTTATATCACTCTGCGGAGCAAAATATAAGCAATTCATATGAACAAACACGAGCAATCCATTCTGAGATATAACTAAACAGATCAATAGGCAACTTCAGGGAACATAAAGAATTGTGCACGGCGTTTATCTACAGAGAATGCGAACGAATGAAAGAACATGAGGCGGAGACAGAAACGAACAGATGTAAAATACAGCAGCGACACGAAAGCCCGATCGCTTCATAACTGGTTGGTTTTGCTTATATGAACAGTAAACCGACATTTATGTGAAACTGAGAGAGCTCCAACTTGGGTCGGGCCGACATCTGTTTCGAATTGCTTGTCCATTTGCGTGGACATCATTTTGTATGATCATCGTCGTCTTCCTCGAGATCACTAAAGGATACATCCTCCTCATTTCCTATTGGAAGCGAGGTGTTCACAGGAACGCCCGTCTCCTCCTCGTCCTCCTCTTTCAACCAGTCGTCGGCGTCATCTTCATCGTCAAACTTTTCAATAGATACTTCCGACGGCTGGATCTTATCTCTGGAGGGATGTGGCTTTAATAGCTCTTCTTCAATCACGGACTTATCTATTACTTGTTTCTCCATTGTAAGGATTGGGTGCTTTTCGGTCTCCAGATCCATTTCAGGGAAAGTAGCTTTGGTTTCTTGTGTATTGGGTGTTAAGGATTCGTAGGTATCTCTCGAAGCTGAAAAGTGCTTATCCTCTGGAGTTGCAAGTTGGTCTGGTTTCTTGTAGGAGAGATCGATAGTGGGCGCTTGCTTTTCCAACTTTGTCTGATTCTGTAGCCTCTGTAGCATGGCCCTGGCTTCTACAATCTGCACAAGTCGAGAGTTTCTCAAAGAAGGGAAAGCACCAAAAAAGTAACTGCCACAACATTTTAGCTAAATCCATCTTTTGTCATTGAAATTCTTGAATTTGAGAAAGATTGGAAGAAGAAAAACTGCAAAAATTGCACCAAGAAGTAGTCTCGGCACGAAAGATTAGGATAAAGGGACTATTGAAACAAGAACTCATGTTTGGCTTCTCCAGAATTTTATAAAACTCAAAACAATCCCTCCCTATCGTATTTCATTCTTTTTCTTCAGGTTAACTGAATATCTAACTAGAATATTGTCGAAGAATGCTAAACTAAAATTCACAGCCCCTGAGCTTCGGATACTATTTATTCACTGCAAGTATTTAGTTCCACATATCTAACTGAAATATTAAACTGAGATACAGGGCCTGAGAAAGAGCTTTCCAAGTGTTTGATTCCGTATAAGATACTTTCAGCAAAAACTGTTTCCAGGCCATTTTAACATGGAACCAAACACTAGCTATGCGACAACATGATCAAGCACTACAGGCTTTCCAAGGACATCTTAGGAGTTTAAATATTTAGGCATCACAGTATCTTAATTCTTGGTCACTCCAGCAGGTAGTCACATGTTTCAGTGTACTCGCTTCTATTATAAGCCAAACCACTAACTTCCAAAATATTACAGCTTGCTAGCACCTCACATGGATACATTATTTTAGATAAATCTATCAGATCTGGGGAATTAGCAAAATGAATGTTAGATTACAACCTGCCAGCTAGCTTAGATCTCACATAAAGATGCCCCTCCACCAATAGAAAACTAGAGTAACATGTTTCATAGGCCGACAATAACATCAGATTTTCATACATCAAGCAAATTGAAAATCATGCATCAGGTATAAGCTTTTGATACGGAGAAAATATAGACAAACAAGAACAGATGGTAACGAAATAAAATTTCACTTTCAGTCGGACAAACATCTATACATTAAGGAGAGGATTTGCATAGTCTACCACCATATGAAATGAATAATACTTTGCAAAGTTGGTCAAAACTAAGGAGTCAAGATCCTGCTTGATGGGCTTGTATTGCATAATCTTCAGTATTAGAGCTTTACAAGAAAGACATTTTGTTTGTAAATTAATGATCATGAAGTTAGTAGAAATGGCCAAATTTAGATGTCAAATTCATAGCGAGAAAAACTATATGAAAGTGCAAACTGGTAAAGAATATCATGCCAGGAAAATCAAGCATGAAGTGCCGGCAAGTTACCTGAGGAGTTGACAGAAGTTCAGCATCCTGCTTATTGAGTCTGGGATGTAGGAGCACGAAATAAATTTTCCAAAAGCAACCTTCACTCATGTGGCTCGGGCAAAGTTCAATTCTTAAGGCTGCTAATCTAGGTAAAAGGCGCTCGACAGCCAATGCATGCTCTTGTTGGGCATCAGACATGTCAAAATCTGACAATGGCATGATACAATTAATAAAACAATCAGAAGCAAATAGGATAAAAATGCCCGCACTGCACTGATTGCAATGCCTTCCAATAAAGTAACAGGATAAAAACAAGCTTAGTAGCAAACATGTTTGATGACTTTATTTAACCATCAGTAAAATAAGCAGTTAGTACACAGTTGCCACGTATTTATCTTTTATCTCACAAATCATGAAAGGCAACATAGTTTGAAATATATATAGATTTTAAAAAAAGTGAAATTCCGATGGCACAATACAAAAGTTGAAAGCAAATCAATTAAGACATAGAGCACAAAATTTGTTGAAGTAACAATGAAAATAGAGAAAAATAGTCTTGTGAATATATATATCTAGAAGACTAAAAGTGTTACACAAGTTATTTATGTATTTCGCCGGCATACTGTAACAAGAAATAACAAAGATGATCCTGCATTCGAGAGAACTATGAGATGGATTTTAAACACTAATGAAATTACGCCATTAGGCTTCATATCGGTAAACGACCTTTGTTCACCTATCCCACATTCCATCAGTACAATTTTTCCGCTGCTTCAAGTTCCTTTGTTCATTCAACTGTGTTAGATATAAGGTTCAAAGCGTTCCCAATGAGACGCAGAACTTACATAACTAGCGATAATCTACCAGAATCTCCCTCAGAAAATTAAAAATTGGCGCTGCTTTCTATGTTAAGGCAAAATCAGAGTAAAAGTGCTTAACACAAAAGCTGTTAACTAGCAGAGAAAGAGAAGTTCACTTTAATTTTGAACTCACAGATCCCAGGAGCAAATGAAAATACATCTTAGTGAAAATAACCCATTGAAACATAATTCTATACAATTAAAGCATAATTTTTTCCTTAACATCACACATACGACGCCATTATATACATCTATTCGCAATTCAAAGAGCACATCTACAAGCATCATAATTTAATTGATATCAAAGAACAGTTAATAGAACACAAACCTTCGAAATCGTCTTCTTCGGGAAGCAACGGGAAATCCAACCACGTCTCTGGATGCTTCGAGATGTTCCTCGCGAACGTGATCACCTCCTCCGTTACGCCGATCACACCGCTGCCGCCGACACCACCACCACCTCCACCAGCCTCGCTTGCAGATCGTTCCCCTCCGGCCGCCCGCCTCGTCGTCAATCCTCGCCTCCGAAGTAGAACGTGGAACGCAACCTTTGGAATCCCACACGCCTTGTGTCCGAATCTTCGAGATCCCCGTCCTGAACCTCCCCCGATCTCACCGCGCTGTCGCTCCGATCCGCGACACCGCGAAATCCAGCCTCCCGATCGACCGAGGTTTCCTCATCCGCCTCCGCGTCGGGGTGGGATTGGAGGGTGGCGAGAGGAGGCGAACCGCCCGCCTGGCCGTTAGGTTGTGAATCGAGATGTCTCACTTGACCCCGCCGTGGGGACCAGACGACTCCATGTCGTCGGCGTGGCCGCCCGCCGAATCCCGGGCGCGCCGAGGGCGTGTGGCCGGGATGGCGTCGCCTTCGTCGCCATCATTCATCGCGCGTCGGGGGGGAGGAAGGAGTTGCGGGAGACTCTGCGGACCACGACAGTTAGGCTCGCTATGTAGGTCGACACTCCGATCGTACTCGTAAGAGTAAGAAAGACGCGATGATTGATTTGTGTTAAATAGTGAGTATGTAGTCAATCTATATAAGATATAAATAAATAAGTATATATATAGATAGAAAGTCATATCCACAATATTCCATGCCAATGGCCATCTGATCCAATAACAACTCAATCTCTAAAAAGGCCCATTATAAATACACAAAAACCAGAATTTTAGAAAATAAACTACAAAAATTATAAGCATTCATACAATCAGTGCCCACATGGGGTCATATGTTTTGTTACCATAGCATCATCATAACCATCAAACATGAATAGAAATAAATCATGCTCCACTGATTCAATTGATCCCATTTTCCCGCCCATACATGGATTATATGTGTGGGCCACCAATTGATCATTAGATGATGACCACTGATCATAGCCACCATTAAAAAGTCAGCGTGCGGCGGCGGCGGCGGCGTAATGTTGTCGACAGGCGAGGCGCGCCCGGTGACAGTTGCAACCGACCTGCGGAAGCGCTCGGTGCACCAGTAGACCTCGCGCGGCCGCGGGCCCGCCTCGGGGCTGCGGCGGTCTCGCAGACGACATCGGCCGGGGCGCCTGGCCGAGTCGGAGGCTTTGGGATGAGGGGTGGTTGAATGAGAGGAGCCATTAGCTGATATATATATTCTTTTCTTTGTTTGATTTTTTTGTTTGAATTAATTATGTGTGAGGGGTGCGGAATTTATCATAGTAATAGGCCAAATAACTAAATTAAAATTATATTTTTTTTGGAGATGCGGGCCGTAATCATGGCGGGGGGGGGGGGGGGGGGGGGGGCGGGGGGGGAGGGGCGGCGCGATCGAACCCCAGGCCACCGCGTCAAGGGGAAGAGAGCTATGCGACACGAAGTCGCGATTCGGCCCGCGCGCGAATCTCAACCAGCTCAGATCTAAACTCCGATGCGATAGGAGCCGATCAGGCCGGATGGGTCGAGATGATACATCTCCCCGCGACACCGGGTGTGGAAAAACTCACTCTTAAAACACAAAATACTGTAATGTAAGTTATGTCACTCATTAACCCTTGTTTGATTTAAAATATATATACCAATACTAATCATAGATCATTTAAATCTGATTTCGATATCCAATCGAAATATTTAAATTAAAAAATACTTTAATTTCATATCAATGCGACTTTTCCTATAAACTTATAGTAATCTTCTTTTTTTTCTAATATACTATGCAAGAGCCTTTTGAAAATGACTCGAGCATGTCGCAGGGACGTTAACGGGTCAAGCTCACGGGTCGTGACTCGCCCGTTTTAAAATATTCGCGACATGCCGGTCCCACGAGATGATCCCCACCGTCCGATTATTAGTTCTTTTTTATTACATAATTATGCCACTGACGTACTGACATATTAATATAATTATATTTTAAAAAAATTTGAAACTAAACTAGCAACAAATTAACAAAAATTAATATCAAAATACAAAAATTGTTTATCGTAATGTTTGAAATTTAAATCGATCGGCTTTAAATATTTGAACTTGTAAAACTTATGTTTGCACTTATGTTACCTAATTATGTCTGTTGAAACAAACTGAATCGCTGATTATTTTTGAATCATGTTTTATCAGATCAATTTTATATGTACTATAGTATCAGAGTCAGTTCTAAACCCTATCTATTCCACGAGATCTCTAGTTTTGTATACGAGCAGAGGTACTGTGACTATTTTGAAATAGTTTTCTAGTAGATGAATATATTGGTGTGGAGACTTTGTAGCTGAAACATTAACTGGCACATTTTGTTTGTATCCAAATAAAACCACCCCTACAACACCACCAATGTTTGTGATGAATAATAATAATAATAATAATATGATGTAGATGTATATTTGCTTGTTTTGGGGAACAAACACAGGTGGGGTGATGAGTCCATGTCCTGTGGAGGCCCCTACAGTGTACCCATCACAGCAAAAGGATGGGACCCAAGTTGTGGGTGGGGCTTGTTTTAGGGTTTGGGTTGGTCCAAAAGAGCACCATCAATAGATCATGAATTAAAATGAAAAATATTTCATTTTTTTTTAAAAAAAAAGAGAGCTAGATCAGAATACTTCTAGACTTTTAAACTTGATCTGCGCTATTTAAACTTCTTGGGTTTCGAATTATGTGATTTCGCAACATCACTTGTCTAATACTTAACTGTCGGAAAATTGGCTATTTTGTAATGGTTAATATAAAGTAAATTTGAGTTTGACTTTTAGAATGCTCAGATAGCGTAGATTATATATAACAGTGGCGGTCGTCGATTCTGATTTTTGTTTTAGTTTTTTTTTCTTTTCTGGAAACATACTTCCCAGAATACTATGAAGTTTCTATTTGCCTTCGTACACTTGAAAATCTTACTTATTTACTCGTATATCGCTGTAAAGTAATATAGAAGGCACGGAGGTAAATACCAACTTTAAATGCATATTTATAAAGTTACGCATATTTCTAAGAATATATTTATAAAATTTTGCATGTATCTTACGTATGAGCTCGAAACTTTACTAACCAGAGGAATCAATAAAAGTAGTAGAGTTCGAATTCAGAGTTTCTTATTCTGATATCATGTTAAACAGTTTAAGCTATAGCAATTACTTAAAAACTTCGAAGTTAAATAATTTCTCCACTTTGAATAACATTCAAGGGAGTTTTTGAATGTCTTAACTTCTTTTTGCAGAAGTGCTTTTCAGAAGCTAGAGTTTGAAATCAAAGGCGCCAAGAACAGAATTTTTCAAGTATTTTTGCTTTTTTTTTTTTTAGTGTTTGTATTTGTTTGAATCCTACTACTCTCTGATTAAGCCAATGCCCCTTTGGGTATTAATTGCACATGTCCACTGCAAGTCTGCAACTACTGATGCAACTAGAGGTGTGGGGTCGAAATGTTCGGTTCGCTTTAATGCTGGCTAAATCGACTCGGTTCGATTCGTTAACCCGGTACGACGAACCCATACTTATTAGTTGAATGTTGCTCTCACATCCTCGAGTTGTAGAGAAAACCCGAACCGAACCGAACCAAATTTCGTAGGAAGAGTCAAGATCAAGGAGAAGTTGTCATACTCATCAGAATGCAACTCTTTTCTAAACCCTAAAACTCGCAGGATCTTGAATGTACGACGATCTCAATGAAGGAATGAAGAGTTATCGGATCGTTCGTTGGCGCTAATCCTTAATTTCAAAAACTCGAGCTGTTAAAAATACACAACCAATTCTCTTAAAGCATACAGATACAACAGCGCCCACAGGTCTCAATTGTGACTTGTCTCAACCAGTCTCGCGCTATTTCGAACACGACTCGTCAGGATGGTGACCCGTTTAAGCCAACGAGAGTATAGGAGGTCATGTCATAATGGATACTTTTCAAAAGCCAAAAGAAACAATAGAGCACATTGAGGGGTCAAAATACCATGCACCACCACCAGAATAAGCAACATCATGTGTTCAACCAACCATTCAAACCCTACCCTAGAAAACATAGTAGAAGATCCATTCATCTTTGATTCTAGATTCTTCTGGTTGGTT
The DNA here is from genome assembly GCF_001540865.1 of Ananas comosus. Lineage (NCBI taxonomy): Eukaryota > Viridiplantae > Streptophyta > Magnoliopsida > Poales > Bromeliaceae > Ananas > Ananas comosus. Next base: position 11,128,387 of record NC_033635.1, read on the forward strand.
CTCTTCTCTCTGATGTATGAGAATTCAATTCCAATCTCCATTAACACCTCCTAGGAATGAAATTGAGCATGACTTTGTCACACAAGAATCAAAGCGGCCGAAATTTGACTTCAATGAGACGAATTCCGATTCCTTTTTGCGCACTTATTACAAATCCATTGCTGAGTCCAATCGACTAGAACAAACACAAACACGGTGAGCATCGACGAAGCAATGCAGTTGCGCGAACCGAATGTAGATAGAGAGAGAGAGGCGGTCGCGATCGAAGGAATGATAATATGGTATAGAATCCGCACAGTTTATCAATTACATCAGAAGAGATTTACACAAAGCTATAAAGAGAGAGAAAGAGAGAGAAAGATCCACATTCTCAAAATTGATCACATTGGGAGAGAAGAAAAGGAGGCGGAGGCGGAGGCGGGGGCGGGGAATTCGATCCCCCCTCCGCCCCGCTCTGCAAATTTTGCTTCTTCCCGGAGTGCTTCATGAGCTTTTACTGAGGAGGAGGGGGAGAAAAGCTTCTGCTTTTCCAAATGCTGCTGCTTCTTTGGCTACTTAGAAGAGCAATGATCAATAGGAACAGAGAGGTAAGGAGAGGGGAAGAGAGAGAGAGAGAGAGAGGGAGAGAAAGAGACTTACATTACACAAAGTATGCATCTTTATACAGGACCGAAAAGCGCGGAGGAGCTTGCTTGCTTGCTTCTACTTATGTCGATGATCCGTCCTCTGCTGCTGCTCAATCAGATTCAGACTCAAATTCAGATTTAGATCCAGATTCAAAAATTTAGTTCTCAGGGGCAATACATCGAACGCCTTGGATGCGGGAGAGTGTCACTGTATGGTGCGCGTGAGCTTGCACTTGGAGATGAAGTGGGTGGCGTTGTAGTTGAGGCTGCAGAGCTTGAGCAGCTCGGCGGCGCGCTGCTTGAGCTCCTGCGCGCAGCCGCTCTGGATGACGAGCAGGAGCTTGGCGGCGAGGCCGGCCTCGACGGCGGCGGGGGCGCACTCCTCGGGGGCGAGCTTGCACACGGCCCAGAGCACGTTGAGCGCGGCGCGGGTGCAGGGCTCGGAGACCCGCATGAGCGCGCGCACGGCGCAGGGGATGGTGCGGGGGCACTCCTTCAGCGCGCCCCGCCCCTCGGGCACGCTCCCGAGCTGGTCGAGGATCCCCAGCGCGGGCTCCAACAGCTCGCCGACGCCGCCGGGGCTGCCGGCGACGTTCGCAGCGGCCGAGTCGGAGACGTCGAGGAGGGTGGGCACGGCGCCCACGGTGACGAGCATGGATAGCACGCGGCCGTTGTTGTTGTTGTTGTTGTTGTTGTGTTGGTCGGCGGCGGCGGCGGCGGCGGAGCAGAGGGATTTGATGAGGGCGAGGGCCGCGGCGGCGGCGGCGGGGTGGCGGCGGCGGTCGCGGACGAGGCGGAGGAGCGCGGCGAAGAGGCGGAGGCTGGCGGCGGATTCGGGGCGAAAGGCGGGGTCTTGGGACAGCGCGAGGAGGAGGCGGGCGCAGGCGAGCTTGGTGTCGGGCGCGCCGTCGCCGAGGAGGTCGACGAGGAGGGCGAAGCGCTGGGGCTGGAGCAGCAGCTGCACTGCTTGAGCAGCTGCTGCGGCGGCGGAGGTGGTCGTAGTGGTGGCAGCAGCAGCAGCAGCAGCAGCAGCAGTGGTAGTGGTAGTAGAAGAAGAAGAAGAGGTGGTGGATTGGGATTGGGATTGGGATTGGGATTGGGATTGGGATGGGGATGGGGATGGGGATGGGGAGGATGGGGAGGGGCAGAGGAGGAGGGCGAGGAGGTGGGCGGCCTCGGCGCCGACGGCGTGGGGGGTGAGGGGGCCGAGGAGGGCGGCGACGGTGGGGAGGAGGTCGGGGTGGGCGCGGACGGAGGGGTGGGCGAGGGCGAGGCGGCGGAGGAGGGCGAGGGCGTGGGCGCGGGCGGGGGACTTGAGCTTGCCGCGGAGGGAGTCGAGGAGGGTGGCGGCGCGGCCGAGGACGTCGGCGGAGCGCTTCTTGAGGCGGAGGTGGCGGGCGGAGAACCAGGAGAGGATGAGGTGGTGCAGGGTGCGGTTGGGGGTGAGCGACCCCCCGTCCCACAGGTCCTGCATCGTCGTCGGGCACGTCAGGTGGCCCATCCCCAGCCACCGCGCGATGTGCGCCCGCTCGTACGTCTGCCCCGTGCACAGCGTCACCGGATCCACCATCGGCTCCAGCGATATCGGGCAGATGAACACCGCCGGCACCGACCCACCACCACCGTCGTCGCCGCTGCTCCCGTTGCCCTCCCCCTCCCCCTCCCCCGCCTCCTCCTCCGCCGCCGCCGCCTCCAGCTCCTCCATCATCTTCCGCAGATCCGCCGCCGCCGCCGCCTTCTTCTCCCCACCCCCGCCGCCGACTCCGCCCCCCAAGATCCCGTCTTTCACGGCGGTCTCGAGATCCAGCACGGCGGCGGGGGCGGCGCCATCCAGCTTCCACGGAGAGGAGTGGTTGTGGCCGTGGTGCTGGTGGCCGTGGTGCTGGTGCTGGAGCTGAGGCATTACCTCTGCGAAGAAGAGATCACCACAAAGCTTGCGACTTTTTGAGCAAGGAGAAGGAGAAGGAGAGTTGGTGGAGGGAAGGGGGGGTTCACAAATGGTGAGATTTTGGGGTCGGGGGGAAGGAGGAGGAGCAGGAGGAGGAGGAGGTAGTGGTGAGGATGAAAGTGGTGGGAATGGTGGAGGAGGACGATGCGGCGGTCAAAAGGGGGAAAGGAGGGATCAACACCATCACCATCGCCATCATCATCATCGTCATCATCACCAGGATCATGAACATGTGAATCTCTTACACACACTCTCTCTCTCTCTCTCTCTCTATCACTCTCTCTTTTACTCTCTATCTCTAAGACCTGTTCATGCAGTTCAACATAGGCTTTACAGTGGAGGAGGGGAAGGTGAAATGATCAGCAGGGGAAAAAAAAAATCAAATCTTTGAAGAAGAAGAAGAAGAAGAAGAAGATAAAAAATCTCAACTTTGAAAGGAATGGGAGAGGGGTAATGGTGGGAGGAGTTGAAGGAGATGGAACCAAGAGAGAGAAAAATGGGGAAATGGGGAAAAGGGGGAAATGGGAGTATAGAGAGAGAGAGAGAGAGAGAGAAAGAGCTTACACTACTGTGGCAGAGAGAGAGTGAGATCTAGCAGTGGAGATAGAGAGAGAAAGAGAGAGAGAGTAGGAGGAGGTGGGGGTGGGGGGAAGAGAGAGAGAGAGAGAGAGAGAGGAGAGAGGAGAGAGAGAGGACATAGTTTACATCAAGGAGAGAGAAAGATGAGGTTATATTTATTCAATTATATTTTATGTTCAAATATTTTATCTATTTACTTATTTATTTTTAAACAAATTTCTACAAATTTTTTTATTAGTATTAGTATTAGTATTATTTTTAGGTATTGTGAGATGGCATTTAATAAAGGGGAGAGGGGATTATCAAAAGGGTGTAGAGAGAGAGAGAAAGAGCCCTACAATGCCTTTTTCTCTCTTCTCCTCTTTTTCTTTATTTAATTATTTATTAATAAAAAAAATTTTGAAATTTTTTTAAGTATAAGTAATTTTAAACTAAAAAAAGGCTATAACTAATCTATTAATTTTTCAGCAAAAGTAAATTAATTTAAAAAAAAAAATCTGATCAAGCTTTGTTGATTTACTACAACTAATCAAATTTACTCTTTTAATTGAATCTAATCTAACTGAGTCGATCAGCAATAATTATATCTAATGAATTCATCTATTAATATCGGTAAAAAAAAAATCTCAACTTTTTAATTATTTTAATTTATAAATTATATAAATTTTTACTATTAAGGACTTAATTATCGACATTGTAGGCAACTAAAGAAATACAGAGGAAAAAAAATCATCATTGTTAAATTAAACAAAATTTTAATTTACCAACTAAAAATAATTTAAATTTATTAATTATTAACTATAATAATAAAGTAATTGAAAGGAAACCATTACTAAAAACTAAAAAGTTGGCAGGGGATTTTATTTTATTTTATTTTATTACTGTTATTATTTGTTAATTTTTTTTAATAAAAAAAACAGTTTATTGAGAAGCGGGGAACCGGCTACCGGGAAGGGAGACCGGGAGTAGGCGGTGGCAGAGGCGACGGGTCTCGGCGCGCGCGCTCCGCACGTGCGGAGAGTGGGAGGGAAAAGGGGAGTTGTCGCTTCTGTCCACCGGAATCTCCCGGTTCCCTTTCCACGACGCCGTAGACCGCACGTGCCACGTGAAATGACGGATTTGCCCCCACCCCTTTCGAGGTAAAATAATTAATTAAGTGCTAATTATTAGCTAAATTAATTATTTTCTCAGTAACATAATATTAGTGCTATTATTAAGCTCCTTATATTCGAAAATGTCGCGAGTTTGATTCCTACATCCTCTATTTTGTAGCAAATATTTACATTTATTATTCAATTGTTCTTTCTGTTACTTCTTCGATCGGTGTACAAATCTATCTATTATATATATAAATGAGGTTGCGATGATTAGTGTTACAATATTTTCTGCTCGATTGATGTATAAAGCATTAACCTTTGCTATTAATCGATAGAAATGAGAATTTAACCTATTAAACTATAAAGATAAGAATCAAACAGACTTACAATCTTGTAAAATGACAAAGAATTAGACGGAATCTGATACTATATTATCTAAACAATAATAAAAAAAATAATCAACTCTATGCTCTATGCGATAATTTGGGAACACAATAATGCAACACACAAAGAGGTGCTTTTCACTAGAAACTGGTCCAACTACTCAAAAATCAACTCCTTTTCTCTACACTCTTTTTGCCTTTTCTTTGGTTTTTGTAGAGGGGAGTTAGTGATTGACCCAACGTGCGAACAGAGCATACTAGATTTGACATTGAGTGGTTTTTCCACTTTCTTTTTGACCCCCCCACCAAAAAAGAGGATTCATAATAATATTGGTGGTGGAACAACCCCTTTTTTTTGGTCAAGGACCCATTTGTGAGTTAGCATTTTTTTTTAAAAAAAAAAAGAAAAAAAAAAGATAGCGAGCTATCTACTTTTTTTATTGGATAAAATGAACTAGATGTATATAGTGGAAACAGCCAAGGCTTTCGAAAAAAGGTAAAAAATAAACAAAAGAAAAAAAAAAGAAGAGAGATTGAGAGGGATAGCGAGGAAGTAAGTGAAGAGCTAAGTGATAAGAGAGAGAGAATCAGTGGACGGCGAATAGCTCATTCCACGTGGTAGTCAAACGTTTGACACGCTCCAACGAGTGGTGAGGAATAAGATAGTTGTCGTTGAAGATGTAGTTATTCATTTCTATCCAGACCACCCACCAGATGGCCGACACGACGGTTAAATAATCACTCACTAGTAGAAAAGAGCCTCACGTTCTGCAGTTCGATGCACAGGATTTTCTTATAAAATAGTAATAATTTTCGACCTTTGCAGGATTAAATCATTCAATAACTCAGATAGAGAATGTGCTTTTGTTGTAAATTCAATAAGACATTATTTCTCGATAAAACATACAGATAGTTCATGTACTATCCTAGTAATTTATTTTGATTTTTCTTTAGCTTTCACATATATATAATTTTGGTTGCTAAATTTTGATATGTATTATATTCGCCTTACAAAATTTTTAATTTTTGTTGTGATTTTTTTTTATTATAAATCATTTTTTTCAGTTTGACTTGTGAGTTTTGTAATATTTGAAAAAAAAAAATCAATTTTAGAATTTTTATTTCTCTAATAATTACGAAAAAGCTACTGAAAAATTTTTATAGGTGCATCACAAATGCTTTTTAAAATATTTTTTTTTTTTTGGTAAAAAATATATATTTTGTGGCGATCTTGTATTGCTTGAAATTACTAAAATGCCCTTCTCCTGATCTGATTTGTCTAAGGTGATTGGTGTTTTTTTTTTTTTTTTAATATTTAATCACCAGGCCCTAATTTGGTAGAGTAGTTTGCTCTTAATCCAAGCACTAAACAAATGCCAAGGGCAAATTTGTCAATTAAAAAAAAACATGTAGAGATAAAAAGAAAACGTGGACCCCTCTTATTAAAGCCATCATATACTAATATTATTATTATTATTATTATTATTTACTACTGAGATCTAAAAACGAGGTTTAATATACATAATAATAATAAAATGATAATTAATTATTAATTAACTACTATTGAAGTGGGCCCCGCACTCTGAAAGAGGTTCTTTTGGGACCGAGTGCCAGCTCAGCACTTTGACTGGACCTGGTGGGACCCACCATCGCCCTTCGCTTTGACCGTGCCCCTCGGGGCGAGCTTATCCTGTCCCTGCTTTGACCGCTTTGTTCCCGCGGGTCCCACCCTTTGCGTTGGCCACTCTATTCAGCCACTGGAGACACGACACGTGGCTTCACAGCTGTGCCTCGTGGCTCAGGACATTCTTGCATGGACCGGGTGCATGGACCGAGATTTNCAGGCTTAAGAGGTGCGAATAATATCAATATAATTCATATGCAAAAAATTTGTAATTTTGAGAAATCAATAAGTAAAATTATATATTTAATGTAGATAATTGTAAATATTGCATATCACAGCTAAAAGGTTTGTATTTAAATTTTAAATAAACTTTAAATACCACCTATATGGTTTCGCATTTTCTCACTTTAGTACTCTGTAGTTTAATGTTAAATATAAAAAATACCGTTCTCTAACAGCTTAAGCTTTTAGAGTATAACGGTTGTTTCACATGGTATCAGAGCATGAGGTCCTGAATTCGAGTCACGCCAAGCTCCTAGCATATTAATTTCCTCCCATTTTATTCAAGCCCACGTTATCGGCCGATTAAAAAGTTTCGAGCCCAGACGTGAGGAGGAGTGTTAAATATAAAAAACACCGTTCTCTAACAGCTTAAGCTTTTAGAGTACAACAGTTGTTTCACATTTAAAGTATATCAATTTAATACTCTATGGTTTCTTTTTCTCTCTTCGTCGGCTCTTCTTTTAATTTATCTATAGTTTATCGAATATTTACTTTAGTATTCTTTAGTTTTAACTTTATCACTAATTTAACAAAAAAAAAATTAGTGGAAATAACAAAAAGCGAAAAATAAAACCACAGGATATGAACATGATACAATAAAAATTACAAAGTACTATAGTCAGAAAGTGCAAAATTATAGGGGGTGGTATTTGAAGTTTTTTCTTAATTTTTTAGGACTCTTACATAGATATGTTATGTTTTAAATACTCTGATCTATAGACCGCGGTCCACGCAATAAAATTTAAAATTAACTTAATTTAAATTCACATATATGGGTACGTAGATCCTTACCAAAAACATCAGAAAAATGTTTAATTAATAATTATTTAATTTTGGAAACTTATTGGGGTCTTAATTAAAAATATAATAATGGTTCCCCGAGGACTCTTTTGGGAAATTAAACTTTTTTTTTTTATAAAAAAAAAAGTTTAATTAATACGTCGTTTTGGGAATTGGGAGTACCATGAACGTAATGTTTCCTCCACGAGGACGTCTTGGGAAGTTGCAGTTTTTTCAGGTATCAGTTATTATAAATATGATGGTGGTATATATCTTTATATTTAATTAATTTTTTCTTAAATATTTTACATTTTCAGCTTCTATTTTTCTTTTATTTTTGGAATATATATATATTTTTTGTTTTGAAGCAAATGGTGCAATTTTTTTTAAAAAAAAACATTAAATCGGTGAGAGCTTTTAAGCAGCAAAATTTTGAATCTTTCTTTTGTTTATAATTATTTAAAAATAAGATAAAAATTTTATATTGGTGTTAAAGTGAAAAGGAAAGAATTTATTAGGGCGCTTTGAATATTTTTAGAGTTTTTTATTTATATATCAAAATAATGTTGAAAGTGTTATTAAATGTTTTGCCTAATATTAATTTCTACTTTTTTTTGGTTAAATGATTGCATTAATAACTCTATATATATTTACTATGCACAAATCACATTTACTAAATCTATACTTTGAGTGGACATATAGTTTATGAAAAAGGAGGAAATTATAACATCACTAAAAATAAGAAAAAACAATTGTTATTTTTGGCCTAATGTTGCAACTATGGTGAGAGGAAGAACCCTAAAAATAAATAAAATTTATTTATTTATTTATTTACATGGAAACAAACACAGTAACTAAAACACAAGTCCACGTGCCCTAACACTACAAAACTAACACCCTAATTCATAGTTATTATTATATCATGAGGTAGTGTTTTCCCCTCTTGTGACAACTGGGTATCTTTTTTTTTCTTTAGTCCTTTGTTCCTATACTATCAATAATTATTCACATGTGATGTGTTTTTTTTTTTTTTTTCTTTCTTTCTATGTAATGGTCTATGAGTACATGTCAATTTAATCTTGACCCAACTCAATTGATCATGTTAAATAGTAAGATGGGATCCAACTGCTTGCTCAGTTTGGACCATGCATGAACTAGGTTTGAAGATGCTTTAATATATATTTTTTTTAAAAAAATATATCTTGAATTGTCTTAAATTAATAGCTTCTCATTGGATTTAGAAGTAGATCTTATTATGTTTTTGGAGCCTCAAGTCTTATTTCAGCCATAGATTTTATGTTTACTAATTTTTATTTCTTGAACAAAGAAGCTAATTACTCAAATGAAGGTTAAATAAACACTTACTAGAGCTACGTGTAATACTATTTGATAAAATATTATTTTAATACTAGTTAATTGGTATAGGAGTACTAACAAGGCAGACATTGTTGAATTATATGAAATAATCGTTTTCCTCTAAAAAGTTTAAGCCGTCAAAAAACGATATTTTCAAGTTACACATTTAACACTCCCTCTCACGTCTACATTCGATACCTTTTGATAGATTCAAGATGCGAACTTGAATTAAATAGAAGAAAACTAAATAACTCTAGAAGTTTGACAACACTGAAACTCGAAACCTTCTACTCTGATATTATATTGTATATATAAAATTATTATTTTTTTAAAAAATTTAAGTTATAACTTATAAGAGAAGAGTATTTTTAATTTATATATTCAATATATGAGATATAGTTGTGGGAGAGCACTCACCCTACCTCATCTCCTCCCAACAGTATATATATATCTAGCCTATTTTTTCTCAATAAGTTTTCTTTTACAACAAAAAGTAAAAAAACTTGGAATAGTTTTTTTTTTTTTTTCCCGCTTTTTAGTCATAAAATCTTATTTGACAACTTTTTGTTTAAAGTAAAAAGTAGAGATAAACTGAAGAGGCAAAAAAGAAAAAAAAAAAAAAAAAAACTCTCTCTCTCCTCTCTCTCTCTCTCTCTCTCTCTCTCTAAACTCTATAAAGCAGGTAATTAGAAAGATCCAAAGCCCTAGCTTGTGCCCTCTACACTTAATTAATTAAAGTAAAAAAAAAAAAAGTAGAAAAGCTCAGAGCTTCCCTGACTGATCTGCTGCTATTGTCTCTCCAGGGGAGAGAGAGAGAGAGAGAGAGAGAGAGAGAGAGAACAACAAGTAATTAAGTCGCTTTCCTAAGCCCTGTTTATTTATTAATTAATTCATCCATGTGTGATTAATTAACACACATCATGCATGATATATATGATATATATAACCCTTTAAACATAAAATAATACTACAACATACCCTATATATATATTACACACACACAGAGCTCCCCACCAACCGTAGCCATAAACCATGCAATCAATTATTATGTTAAGTAATTATATATATTATTACTACTACTACTACTATATATATATATTAAAGTTACGTTTTAATGAGGCATAATAATATATAATAATAATAATAATAATATATGTAGGTGGGGGTTGAGCTCGCACGAGTTTTGCAGCAGCATCAGCAGCAGCACTGCTTTGTGGCATGGGTGCGTTGACTGGTCAGAGCCCGTGGGGCAGAGCATTTTCTTGATGTTGCCAACCCAACTTTGGTTTCCCCTCTTTTGACCATGATCTCACTTCACCTCACCCCTCCCTCTCCTTTGGAATGTGACATTATCCTTATCATTTCAAAAAATTAAAAATAAAATAAAAGAAAACACAACTTATTTGAAATTATAAACTACTCTGATTCGATTATCCAATCTTTTAAAAATTTTTATTTTATTACTTAATTTTTTAATTCATTTGATTTGAGTCGGCTAATTGTACTGTTTTAACTTTGTATATTAATTAAACATGTAAAGATAAACGTCGTATTTAAATTTGAAGTCAAAGTTTCGTTGACCGACTCAAATCAAATAATTTGAAATATTAATTAGTAAAATCAAAATCTTAAACGGTTGAATAAATCAAAATTATCCATGGTTTAAATAAATTCTATACGTACACTTTTACCCAAATAAAAAAGAAATAGAAAAGAACCAACAAATGCTCTGCATAGCGTATTTGCCGTTTGGTATTCTTACCCGATATTTAGAATATAAAGTTTTGCCAAAAGGAAAAGTGAGATTTAACAAAACAGATCGTATTTATTGAATCCGGGTAAGTTGATTAATTATATATATTGTATCTATTAAGATAATTTTGTTTTTGGTGTCTTGTGGTGATTTGCTGTTAACTAAGATACAAAAGTGATATAATTAATTAACTATTCTATTCAACAAAAGCTCATAATTATAAGATTAAACAAAAGTAGAAATCAAATGATAGTGAAGTACTATGCTGTAAACAATAAGGTGGGTAGTGAACAGCAATAATATTTTATCAATTAAGTGGGGGGTCCTTTTTTGAAGTTTTTCTTATTATTTATGAATATTGCTAAAGTAATAGAGTGGGGCTTGTGGGGTGGGAAACAAAAAGAGAAAATTTTAAAAATCATCCATGTAATTTCGTATTTTTCTATTATAATACCTTATAGTTTAAAATATATCAATTTAGTATTTCTTGATTTTATTTTTTTTTATTATCCTCTTCACTAATTTTTTTTCATTAAATCAGTGACAAAGTTAAAACTAAAAGATATTAAAGTAAATATTTGATAAACTTACACATGGTATCTGAAGTTTTTTGTATATAATTTAACGAAATGCTAACGAATAAGCCGAAAAAAAGAGAAAAATTAATGAAACTACAAAATACTAAATTGATACACTTTAAATCACATAATACTAAAGTGAAAAAATGCTAAACCACATGGGTGGTATTTGAATTTACTCAAAAAAAAAAAAGAAAAGAAGAGAGAGAGAGAGAAAAAAGAAAGGGGAGAAATTCTTTGATTGGCCTTTTGCTCTCTTGCCATGTTGGTAGGAGACCTATTGGTTAAGATGGTTCCCATGCTTGGGTCCATTTATTTTATTTTCTCTTATTTATTTTTTAAGTTGGACTCAATTATTTTTCCTCTCTAGGACCACAGGTCCCATACCCACTCACAAGACCCAAAAATATACATGGTGGTGCTATTAACAGAGCCGACCGAGTGTAATATACGACTGATAAAAATATCTATCGAATTCGTTCATTATTCAGATTCGATGACTCTGTCAATATCACTTTCCGATGGTAACGTAATATAAGGATTCTTCTCCCTTGGCAGAGTGTTAAGGATACTAAATTTCTTTTTGCATGAGATTGGTACACATTGAATTCTAAAATTCCTCAATTGTGCTCTTCCACATATCCTAGTAGGGTCTCCAATGATCCATCTCAAAAACAAAAAAAAAGAGCCCATTTTCTAAATGGAATCCAAAAGGGCCCATCTATTCAAACACACAAGATGCATAAAAAAAAAGAAAAAAAAGAAGGTGACATCAATTGCTGTGCACAAAATCAGATGCCATTCTTATGTGGTCTATGTAAAAGAGTCTAGGATGACATCACTTTGTTCTTTGGAAACAAAACACCAAATGCATTTCATATATCTTTTCTCCAAGGGGGCAATGAATAAGAGCAAGTAACCATAGTGTTAACTCAGAATACGCGCTTAATTACAGTTGATAAGTCAGTTTTAATAACGAAATAATTATATAACCAGTAGCATTCAGAAAGCATTTCTTTCAATATAAGTGTCGGATCGTTGGCGCCAATCATTAATTGTAAAAGCTCGAACGGTTAACTAAAAAGATACAACCAATTCACTTAAAATGTACAGATACATCGCTCAAGTTCGGTCCAATCCAACCCCACGTTATTTTGAACGTACTTGGCTCAAACTGGCCTACCGTCATATAACAGAATGCTGGTCCTTTTAAACCAGCGGTAAGTATATAGATCCTTTGGCTTCCTCCCATTTCTTACAAACTATTGATCTCTTTTGTTAGGATTTGGTTAGATTTGTAGTTAAATTCTATTTGGATAAGAATTAATATTTAAATCTGTTTAAGATAAATTAAAATTTAAATATTAATTAGAGGATAAACCTAACTAGATTATGATTAATATTTAAATCTATTAGAGATTAATTAAGATAGATTTAGGTATTAATTGGAGTAGAAATCCTAAATATATTAGGATTGGGGTACGTTTTAGTGGAGCCTTATAAATAGCTCTTTGTGGGTTTGCTTTTTGATGTGGAGTCCGGGAGAGAGAGAAAAGGCCTCTTGGGTGCCGTACCAGAGAGAGAAAAAGAGAGAGAGAGTTATATAGTGCACCTAGTGCATGGGTGCGCGCGGATGATTGTCTTCTTTATGGGATTATAGAAGACGAGAGAAGGGTAGAAAAGATTCAAAAAAGAGAGCTCGGATTGTAGCTACTCTGTGCAGAAGAGGAGTCAGGTGTAATCTTCTCTTATTTAATGAATCTTATTTTACCCGCATATTTTCTGTTTTGGTATTTCTCTCTTTTATGATTGTATCAGCTTTTGCTGAGGAGACGGGTTTATGGTTAAAACCCGATTTGACGCTTCCGTTGCGGAATCCCAACAATCTGTTGCGGATTCACGAGATCCGGTACCGGAGCGAGTACCGGATTCCCAACACTCTTTCGCAATTAGCCTTGATCTAGTTTAGATATCTAATGTGACAGAATAAACTGATTCTCATGAGTTTATGCAATTAAGAGAATCACTTTCACATGCACATTGATAGAAATATACAATGCCTAACAAGTCACTTTTGATAGAGATTTTCCCAACAACTTAGTCCTAATTCTTGGCACAAGTGAGAAATAAATAAATGCTCCACAGTCACCATCAATTTTTGTACAAAAAAAAGAAGAAGAGAAGATCTAGTAGCTTTTAATTAATTGACTATCTTGTGGGACAGATAATTTTATAACAATTATTAATTAATACCATTTTCCCCATAATTAAGCTTAACTTGATCAAATGGAAGTAATTTTACAAATTTAGTTATGAAGTGAATGCTTAATGTTAAAATCGGAACGGCGAAAAATAGATTCAGAAAATAATTTAATGTAGGAAGCGAAAAGAAAATAGTAAAGAACACACCGATATTTACGTGGTTCGGCCAACGCCCTACATCCAAGGACGAAGACGGAGCAAATACTTTATTAATGTCGAAAAGGCGAGTACAAAATTGAATCTTTCAAAAGACCCCGAACTCTAATTAGATCGGAAACGCCGAAATCCGCATCCGTACATGCGATTCCAAATAAGCGACTCGGCTCTCTCAATCCGTACGGACCAACAACTTGGCCTCAATCCTTAATTAATTAGCATGGCATGTGCGGCTCCTTAACCATACGGACCCAATGTGCATAATTAGTCGCCGGCTCCTTGGATGCTCACTTAATTAATTAGAGTTCCAACTCTCTCTTGGCTCGTGATAATGCAGCCACCGAAAAACACCAACTTAACACGAAGCTTGGTTCTCTCCGGCAACAACCGTACCATCCAAGAGACTTAATTAATTAGTGCATGGCCTCTTAGTTTTGTCGCGACAAGATTAATTCGGCCGTAGCATGTATTTATAATATATGTCTCCTAACTAGAGTCTAATTTTAATTCAATTAGAATTATACTCCTAATTATAATCCATATATCCAAATTAAATCTAAATAATATCTAATCCCAATTAGATTAGGATTTAACTCCAATTTAGATAACTACAAATCTAAACCAAATATAACAATCTCCACCTTGATTTAATTTGTAGTTTAGCCGCCGCTATGTCGAGATCGCCACAAAACTCCACCTTGAATTTGATTTGCCTCAATGCTCGTTAACGCTCTGTGTTCCGTCTTCTCCAAACGCCCCATAGGGCCTCAAGTGCTGCCAACTGCCACCAAGTCCAAACAATGTTTGAACTTGGCAATAGTAAGGGAGTAAGCATATCCGCCGGATTGTTCTCAGTATCAATTTTCTTAACAGTCACCGTGCGTTTCCCAATCACATCCTGAACAAAGTGAAACTTTACATCGATGTACTTTGTCCTATCATGAAACATCCGATCTTTCGACAAATGAATAGCACTTTGACTGTCTGAATAAACAATCGTCGGATTCCAACAAGAAGTAAGCTCTCCAAATAAGCCTCTTAGCCACATAGCTTCCTTCACACCCTCTGTCATAGCAATATATTCCGCCTCCGTTGTAGACAAGGCGACAATAGGTTGTAGTGAAGCTTTCTAACTAACTGCACATCAGCCAATAGAGAATACATAACTTAAAAGTGATCTCCTCCTATCCAAATCAACTGTAAAATCCGAATCAACATATCCAACCACACCATCCTTACACCTCCCAAACTCCAAACAAGTGCTAGTGGTACCTCGTAAGTATCTCAGAATCCACTTAACAGCCTGCCAATGAACCTTACCAGGATTGGTCATATATCTGCTAACCATGCTCACTACGTAGGAGATGTTCGGCCGTGTACAAACCATGGCGTACATTATGCTCCCGACAGCACTAGAATAGGGAACATGTGACATGTACTCCTGCTCATTATCGGACTGCGGTGATAACTCGGCGGAAAGTCTGAAATGCGCCGCAAAAGGAGTGCTCACTGGTTTTGCGTCTGTCATTCCGAAACGCTTTAGAATCTTCTCTATATATTTCTCTTGTGCCAAATGCAGTAGTCCTGACTTGTTATTCCTCTTAATTTCCATACCAAAGATTTTCTTAGCAGCAGCTAAATCTTTCATCTCAAACTCACCATTCAGTAAAGTCTTCAATTTATTTATCTCAACTATGTCGTTAGAAGCAATTAACATATCATCGACATAGAGTAACAAATATATGAAAGATCCCTTATCAAGCTTTCTGAAATACACGCAACTGTCACGCTTGCTTCTGGAATATCCGTGACCTGTCATGAAGGAGTCGAACCGCTTATACCATTGTCGAGGAGACTGCTTTAAACCATAAAGCGATTTCTTTAACAGGCAAATATGATCCTCCTTCCCTTCAACAATGAATCTCTTCGGCTGTTTCATATAAATTTGCTCCTCAAGTTCTCCATGCAGAAAAACTGTCTTAACATCAAGCTGCTCAAGATACAGGTCATTCATGGCTACTAACGATAAAAGAACACGAATAGAAGTATGCTTTACGATGGGTGAGAAAATATCATTAAAGTCCACACCTTCTACTTGACTGTAGCCCTTACCAACTAAATGAGCTTTATACCTTGTATCTTTCATGCCGGGGATTCCGTCATTTTTCTTGAACACCCACATACAGCCGACAAATTTCTTGCCTGTAGGCGGTTTTACCAACTCCCATGTGCGATTCTTATGGAGAGACTCCATCTCCTCATTCATCGCCACCAACCACTCTACAGAACTGGCACCGAAAATAGCTTGATTATATGTCGAAGGTTCACCTTCTTCTTCTGTATCTTGTGCCACTGAAAGAGTGTAAGCAACCATATCTTCATAACCATATCTCTGCGGTGGTTTGATCTGTCTCCTCGCTCTGCCTGTAGCAATGTTCTGCCTCTCAACTTGTGGGGTTTCAGTTACTGAGGTTTCTGCCGACTGAACTTGTTCTGACTGAGAAAAATTCTGTGACTGAACTATACCATTGGTCTCTATCTTCACCTGTTTGCTAGCACTCAGGGTCTCATCAGAAGAATTACGGTTAGGATATAATATAGCAGATTCATCGAATGTGACATCCCTACTAATAATTAATTTAGACGATTAAGGACACCACAATCTATATCCCTTAACCCTCGATGCATAACCAATAAAAATGCACATTTTAGCCCTAGATTCTAACTTGCCTTCATTGACATGAATATAAGCAGGACAACCAAATATTCGCAAATTAGAATAATCAGAAGGGCTGCCAGACCATACCTCCTCCGGAGTTTTGCAATCAAGTGCTGAATGTGGAGATCGATTCACCAAATAGCATGCCGTAGAGATCGCCTCTGCCCAGAAACTCTTAGCTAAGCCAGCATTAGAGAGCATACAACGAGCCATCTCCAAAAGAGTTCTATTCATCCGTTCGGCCACCCCGTTCTGCTGTGGAGTATGCCTAACGGTCTTACGTCGAACAATCCCTTCATTCTTGCAGAATTCTTCAAACTCTGACGAACAGAATTCCAAACCATTGTCGGTCCTTAATCTCTTAATCTTCTTTTCAGTTTGCTTCTCAATCATGACCTCCCACTGCTTGAAATAATTGAACACCTTATCCTTACTTTTCAGAAAGAATGCCCACACTTTACGAGAATAGTCGTCAATAAAAGTCAACATATATCTAGCACCACCATGAGTAGGAGTACGAGAAGGTCCCCAAAGATCAGAATGGATGTAGTCCAGAATACCTTTTGTTCGGTGAACTGCGGCCTTAAAGCTGACTCTCTTTTGTTTGCTAAGAACACAATGCTCGTAGAAGTCTAACTTTTCTAAACTCTGACTACCAAGTAAACCTCTCTCGCCCAACTTCATCATGCCATATTCACTCATATGGCCCAGTCGCATATGCCATAATCTGGTGCTATCCGAATCTGACATAGAAGAAGAAGTCACCGCTGCTGAACCTGTCACAGTGGAACCCTATAGAACATATAACATGTCGGACAAGTTGGCCTTCATCACTACAAGATTCCCTTTAGCGACCTTCATTAATCCATCAGCTAAAGAATACTTAAAGCCTTTAGTATCAAGTGTACCCAATGAGATCAGATTTTTTCTCATATCCGGAACATGCCGAACCTCAGATATAGTCCTCACTACTCCATCGAACATTCGTACCCAAATAGTGCCAATTCCAATAACTGTGCACTTAGAGTGATTTCCCATCAATACATCTCCACCTTCAATAGGCATGTACGTCGAGAACCATTCTCTATGTGTACAGATATGAAAAGAACATGTGAAGTCCATAAGCCACTCATCCTGTTTGCGTGTCTTATCCGTAACTGTAAAGACGATATCATTTTTATCTGATTCTCCTGCTGCAACACTTGCTTCTGCTTCAGTATTGGTATTTTTTTTACTTTGATTTTTATCACCGTTATTCTTCCGCTGCTCTTTATTTTTCAACTTGAAACAATCAGCTTTTATGTGACCATTTTTCTTACAATAACCACAAATCAGATTCCTGTGCTTTGACTTTGATCTAGATGTACCTCTATTATCGGAACCCTTCTCCCGAGACCTCTCTCTAGCGACCAAACCTTGTCCTGAAGCTCTACCTGTCTCGTTGCTTATCTGCATGTCAATTCTCTCTTTTGAAAGTAAAGAGGATTTAACATCATCGAGACATAGAGTATCTCGTCCAAATAAGAAAGTCTCACGAAAATTCTTATAAGAGGGCGGTAGAGAACATAACAATAAAAGGGCTTCATCTTCCTCCTCGATTTCAACATCTATCGAGCGGAGATCCATAATAATAGAATTAAATTCATCTAAATGCGACTTAATAGAGGTACCTTCCGCCATGCGCAATATGAAGAGACGTTGCTTCAAATATAACTTGTTGGTGAGAGACTTCGTTATATAGAGAGACTCCAATTTAAGCCAAAGCCCTGTAGTGGTCTTTTCATCTAAGACCTCGCGCAATACCTCATCGGATAAACATAATTGTATTGCCGTAAGAGCTTTATCATCAATCTCCTCCTTTTGCTCCGCCGTCAATAAATCGGACATCTTTTCTTTTCCCAACAGTGCCTTCTGCAATTCTTGCTGCGTCAATATAGCACGCATCTTGACTTGCCATAATGCGAAACTGTTAGTCCGATCAAATTTCTGAATCTCGAACTTCGTCGTCATCTTAATCCTCAGGGAATAGAAAGGCTCTGATACCAGTTTGTTAAAATCGGAACGGCGAAAAATAGATCCAGAAAATAATTTAATGCAGGAAGCGAAAAGAAAAGAGGAAAGAACACACCGATATTTACGTGGTTTGGCCAATGGCCTACGTCCACAGACGAAGACGGAGCAAATACTTTATTAATGTCGAAAAGGCGAGTACAAAATTGAATCTCTCAAAAGACCCCGAACTCTAATTAGATCGGAAATGCCGAAATCCGCATCCGTACATGCGACTCCAAATAAGCGACTCGGCTTTCTCAACCCGTACGGACGAACAACTTGGCCTCAATCCTTAATTAATTAGCATGGCATGTTCGGCTCCTTAACCGTACGGACCCAATGTGCATAATTAGTCGCCGGCTCCTCGGATGCTCACTTAATTAATTAGAGCTCCAACTCTCTCTTGGCTCGTGATGATGCAGCCACTGAAAAACACCAAATTAACACGAAGCTTGGTTCTCTCCAGCAACAACCGTACCCTCCAAGAGACTTAATTAATTAGTGCACGGCCTCTTAATTTTGTCGCGGCAAGATTAATTCGGCTGTAGCATGTATTTATAATACATGTCTCCTAACTAGAGTCTAATTCTAATTCAATTAGAATTACACTCCTAATTATAATCCATATATCCAAATTAAATCTAAATAATATCTAATCCCAATTAGATTAGGATTTAACTCCAATTTAGATAACTACAAATCTAAACCAAATATAACACTTAATTATTCCTTTTACTGTTTACACCAATAATTAGGTTGATCTCAACATAGACTCAAATTATTCCAATAACTTTATATGCATATCAATGAGATGAAATCTCATTCCTAAATGATTATAAAAACCCACTCAGATTATAGCCATTTCAATTAATCGGACATATAATGATTTCATCTGATTTTTTGTAATGAATTTTAAGTGAACATCTGATACATAAAATTCAATATGAGACAACAAAACTCAATACAAGCTATTCATAATCAGATTGATTCTGGTCGAATCTACTATCAGATCAGATTATATACATTAAACTTATCCGTGTTTTTTTGTTGTTGTTGTTGATGATTTTGAGTCGTGCTTCTGCTACTGCTAAAACTATTTTGCTTTTATTCGGCGACAACTTTGGTATGTAAACAAAACCGATTAACATCACACTTCGAAAGGGAATCAAAAGAAGATTTTTGCAGATGTTTGTGTAGTAATTAATGTGCAATATTCTAAATGTTCCTAGTAGTACAAAAAAGCATGCATGAGGTATCACTTTCATATGTGATGCTAAACTTTCGATCGAAGAGGTAGATATCAAGAGAACAAAAAATTTCGCTTTTTCGTTCGAGAATTATGGATTTTTTTTTTTTCACCGATAATCACAATGGATAAATAGAACTAGATTACTGTTTCTTGATCACTACTGTGTAAAAAAAGCTAAGTTTGAACCACAAATGTTAAGGTGAAAGTTCTCTGCATATTTCGCTTTTACTTGTTATAATCTCTGAATATAAACATGGCTTGAGGTAGTCAATTAACAAAGAGTTATTAAAATTGTAAGCAGATTCAGATTCTTACTACATTTAAGCATGCAGTACTCAAGACTCATTCAATTTATTTTGATGTGATCTATCCTATATATCTGATTCAGTCTCTGTTTAGTCCAAATCCAATTGATTGATCATACATTAATTGGTTATGTCTTTATTTTGATGCTGAATTATATAGTTATTGCTTGATACTTGGGTTCGTAGTAGTGATAACACTGCTCAAACTGTACTTTATCAAACAACACTGTACTCTAAATTAAAGCAGTGTATTTAAAGCAGATTTTCAGTGAAAGATAATTTTTCCTGATCAAGTAATTCAATTCCGTGGGACATACATGTAGACCGAATTCTAAGTAGTTCCTTATCCTACGTTGAGTAAAGGCATCTTAATCTATATTTTTGACAAGGTTCAACTAAAATGTAGATGATCGGTCAGTATTACACATGATGGTAATTATCATTTTGGCTTTCGAATTTCATGTCCATTTTCGATATCAAAGTTTGTGACTTTTGTAGCTAAATCAATCGTTACATTGAGGCATCAATAATACTCCGACGGGTCTTCTTTGATATATCTAAGTTCCTCGAGAATCTAGTAAGCTAAATGCTAATATATGGAAAAAAAAATTCTCAAAATTGTTTAATTTGGCGCTATTCCACCCAAAAAAAGAAAATAAATAAATTCTCTTTGTCAATGAGACCAAACCTCGAACGCATGATAAGCGTATGCATCATGAAACTTTGAACATCAAACATACTTGTCGTAGGAGAGGCTGTTTTCGTCGCCGACTTTTTCGAGCACAATCACAAACACTGCACTCGAAGCACCGACTTTATATGATCACCAAATTCTGCATTACAGGCACCGACTTTATCAACATTGGCTAATGTATGCTATGTTTTCAAATGCCACGTGTAAATGCGGTAACTGGTTAGATATTACAAAGCACTAATTAATGTAAACCCCCTCAACTTTTAAATTTGTTTTTAATATGAATTATTGTACTTAACTGAGTCAAAGAAAATGTTTCAATGTGATAGTTCTATTAACTAGAAGCCATTAATCTGTGCGGTTTTATTAGTTAAACAGTGATTAAAGTCACTAAATTTTATGAAATCATCAACGAATTAAATAAAATCTTTAATTTATTTTGCTAAATAATTCATTTCAAAAAAAGAAAATCAAAAGTTGCGGGGGTGTGAATAAAAAAAAAACAAATATAATTGAGGGGCTCTCCAAATATTTTTACCAATTACTAATCATTGAAATTTCCTTTTCCCTAAAGTGACTGTGATATTTTTTGTTAAGGAAAATAATTAACATAATAATTAAGGATAACTAAGATTACCAAAATTAATTCCTTCGACGTTACCACATATGATTTAAAACTATGGAAAGTGACGCTTTGAAAACTACAAACCAATCTTTTCTATGGAGGAATTTTCTCAATTTTAACCTACATGTTTCATTGATGCTTGTGGAGGAGATAAATCTTTTGTGTAACAACTACATCATCTTAAATTTATTTATTTATACCTATACATTATTTCTCATGAAATCTTGCCACGTGGCGGCCCCTCCTTTATTCTTACCTTCTCCTCTCTTCTCTATTCACAATTGTTGCAACCGCACAAAACCTTTGATCTTCCAATCAATGAAATCTTAAACCCACACTCTTCATCTCCCCACCAAGGAGTTAGTTCCAATCAATGAAATCTTAAACTCACACTCTTCATCTCCCCACCAAGGAGTTACTAATGCATTATTAACTTTAATAATTATGATGATCCACATAATTAGCACCACTAAAACCCCATCATCATCATCTCCTCATTCTCCGAAACCAAATACCACACTCCAACATTTCTATTAGATATTCTTATGTTACAAACCAACTATTCTTTCTATTATATATTCTTATTATTATTCTCGAAGGCGAGTACGAATCCGTCAACGCCATTCGGGTCGAGCCATGATTATTCGGGCACGTTGTTTGGGTTCAGCGACTCGACGTTGATAATGGCGGCAAAGGTAATGTGGAGATGGAGATTCGTCTCCCCGATGTTAGTAGTGCGATTAAGATGCGTATGAAGTAATAAATCTATTCCTGTTTCTTTCATTACTATTTTTTTATAATTTATTTACTGAAATTATAAATTTTATTATATTTGTACGTATATCTGTTTCATCTTTTTTATTTGTATATATGTTAATATATATTATCTTTATTTATTAATGTCTTTTGGCAATTCAAAAAATTTAAAATTTTTATTTTGTGAATCCTCTGTCTTCTATAGCATCAGCCCGCCGCAATACGCGGGTAACTTCACTAATAATACATAATTAATTCTATTAAGTCATATGCTTTGAATCGTATCCGCATACTAATGTAACATCATGGCGTATAAATCAATCAATCAAAAGTCTCCCATAATCAATATGTTTTGTATGGAATAATTCACAGATTCTGTTTCGAATTATGAAGATACAAAAGTACTTTTTTTGATATTGTATTTCGTATATGTTACTTGACGTTACATGGAACTTATACTTTTTTATTTGCCTCATATTTTTGGGTGGGTTGCGTGATTTTAAGCCAATTTGGACAAAGGGAGTGTCGATTTCCTATTGTATATTAGAAAAAAAAGTTAAATAAAATATCATATTTGATATCGAGCGCTGTCTAATAATATTATTCAAAAAAAAAAGACGAAAATACTACGTAGAACTATAAACTTTTTTATTTTTAAGTGACGATAACTATATCTTGTGAAGATTAACAAACGATATATTTATCGTACTATTCTCATTACCCCAAACGTAACGACCCCCCCAAAAAAAGTATCTATATAAAATAGTTGTAGATTACTTGTTCTACTTTAGTACAATAACCTCTCAGTTAAGCCCAATCCAATCCTACATTTTTCCTTAATTTGATGATTAATTAATTCCAAGCTTTTGCTTCTGTTCATTAAACTCCACTTACCTCTCAAAAAAGTCGCACATCCATATCTAAAATGACTAGGGATAATTAACTCACTACAACAAAATTAGGTTATAGGAACACATGTTTTGGATACTTTTGTGTAAGTGTCTCATTTATGTCAAAATTTTTTAAAAAATTTACTAATGTCTAAATATAAAGCCCAATCTAACAAAAAAATAAAAGATTACTCTACTCAACCCACCCCACCCAGCCCATTCGGCCCGATTACAAACAGAAAAGAAAAAAAAAAAAATCGATTACCATCTTCCTTTCTCCCCTCACTTAATCCATTGAAATTCTAGACGAAGAGCCCTTCCCTCTCGTCTTCCTCCGCCACCGCAGCCAACGAGATAGAGTTCCGGCGGTTGCTAAATGCTTAAATAAGTGTTGGTAAATTAGCAGCACTTTTTTTAGGTTATAGTGACACTCTTTAACTGCCACTATATACCTAGCGATCCCACATATAGAAACACTTTTTAAAAGCGTCGATAATTTAGTCAGGAGCACTTTTTTTGACCTGTACCGACGTTTAAAAGTGTCTCTATAAACCATTTTTGTTGTAGTGACTATATATCCCTCAAAATCTCTAAAATATTTTGTTTGCCCATATATACTTTTTTTTTATTGCAAATATATTTTTCATATATTTCTCCGTTATTCAAAAATGTTTCTACTATTAGTGCTCGTTAAATCATCTCGAATTAAATTTGAGTTAAATTTCTACCGTAGTTAAAAAAAAAATTATCTATTTTGCCCCTAACTTAAGTGTAAATAAGAAAAATTGGTGACGGTAGAAGAGTATATTTGAAAAGGCAAAAAGTCAAAATACTTCTTTTGCCCCAAACTTAAAAGACAAATAAGAAAAGTTGGTGATAATAAAAGGGTATATTTAAAAAAATAAAATAATAATTTCATAGAGATAATGATGGTTACTAATAGTACAGTTAGAGAATTTAACTTTTTATATATATATATATATATATATATATATATATATATATATATATATATATATATATATATGTATAGCGACACTTTTAAATATCGGTACATGTCAAAAANTATATATATATATATATATATATATATATATATATGAAAGACTTTAAAACCTTAAAAGAATATTTTTAATACTAGAGATAGATTAAGCAATTGCTCCAAATTATAAATAGAGCCCTACTCGTATACCACATGTACTACTCATACCGTTTCAGTGATTGACTCTTACACTTCTCCATAGTAATTAGTTTCGTGAGAGAAAAATAGTTTGTAGTAGAAGCCATGGCCCTTGATCTTCTTCTTCTTCTTCCTCTTCTCTTTAGCTGCTTCCTTGTTAGCTCAGGTAGGAGAAGCATCATCACAAGCCTCCCAGGTTTTGATGGGCCTTTGCCCATTTCCTTGGAGACTGGGTAAGTTGCTGTGGAGATTATTAGTTTTTGTTAGAACTAAAACTGAAAAGATCTAGTCCGTAAGGTGTAAAAATACCAAAAAGAGAATCGAGAACGAGAGAAGAAAAATAAAGCACATAGTATTTACGTGGTTCGGCCGCCGGCCTACGTCTACAGGCGAAGACGGAGCGAAAATTTTCATTATAATCAAAGTGGTATACAAAATATGCCTCTATCACAAAACCCTAATCTCAAAATACACCCATATTCCCTCTCTCATCTTTCGCACTAAACCAATAGAATAAAAAGTATATTTATAATAGTGGCTAAATTCTAATACAACTAGAAATACAAACTTACTACCATTAGGAATATCTCAATAAAATTAAGTATAATCTAAACTTAACTTAACGGGATACTCAAAACAGAATAGGATTAGAAAACCTTACAATACTACAATTCGAGACATATCTAACAATCTCCACCTTGGCTTGAATTCTCTGTCTTCTCCACCAAAATTCCAAAAGCTCCTGAAGTGCTATTGCACATGCGAACAAGTTTACAGAATACTTGAACTTGATCGCCTAAAAACTTAATGAGCAAATCCGCGGGATTCTCTAAAGTGTCAATCTTCTCATTCTACAACTACGCCTTTTTGCAGCCTCTGTTGCATCAGAACGACAACTTGTCGTAGAGCGAAACTGCTAGAGCGATCAAACTTCTCGATCTCAAATTTGTCGACGTCTTAAACATCCAAACGAACACTCCATCTTTGCCCGTGGACGTAGGCCGGTGGCCGAACCACGTAAATGTTGTGTGCTTTATTTTTCTTCTCTCGTTCTCGATTCTCTTTTTGGTATTTTCACACCCGACGAACTAGATCTTTTCGGTTTTAGTTCTAACAATTTTTATGTACTTTTTAGCTTTAGCTTTAGCTTCTGCTTTTTGAGAGATAGATAGCATGCTACCCACTTATGCTTTTAGTTACAGTTATTTATAGCAACATATTTAGCAATTGTTTAAAAGTTCGGAGATTCTGTTGTAGCAAAAAAGGGCAAAAAAAAAAAAACAAAAAAGATTATGAGAATTGAAAGCAAACACTCCAATTTAGAACTTTGCTTCCTACTTTTCTTGATGATGCTTTTTAAAAAAGGTTAGTTTTATTGACAGAACATATACATTGAATCTAACATATGCTTAATTAAGAATGATTCTGGTTTGAAACTTTGGAAGGTATGTGGAGGTGGATGAGGAGAATGGGGTGCAGCTTTTCTACTACTTCATAGAATCGGAGAGAAATGCTCAGGAGGACCCTCTCATGCTGTGGCTCACCGGAGGCCCCGGTTGCTCCGCCTTCTCCGGCCTGGTCTACGAGATCGGTAATGAATTACGTGCAAAATTTAGTTCTTAAAGTTCCATCACAGTTTTAGTTGCACCAAGTTTTGACTTTGATAACGTAAATATATACATACAGACGCTATCTGAACTGTAGCGCGTTTGAAAATGCATACCAAGATTATAAAATTATGATTTTACTATCTAAGTTTCATCAAATTCTATTATATTGCAATATATATATTAATAAAATCGAAGTTTCAGATGTTTAAGCATGTATTTCAAAATGAGATATTTTTTTGTTTTCATATGTGCAGGCCCTCTTAGCTTTGATGTTGAAGGATACACGGAAGGCCTCCCAACTTTGTTGTACAACCCACATTCTTGGACCAAGGTTTATGCCCAAAATATAATAATAACGGGGAAACTTTAATTAGCCTCGTTGTGATTCAGCACTATCTAGTGGTTTAAAATATTTCACTTTACTATTCTGTGATTTTGTTTTTGTGTCGTTACAGAAATCCGCCGTTAAATAGCATAGTATTTAACTGTGGGTATATACGATGACGCATAAATACAAGCACGCATAAGATAGTAAAGTAATACTTTTCAAATCACACATGGCAAAGTTATATCTTAGTATGTGTGTGTTGGTCTTCAACCCCAGGTGAGCAGCATCATCTTCCTTGATTCCCCAGTGGGGACTGGGTTCTCCTACTCTGTGTTGGAGGAGGGCTACAACTCAAGTGACACAAAAGCTGTTGACCAAATCCTCATCTTCCTCAAAAAGGTAAAATCCATTAATTCCAACTTAATTCACATTTTACATTTCTTCAAGTGCACAAACTTCAACAATGGAGATTTATGATGTAACACATTTGTACATCGAAAGTAACTTTCCGTCAGCATCGTCGCTATCTAATTTATATTCAGAATTTGATCGTGTTCATGTCGGGTTTGGACCTGAACTCAATTAGAATTCGAATCTAAGCCCGAAATTTTAGACTTCTGATTAGTGTCGAGTCAAGTTTGCATGAAAATTTGACACAAACTTGTAACTTAACAGTTCTGACGGAAAATTTCTCACGGAAAACCGAAATAGTAACCTCAGAACACCTAAATGATGCAAACAAAATCATGGATTACTGATGTAAAAGTACACTGTACCACTGGGCCATTTTTTAAAAAAATCCACTCTATTTGTCATTTGATGTTGCAGTGGTTTGTGGACCATCCAGAATTTAAGTCAAATCCTCTTTATATCGGCGGCGATTCTTATTCTGGCTTGATTATTCCGGCTGTTACTCTAGAAATCGCAAACAGTAAGTTATTTTTTCCATATATTTTCTATATCCATATATCCACTGTTCGTCGTGAACTCCATTTTCGAATGTAGACAATATTTGGCATTTCTGCTCAGTATGGTATGTATCTAATGTGATTTTCTCATAAAATAAAAATTTCTCCATGAATTTAGTAACATTATGTAACAATATGAATTTTCATGTGTGAATAATATGAATAGAATGTGTGCCAATTTCGACGTAAGAGCTGCGTAAATGCCAGCTAGGAATTTTCAGAATATTCGTGCTTTCGGAAGTTAAAAGGACGTCACCGAAGTTACACAATTTGTGAAAATTTTCGAATTCACGACATAAGCAGTGATCAACCTTCTTAAACAGTTATGTAGTTAATTATGACACAAATTTTCTTTCCCCTTTTTTCGTTTTTTAATCTTTTTACGCCTTTTCTAGGTAAGAAGCTGAGTGAAGAGACACTTCTGAATCTCAAGGTTTGTGAGCCTTACTGAGAAATGTGTGCAAACTTCAAATATCTTATCTTTTACTAGTTTTTTTTTTTTTCGATTTAATTTGTAGGCTTTCGTTAACTGCGATATCTCCAAAATGAATTCTTTAATACATATGTATATAGCCTTTTACTCGGATAAATTTGTGAAATTCTAGAATGATAATAAAGCTCATAGATAAAACGTAGTTGCGTTCCGGAGTTCCAGTTGAATCATTTTCTTCGTCAAATGTTTAGAATAAAAGAGTTCTCCATCGGATTTCTTCTTAATTTAACTTTTTAACTTTTGATCAGGGTTATCTGGCCGGCAACCCAGTAACTGACGGAGAGTTCGACAGCGGAGCGAGATTACCATTTGCTCATGGGATGGCGCTTATTTCTGATGAACTTTATGAGGTGATGCAACAATTTTTCGATCATTCTTCGGTATCAGGTTACATTTAGCCATCAACATCAACTTCGAGCGACCATTTCCCTTTTCAGTGCACTAAATCTGAATCCTGTTAAATCAAAATTTCAGAAATTGGCTTTTTCGCATTAGTTCTCTGCAACTACTGAATCAAACCTTTCAATTATGTTATGAACTTTAAGACACAAACTTTATCAAAGTGTACTTTTTCCCTTCTTTAGTCAGCGAAGGAAAGTTGCGGCGGAAAATATACTGCTCCGAGAAATGCACAATGTTGGAACTATCTCCAGGCCGTGTATGAGGTAGTAATTAATATGTTTATGCGGCTTCTCTTTTTTTTTTTTTTTTTTTTTTTTTTGTTTCTCCTTTTGTTTTTTACTTTTGTAACCTGAAAAGGTCTTTCAAATATGCAGTGCACAAAGGGCATCAACGGAGGCCATATTTTGGAGCCGAATTGCGAGTTCGCGAGCCCGCATCCTTTCACAGTTTCCGCCAAGAGAAGGAAAATGCTAGCTAAGCAATCTGAAGAACTCTCTTTGCTGACATCTAGCATCCCTACATATTGTAGGGTTGGTCCCCTCCTTTTTGTTGATTGTTTCTTTCGTTTGTTTCCGTTTTGAATCTGTAATATCGAGCTTAATGCCTGTTGCAGACTTATGGGTACTTGCTATCCAAATATTGGGCAGACAATGATACAGTAAGAGCGGCTCTCGGCATTCATAAGGTAATTCTGTAATTCTGATCAGGCGGATCTAACACAATCAAATAGATTTTGTAGCATAGGTCTATTATGCATATTATACCTGTTTTTTCGTCGTTTCTAATGAGGTTCAGAGTTGATGGTCGCGAGTTCGATTCCCATCTTTTGCCAACATTTCGTGTTTGCTCATCAACACGCACGTGAATACGGGTTTTACGTAGATTTATAGACCGTTTCCTGTCGGATTGATTTCTTGCGTAGAATTATACGATGCTATTTGCACAGCCTAAAAAAGCACAAGCGGCTACTTACTGCATGCACTTCCTAAAAAAGCGGTTTAGTTCTTCCGCTTGATTCGCGCGAATAGGGACCGAGAATAAAGGAAAAATGATTCACTGCGCTCGATCATTTTATCACGTTGAATCTGCATGTGTTCTAAGCTTGTAGAATGGCTTGCGAATTGTGAACATTCAAATGATCGATTAGAGCTCCTCCTTTAGTTCTTTACTCCGTTATTGATCGACTTGTATCTCAGCTAAAATCTTAGTATCAATGTCGCGCAGGGAACGGTTCCTTCCTGGAAAAGGTGCAATTTTGATTTACCTTATACGAAAGATATCTGGAGTGCAGTAGTATATCATCTCAAGGTGACAACGAAAGGTTACCGGGCATTGGTTTACAGGTTCTGACACTCACTATGGAAGCTTTTCTTTTATGATATGCTACGATATGAGTTTTCGACGCTCAGAGATGAAAATTGTATATCGCAGTGGCGACCACGACTTTGTGATACCGTTTCTGGGAACTCAAGCATGGATCAGGTCTCTGAATTTCTCAGTAGTGGACGAGTGGCGACCGTGGTCTGTAGATGGCCAAGTTGCAGGGTGAGCTTCATTTCATTATTCATTCTCAGAAAGCGCTTTTTACGCTCATTTTAAGAACAATCTAATTGAACTCTCATCTTCGTGTTCTCAGATTCACGAGGAGTTACTCGAACAACCTCACATTTGCAACTGTAAAGGTTAACATATATTGTTTTTTCTTTTTCTTTTTTTACTGAAATAAATTGCGGTAACTAAGCATTTTAGAATGGGTTTCTTTCTAAATGCAGGGTGCAGGACACACTGCTCCAGAATACAAGAGAAAGGAAAGCCTCAGCATGCTGGAAAGATGGTTATCTGGTGTTCCTGTATGATTCTGACACATTCTGTATATCTAATTTGGGAATGTTATACAACTCCATACTAAGATTTTACATTTGTAAAGCTTGTAATTCCCCTTTGCTGGGCATAGGAGAGCTCTTTGTAATCTCCTACTAAGTGGAACAAAGCGTTAAAGCGCAATAAAAGATCACTTATCAAGGACTATTACCTCCTTTGAAATTTGGTTTACAATTTTTTCTTCTGCTCTCGGTAGCAACCATCTCTAATAAAGCATGAAAATAAAAGCTTTTAATCTATGGCTTCCTTCTGGTTCTGTTTTTGCTTTTGCTACACCGTTTGGCAAGGGGATAGGGATAGGGATAGGTCCTTATCCCCCCTTTATACCCAAACGCTAATTTTTTATCCGAGAACAGTAATTTTCGATTACTTATAATAATCGATTATAACTATTCCCATCAACACCTTCAGTTTATATATAAAACTACCTAACATTTTTCTTATTCCATATTATCTATCCAAACACTATTTTTCTTATCCCCGGAAACAACTCAATTTTCATCTAAACGCTACTTTTTTTATCCCATACTTGTACCTATCCCTGTAATAGCTAGTTCTTGCTTATACCTGAACCAAACGGTTTGAGAATAACTGTTCGGAATAGTTTGATATAGTATTTTCCCATACTGCACTTCTTCGAACAGCACTACACCTTTACAATGTTGGTAACACGAAAAAAAAAAAAGAAAAAGAAAAAAAGAAAAGCATTTACTAAAAAAGGGGCAACATACACTGATACCCATGAATTTACTCGAAGTCGGTGAAGTTGCAAATTCGGTTCGACGGTGAAGTTGCAAATTCGGCGACGACTCTTGGTTCGTTGAGTAGAAGCAAAGTGGAGAGTCTCGTCAACGACTTCAGTGTGGCTGAAACGCGTAACGTCGGCAGAGAAGGTAAGGTCGTCGCCGACTTCTATGGAGTAAGTTAGAGCATAATTAGGGTTTCGGAATTTTGAGCCCTAGAAGAGCTCGTTAGGTCTCGTCGTCGTCGTCGTCGCCATTAACGATGGAGAAGCGGAGAGAGGCGAAGAGGAAAAAGTTCCACGAGGCGCTCCTCAATCTCTACCACCCCCCACCTCCTCCTCGCGTAATCCCTTCTCTTTTCCTTTTTTCTCCTTTAAGATTCATCGTAATCGTAATTTGTATCAAACTTTTCTCCTTTTTTGATCCGTGTCGTACAATAGTCGAAATGGGAAATAGGTAGAGTTTGGAAGTGAAGTTGTCGTCTTTTTTTAGCAATTTGAACAGAAAATTATTGTTTTGATGTGAACGATTATGATTAGCATGATCACAAAAATGGATAAATGTTGGTGGTGACTTTATAAAATCTCCATTGGTTTCAGATTTTTGTTAGATTACCCTAAAAAGCACGAAAAAGGAATTTTTCTTAAAAAAAAAAAAAAGGGAGAAAGCACCAGAAAAGCTCATTGTAATCCCTAAAAAAGTGTCTCTTTGAGCAACTTTACTGTGCAATTGCAACCCAAGCCCTAATAGAACTCTACCAGTTATCTCTAGCATTTACATTTTTAAGTTCAATCACATTTGAGTTTTGCCTCAAAAAGCCACTGTTTAAGTTTATCTAATTTCAGATCTTGGTTTTATGAAGTACATTTAAATAGAATAGTGAAGTCCTAAAAAACAATTGAGAAAATGTTTTTTTTTTTTTTAAACTCATATTTTTGGCAGAGACGGGAATTATGCGAGAAAGGAAAGCTCGTCGAGCAGTGAAAGTGATTGTGGTTCGAAGACACTCACAAGGGCTCAGAGGAAGATAGAGAGGTCAATGGGTATGGATACCTGAAATTTTATTCGAACTCGAATCCGAATGAAACGGATATATTCGATGCTAAATGGATATGTATTCGGATATGAATATCAAAAATAGAAACCCGATAGATATGGATTTGGATATGAATTTTGACTGCACCCAACCCTAACCCGAACCCGACCCGAACCCGAATTTATTTGGTATTATATATATATATATATATATATATATAGAGTTGAGCTGGAATACTATCGGTAGCAAACGGGCTCCATTGACACCTATTTGTTTTCGATGATGGAGCCTCCAAATCGACGATCGGCATCATTGAAAATGATCTATACCACTTGAAGTATCTAGAAATCAAATTTTATATTTTTCTGATATTGTTTTCTTGTCCATCAAGTGGGTGTAAAAATAAATGGCTGAAAATGAATATCCTCTAAAAAGTGATGATAGAAATTTTGTAATCATGATCGAGAGTATAGATCTTGTTCTAAATAGTTTAAAGAATTTTCTAACCAAAATTCAATTGATTTGGATAGCTTTACACCGTTAAATGAGAAAATTTCTCATATCAATCATTAAAATTATTAATTTTGAAACCCTTTGATCATTAGGTAAATGATGTCGAAAAGATTTGAAATTTAATTTCTAAATACTTCAAGTGATATAGATCATGTTCAACGATGCCGATCGTCGATTTGAAAGCTCCATCATCGAAAACAAATGGGTGGCAACAGAGCCCGTTTGCTACCGATAGCATTCCATTTCAACTATATATATATATATATATATATATATATATATATATATATATATATATATATATATATATATATATATATATATAATGTTATATTTGAATTTGTATTTTAAAAATTTAGATTTAATATAATATATTTTGAAATATTGAAAAAAGAAATAATTATTTCGAATTCAAATTTTCGGATTCGGGTTTCAGATTTTTTGGTTGGGTTTGGGTTTGGATATAAATTTTTAAAATTCGTCGGGTTCAGATTCGGGTCTCGAGTTTAGAGTCGGGTTTGGGTTCGAATTTTTTAAAATCTGTCTCGAATCTGACCTGTTGACATCTCTAGAGGAAGAGGATTCGGAAAAGGAAGCTGAACTGCTGAAGGAAGGGGCGACAGTTAGCTAGAAGAAAAGTTATTGGACCTTTATTCATTTAAAAAAAAAAAAAAAACAGAAGTTGCGGGGGTGTGAATAAAAAAAAAACAAATATAATTGAGGGGCTCTCCAAATATTTTTACCAATTACTAATCATTGAAATTTCCTTTTCCCTAAAGTGACTGATATTTTTTGTTAAGGAAAATAATTAACATAATAATTAAGGATAACTAAGATTACCAAAATTAATTCCTTCGACGTTACCACATATGATTTAAAACTATGGAAAGTGACGCTTTGAAAACTACAAACCAATCTTTTCTATGGAGGAATTTTCTCAATTTTAACCTACATGTTTCATTGATGCTTGTGGAGGAGATAAATCTTGTGTAACAACTACACCATCTTAAATTTATAATACATAATTAATTCTATTAAGTCATATGCTTTGAATCGTATCCGCATACTAATGTAACATCATGGCATATAAATCAATCAATCAAAAGTCTCCGACAAACATTTTGAATCAATATTATAATGATGTAAGTAAATTTGTTAAATAAAAATATTTTGTATGGAATAATTCATAAGTTCTTTTTGAAATTATGGAGATATTACGTTACGTGCAGTGAAAAAAATATAATACAAAAATATTTTATTTATTTTTATAAATAATATTATATTTTGTATATGTTGTGATATACTTTTTGCCGTTTCATTTTTATTTCTTGATGTTACATGGAACTTATACTTTTTTATTTGCCTCATACTTTTGGGTGGGTTGGGTGATTTTAAGCCAATTTGGACAAAGGGAAATCGACAAAGTGTCGATTTCCTATTGTATATTAAAACAAAAGTTAAATTACATAAAAAAAAATAGAGAGATTTTTATGAGCCTCTCTCTTTATGTTAGTTCACCATCATATGCCATGTGGTTTCATTTTACACTTTAAATTAATAAGTATCGTTGTGATCTGGAAATTGCCAAATTGTAGTCTCTTTCAAAAAAAGAAAAAAGAAACAAACTTATGGAGTCTACGGTTACTTTTTGAATATAGCCACCAAAAGAAGAAAGAATAAATAAAACACCATAATTGATATAATATTATTAAAAAAAAAGGACGAAAACACTAGGTAGAACTTTATACTTTTTTATTTTTAAGTGACAACAACTATATCTGGTACAATCCGTGTCTAGCGTAAGTGGCAAAGGGCTTGGCAGTTGATACCCGAGGTCCCAAATTCGAATTCTAATTGATTCACATTTCCAGCTAAATTTATTTTTAACCCTAAAAAAAAAATCAACATAAAATAGTTGTAGATTACTTGTCCTACTTGATTACAATAAACTCTCAGTTAAGCCCAATCCAATCCCTACATTTTTCCTTGTTTTGATCATTAATTAATTCCAAGCTTTTGCTTCTGATCCTTAAACTCCACTTACCTCTCAAAAAAGTCACACACCCTTATCTAAAATTACAAGAGATAATTACCTATATTACCTCTTAAAACCTTTGAAATATTTTGCTTGCCCCTACTTTTTTTTTTTTATTGCAAATATATTTTTCATATATTTCTCCGTTATTTAGAAATATTTCTACGATTAGTGTCCGTTAAGTCATATCGGATTAAATCTGAGTTAAGTTTCTACCGTAGTTAAAAAAAAATTATCTATTTTGTCCGTAACTTAAGTGCAAATAAGAAAAATTGATGAGGTAGAAGAGTATATTTGAAAAAACAAAAAGTCAAAACACTTTTTTTGCCCTAAACTTAGAAGACAAATAAGAAAAGTTGGTGATGATAAAAGAGTATATTTAAAAGAGTAAAATAGTAATTTCATAGAGATAATGACTGTTACTAATAAAACCCTGACAGAATTTAACTCTCTCTCTCTCTCTCCCCCTCTATATATATATAGAACTAGGCTGGAATACTATCAATAGCACAAAGCTATTGGTGCTATTAGTTTTTTAGCCCTTGGATTGAGAAATGTGAGGTTAGGATGATGTGGGCCCCCAAGGGTTGAGTGGGTGGTTGGTTGAATAGTATAATCTAACAGGTAAAAATAATGAAAGCACGGAGCTAGAGTGACGCTACTATGCTTCTGGAAGCACGGAGCCTTCCGTGCTTCTAAGTCATTTTTGATGTTGCGACTTTCGAATCGTCGATCGGCTCCATTAAACTTGATTTAGAGTATTTGAAGTACCTAGACAATAAATTTTGTAATTTTTCGATATCATTTGCCTAGTGAACTAAGGGGCTCAAAATCAACGGCTGAAAATAAAAATCTTACAAAACGTGATAATATAACATTAAAATTTTAGATCAAAGATATTGATCTTGTTTTATATAGTATAAAGAATTTTCTATCAAAATTTCACGTGATTTGGATATTTCTACATCGTTAAACTTGCAAACGGCTCACCGCGGCCATTAAAATTATTGATTTTGAGTCTCTTCCATCACTAGGCAAATGATATCAAAAAATCATAAAATTTATTTTCTAAGTACTTCATATACTCTAAATCAAGTTTAACGGAGCCAATCGACGATTCGAAAATCGCAACATCGAAAACGACCTGGATCTGTACTTCCAGAAGCATAGTAGCCTCACTCTATATATATATATATANTATATATATATATATATATATATATATATATATATATATATATGAAAGACTTTAAAACCTTAAAAGAATATTTTTAATACCAGAGATAGATTAAGCAATTGCTCCAAATTATAAATAGAGCCATACTTGTAGACCACACAACTCATAACCCAGTGATTGACTCTTACACTTCTCCTTAGTAATTAGTTTCATGAGAATAAAATAGTTTGTAGTAGAAGCCATGGCCCTTGATCTTCTTCTTCTTCTTCTTCCTCTTCTCTTTAGCTGCTTCCTTGTTAGCTCAGGTAGGAGAAGCATCATCACAAGCCTCCCAGGTTTTGATGGGCCTCTGCCCATTTCCCTGGAGACTGGGTAAGTTGCTGTGGAGATTGTTAGTTTTTAGGTACTTTGTAGCTTTAGCTTTAGCTTCTCCTTTCCGTTACAGTTATTTATAGCAACATATTTAGCAATTGTTTAAAAGTTCGGAGATTCTGTTGTAGCAGATAAGGGCGAAAAACAAAAGGAAAAAATGATTATGGGAATCCAAAGCAAACACTCCAATTTAGAACTTTGCTTCCTACTTTTCTTGATGATGCTTTTCAAAGAAAGTTAGTTTTATTGACAGAACAGATGCATTGAATCTAACATATGCTTAATTAAGATTGATTCTCATTTGAAACTTTGGAAGGTATGTGGAGGTGGATGAGGAGAATGGGGTGCAGCTTTTCTTCTACTTCATAGAATCGGAGAGAAATGCTCAGGAGGACCCTCTCATGCTGTGGCTCACCGGAGGCCCCGGCTGCTCCGCCTTTTCCGGCCTGGTCTACGAGATCGGTTACGAATTACGTGCAAAATTTAGTTCTTTAAGTTCCATCATGGTTTTAGTTGCACCAAAGTTCTGACTTTGATAACATAAATATATACATACAGACGTTATCTGAACTGTAGCGCGTTTCGAAATGCATACTAGGATCATAAAATTATGATTTTACTAAGTTTCATCAAATTCTATTATATTGCAATATATTAATAAAATCGAAGTTTCTGAAGTTTAAGCATGTATTTCAAAATGCTATATAGTTTAAATAAGATCCACACATTTTTACCTTCTCTGTTCTGATAGTTGTGACTCATTATCATTCATACCTTAAAAAGAATATGCCATTATAGCTAACTCTATTAATGGTATATAATACTCTAAATTTATGTAAAAGGAATCAATTATTAGAAAAGACAAATTGAGTAAACAAAGTGAAATGTTGAACAATTAATTAATAGTTGATGGTGATCAAACCTACAGAGGACAAAAGGAATACATTGAAGAGTACTCTCCAGAGCTATTTCTTTAGTTGGTTCCAAGAAAAATTGTGCTAAACCTTTCAATATTACTATCTAGCTTTGCATTATTTATGATTTAGCTACTTAATTACCATCACAAATTAACTTTTTTAATGCAATATTTTGCATCTTATACGAAATATTTTATTGTTTTGATATGTGCAGGCCCTCTTAGCTTTGATGTTGAAGGATACACACAAGGCCTCCCAACTTTGTTGTACAACCCACATTCTTGGACCAAGGTTTATGCCCCAAAATATAATAATAACGGGGAAACTTTAATTAGCCTCGTTGTGATTCAGCACCATCTAGTGGTTTAAAATATTTCACTTTACTATCCTGTGGTTTTGTTTTCGTGTCGTTACAGAAATCCACCGTTAAATAGCATAGTATTTAACTGTGGGTATATATGATGACACATAAGTACGAACATAAGATAGTAAAGTAATACTTCACAAATCACACATGGCAAAGTTATATCTTAGTGTGTGTGTGTGTGTTGGTCTTAAACCCCAGGTGAGCAGCATCATCTTCCTTGATTCCCCAGTGGGGACTGGGTTCTCCTACTCTGTGTTGGAGGAGGGCTACAACTCAAGTGACACAAAAGCTGTTGACCAAATCCTCATCTTCCTCAAAAAGGTAAAATCCATTGATTCCAACTTAACTCCCATTTTACATTTCTTCAAGTGCACAAACTTCAACAATGGAGACTTATGATGTAACACATTTGTACATCAATGCTGTCGACAGTAACTTTCCGTCAGCGTCAGCGCTATTTAATTTATATTCAGAATTTGATCGTGTTCGTGTCGGGTTTGGACCTGAACTCAATTAGAATTCGAATCTAAGCCCGAAATTTTAGACTTCTGATTAGTGTCAAGTCGAGTTTGCATCAAAATCCGACACAAACTTGTACCTTAACAGTTCTGACGGAAAATTTCTCACGGAAAACCAAAATAGTAACCTCAGAACACCTAACTGATGCAAACAAAATCATGGATTACTGATGTAAAAGTACACTGTACTACTGGGCCATTTTTTTTTTTTAAATCCACTCTATTTGTCATTTGATGCTGCAGTGGTTTTTGGACCATCAAGAATTTAAGTCAAATCCTCTTTACATCGGCGGCGATTCTTATTCTGGCATGATTATTCCGGCTGTCACTCTAGAAATCGCAAACAGTAAGTTATTTTTTCCGTATATTTTCTATATCCATATATCCACTGTTCCTGGTGAACTCTGTTTTCGAATGTAGACAATATTTGGCATTTCTGCTCATTATGGTGTGTTTCTAATGTGATTTTCTCATAAAATAAAAATTTCTCAACAAATTTAGTAACATTATGTAATACTATGAATTTTCATGTGTGAATAATATGAATAGAATGTGTGCCAATTTCGACCTAAGGGCTGCGTAAATTCCAGCTAGGAATTTTCAGAATATTTGTGCTTTCGGAAGTTAAAGGACGTCACCGAAGTTACGTAATTTGTGAAAATTTTCTCACAATGCTCGTTGACTGTTCTTGAAACAAATAAAATGTGCGTCAGCAAAACATAAGCAGTGATCAACCTTCTTAAACAGTTATGTAGTTAATTTTGACACAATTTTCCTTTTCCCTTTTTTCGCTTTTTAATCTTTTACGCCTTTTCTAGGAAATAAGAAGCTGAGTGAAGAGACACTTCTGAATCTCAAGGTTTGTGAGCCTTACTGAGAAATGTGTGCATACTTCAAATATCTTATCTTTTACTACTATTTTTTTTTCGATTTAATTTGTAGGCTTTCGTTAACTGCGATATCTCCAAAATGAATTCTTTAATACATATATATATAGCCTTTTACTCGGATAAATTTGTGAAATTCTAGAATGATAATAAAGCTCATAGATAAAACGTAGTTGCGTTCCGGAGTTCAAGTTGAATCATTTTCTTCGTCAAATGTTTAGAATAAAAGAGTTCTCCATCGGATTTCTTCTCAATTTAACTTTTAACTTTTGATCAGGGTTATCTGGCCGGCAATCCAGTAACTGACAAAGAGTTCGACAAAGGAGCGAAAGTACCATTTGCTCATGGGATGGCGCTTATTTCTGACGAACTTTATGAGGTGATGCAACAATTTTTCGATCATTCTTCGGTATCAGGTTACATTTAGCCATCAACATCAACTTCGAGCGACCATTTCTCTTTTCAGCGCACAAAATCTGAATCCTGTTAAATCAAAATTTCAGAAATTGGCTCTTTCGCATTAGTTCTCTGCAACTACTGAATCAAACCTTTCAATTATGTTATGAACTTTATGACACAAACTTTATCAAAGTGTACTTTTTCCCTTCTTTAGTCAGCAAAGGAAAGTTGCGGCGGAAAATATACTGCTCCGGGAAATGCACAATGTGCGAACTATCTCCAGGCCGTGGATGAGGTAGTAATATGTTTGCGCGGCTTCTTTTCTTTTCGTTTCTCTTTTTGTTTTTCACTCTTGTAACCCGAAAAAGCCTTTCAAATATGCAGTGTACAAACGGCATCAATGAAGGCAATATTTTGGAGCCGAAATGCGAGTTCGCGAGCCCGCATCCTTTGACAGTTTCCGCCGAGAGAAGGAAAATGCTAGAAGAGCAATTTGAAGAACTCTCTTTGCTGAAATCTAGCATCCCTAAATATTGTAGGGTTGGTCCCCTCCTTTTTGTCGATTGTTTATTTCGTTTTTTTCCGTTTTGAATCCGTAATATCGAGTTTGATACCTGTTGCAGACTTATGGGTACTTGCTATCCAAATATTGGGCAGACAATGATACAGTGAGAGAGGCTCTCGGCATTCGTAAGGTAATTCTGTAATCCTGATCAGGTGGATCTAACACAATCAAATAGATTTTGTAGCATAGGTCTATTATGCATATTATACCTGTTTTTTCGTCGTTTCTAATGAGATTGAGAGTTGACGGTCACGAGTTCGATTCCCCATCTTTTGCCAACATTTCGTGTTTGCTCATCAACACGCACGTGAATACAGGTTTTACGTAGATTTATAGACCATTTCCTGTCGGATTGATTTCTTGCGTAGAATTATACGATGCTATTTGCACAGCCTAAAAAAGCACAAGCAGCTACTTACTGCATGCACTTTCTGAAAAAGCAGTTTAGTTCTTCCGCTTGATTCGCGCGAATAAGGGCCAAGAATAAAAGAAAAATGATTCACTGCGCTCGATCATTTTATCACATTG
Organism: Ananas comosus; assembly: GCF_001540865.1. Classification (NCBI taxonomy): domain Eukaryota; kingdom Viridiplantae; phylum Streptophyta; class Magnoliopsida; order Poales; family Bromeliaceae; genus Ananas; species Ananas comosus. Next base: position 11,168,020 of record NC_033635.1, read on the forward strand.
AATCTGCATGTGATCTAAGCTTGTAGAATGGCTTGCGAATTGTGAACATTCAAATGATCGATTAGAGCTCCTCCTTTAGTTCTTTACTCCGTTATTGATCAACTTGTACTCGGCTAAAATTTTAGTATCAATGTTGCGCAGGGAACGGTTCCTTCCTGGAAAAGGTGCAATTATGATTTACCTTATACGAAAGATATCCCGAGCGCAGTAGTATATCATCTCAAGGTGACAACGAAAGGTTACCGGGCATTGGTTTACAGGTTCTGACACTCACTATGGAAGCTTTTCTTTTATGATATGCTACGATATGAGTTTTCGACGCTCAGAGATGAAAATTGTATATCGCAGTGGCGACCACGACTTTGTGATACCGTTTCTGGGCACTCAAGCATGGATCAGGTCTCTGAATTTCTCAATAGTGGACGAGTGGCGACCGTGGTCCGTAGATGGCCAAGTTGCAGGGTGAGCTTCATTTCATTACTCATTCTCAGAAAGCGCTTTTTACGCTCATTTTAAGAACAATCCGATTGAACTCTCATCTTCGCGTTCTCAGATTCACGAGGAGTTACTCGAACAACCTCACATTTGCAACCGTAAAGGTTAACATATAATCTTTTTTTCTTTTTCTTTTTTTACTGAAATAAATTGCAGTAACTAAGCATTTGAGAGTGGATTTCTTTTTAAATGCAGGGTGCAGGACACACTGCTCCAGAATACAAGAGAAAGGAAAGCCTCAGCATGCTGGAAAGATGGTTATCTGGTGTTCCTATATGATACTGACACATACTGTAGATCTAATTTGGGAATGTTATACACTTATTATACTTCTTACTAAGATTTTACTGGGGCTACTCCTTTTCATTTGTAAAGTTCATAATTCCCCTTTGCTGGGCATAGGAGAGCTCTCTGTAATCTCCTACTAAGTGGAACAAAGCGTTAAAGCGCAATAAAAGATCACTTATCCTTTGAGGACCATTACCTCCTTTGAAATTTTGTTTACAATTTTAGCTTCTGCTCTCAGTAGCAATTAACCATCTCTAATAAAGCATGAAAATAAAAGCTTTTAATCTATGGCTTCTGTTTCTGCTTCTGCTTCTGCTTCCGCTATAGAGAATAACTGTTCGGAATAGTTTGATATAGTATTTCCCCATACTGCACTTCTTCGAACAGCACTACACCTTTACAATGTTGGTAACGCAAAAAAAAAAAGAAAAAAAAGAAAAGAAAAGCACTTCTACAAAACGGGCAACATACACATGAATTTACTCGAAGTCGGTGAAGTTGCAAATTCGGCGACGACTCTTGCTTCGTTTAGTAGAAGCAAAGTGGAGAGTCTCGTCAACGACTTCAGTGTAGCTGAAACGCGTAAAGTCGGCAGAGAAGGTAGGTCGTCACCGACTTCTATGGAGTAAGTAGAGCATAATTAGGGTTTCGGAATTTTGAGCCCTAGAAGAGCTCGTAGGTCTCGTCGTCGTCGTCGTCGCCATTGACGATGGAGAAGCGGAGAGAGGCGAAGAGGAAAAAGTTCCACGAGGCGCTCCTCAATCTCTACCACCCCCCACCTCCTCCTCCTCCCCACGATTCCCCTCCTCGCGTAATCCCTTCTCTTTTCGTTTTTTCTCCTTTAAGACTCAAATTTTTCTCCTTTGTTGATCCGTGTCGTACAATAGTCGAAATGGGAAATAGGTAGAGTTTGGAAGTGAAGTTGTAGTCTTTTTTAGCAATTTGGATAGAAAATTATTGTTTTCATGTGAACGATTATGATTAGCATGATCACAAATGGATAAATGTTGGTGGTGACTTTATAAAATCTCCATTGGTTTCAGATTTTTGTTAGATTACCCTAAAAGCACGAAAAAGGAATTTTTCTTAGAAAAAAGGGAGAAAGCACCAGAAAAGCTCATTGTAATCCCTAAAAGTGACTCTTTGAGCAACTTTACTGTGCAATTGCAACCCAAGCCCTAATAGAATTCCACCAGTTATCTCTAGCATTTACATTTTTAAGTTCAATCACATTTGAGTTTTGCCTTAAAAAGCCACTGTTTAAGTTTATCTAATTTCAGATCTTGGTTTTATTTACTTGGTTATGGTGTTTTCGAAGTGATTTTAATGATGGTTTCGTTTTATACATCAAGTTAGATGAAGCGGAATCCGTTGAGGTGTTGTATAGAGACACAGACCTGGAGTTTGACCCAGGTACGAAGTACATTTAAATAGAATAGTGAAGTACTAAAAAACAATTGAGAAAATGTTTTTTTCTTTTTTTTTATCTCGTGTTTTTGGCAGAAGACGGGGATTATGCGAGAAAGGAACGCTCATCGAGCAGTGAAAGCGATTGTGGTTCGAAGACACTCACAAGGGCTCAGAGGAAGAGGATTCGGAAAAGGAAGCTGAAGGAAGGCGCGACAGTTAGAAGAAAAGTTATTGGACCTTTATTGCCAGAAGGTTATCAAGATCAGGAAAATCAACTTTCCGATGGCCAAAAGAAACCATTAGATGAAAAATCATTGGGGCACTCAGCAAATTAAATGCTGGGTTCAAGCTAGGAGAACTAAGAGCTTCAGAATTAGAAATTTTTTTTTTTTTCCTGATCAGAACGATGAATTGATGATCTTCAGAAAGAATTGATGTGACTAAAGAAGATTAAATTTGATGGATTTGTGCCAAATGGACTGTAGTTTGCCGTTGCATCTCTGCCGGTAATTTCTTTGTTCTCTTTTTATGAAGTTATTCTTAAGAGTTTAGTGTTGTGCTGAAGGTCTCTTTATTATGCTTTAGATTTGGAGCTGCTTGGATTGTCCTGGGTGAAGCCATGAAGGCACCGGTCGGCAAAGATCCAAATTTGCAACTGTTGTATTGCATAGAAGTGTGAGAGATCACGTAATGATATTCCTTGCAGTGCTATGAAATTGTAATTAAGATAATGAAGACCGACTTCTTGTATAGTCAAACATTGTGTACAGATGCGAGAGCAAAGCAATTCAAAATTTGTTTTTTGTCCCAACTGTGAGCTATAACCTTTACTTTTTGTTTCATATATTTGGTTTTGCTGATGTACATTCGTCTCGTTCGACTCTATGAAACTAAATTGTCTAATGCAGATATTGACAGTATGTTGTTATGCTTAATTTATTTCTGTGAGCTAGTGCATGTTCTGCAGCTATATAGGTGGACTACGGCAGTACAAAGATTGTTATCTTTATTTTGCCTGTTCCACTCCATCATACAAAGAAGAAGTAGAAGAAGAAAAAACCATGGTTGAACAAAAGCTGAATGATAACTGATCCCAGTATCCTGTCAAAGAGACTTGATAAAGCTGTTTGCTTAAATTGATTGTCTACAGCCCTCTGTGTGTGTGTGTGTGTGTGTGTGTGAGAGAGAGAGAGAGAGAGAGAGAGAGAGAGAGAGAGAGAAAGGTTATTTCAGGGTAACTAAGGTCCAGTTGAATGTTAGGGTGTCAGGACCCACTCAAACTAGTATTCAGATTGTACATATATTTTTCTATATGTAATAGATAGCTATCTTTCTTCTCATCCACAACATGTGGTTCAGCTTCTACATATCCCAGTCACTCTAGTGATATTGGCAACTTATTTGTGGCTTCTATGAACTATATTCTTCCAGCTTTTAATGCACTTCTAGTTCATCTATGGCTCTTCCTCAGGGTGCTCCATCTCCATTAAATAAGCCACCCTCTGCATCTTCATCTTCCACAGGAGCAATCTTCAACATCCTGCCGCAAACAAAATCGGTTCAGTTAAATGAAATCGGTAGAAGGTGTATTCTACCAATGCTTGTTTTTGCGACGGCGCTCCCTGACGTGAATGAATCAAAGAAGGCTCTCCTTCAAGGTACCTATTGCTTCATATTCTGTGTTGGTTTGTAGTGATTTAGAGAGGACTAAATCTTTGCCTAATACTTGTGCATGCAGAGTTTCTGAAGAGGTCAAAAGAAAACAAAGAAAAAAATGATAAGCAGGTTAGCATTCCCCTACTCCTCTAACCCTTCATTTGTTTTTGGCTAAAATTTGCAAAAATCATCACTTCCTCTATGGATCACCCTTACGCCGATAACGAATTAGAGAACTAAAACATGTATCCGGAGAGGAAAGTGTTGATTGCGAAAATGTTAGGCGCCTCGCATTAGAGGATAGAGTACAGTAGCTTAGTATTGTTACATTATCTTCTCCAGAGGCTCGAGGATTACTACAAGAGGAACTACAAGGATTACTTTGGGCTCATTGAAGGTTCAGTAAAAGGCAAGAAAGAGGAGCTGCTTTCTGAGACTGAGAAGGGCATCCTTGATTGGCTGGAAAAGAACAGGAAGTGAATTACTTTGTTTATGGTTCTTCTGCATGCTCCATGTGAAGTAGGATTTATTAACAAAATGTTCATTGAATCAGTAAGACATCTTCTCATTATTCATGTACATATATGCTCAAAAACAAAATCTGCTCTGGAAATTCAAGATCACTTGATGTGCTGACATGAAGTTTAATTAGCCTGAGAAATTCAGGAACAAAGTATAACAAACCCCCTCCCACTGAGAACCAATTCAAATTACTATTCCAAACATAATCTGCATCAGGAGAGTAGGAGCTCCACACTAATCGTTTTACAAAACTTTTTGTGCAATCATGCCAAAGTTTGCTAGCATTGTTCTCCTTGATACATCAAATCATCACCAAATATATCATTTACATTAACCCATGCAACTTCCCAACTGCAAAATCAGTGTTTTGAATGATTTCTGATACATTGGACATTCAAATCCTGAACAATACAATTCATTTTTTTCTTTTTTCTTGTTCCTTTTTCTTTGTTAATACTGAACAAGTATTGCATATGCATACAACAAATCTAGCACCCTTCGAGATCCCTCCATCTAAGGTATACCAGACCGGCCCGGTAGTGCGTGTACGCTCCGGCGACCACCAACACATGAAATAGCTGGTGGCTGTGCCCGGCGATGTCGAACTTTCCTGGCATCCACCGCTCTGGGATTCGCGTCGCGTAGACCAGAGCACCAAGCCCGTATAAAAGCCCCATTAGAACTTCATACCCGGTCGTGTGGAGTGCCTCCGGCGTATGCCAAAACATAACCAACTTATGAAGAACCGGCACGACTCCTGATAATCCCATCCCGAAGAAGAGGCTTGCCCTGATGGTCCGGTACTCTGGGCTCTGGAAGACTGGAAGAAGAGAGACGGAGATGGTGGCGATCCCTAGAAGAGTTATAAAGCCAAGGTAGAGGTTGCAAAAGAAAGGGTTGCACATGAAGGAGTAGTAGACCGGGGGATAGAAGGAGGTGGCGATGAGGGCCGCGATTCCGGCGTAGTCGAGGCGGAGCATGATGTACGCGATGCGGCGCGAGTGGCAGGAGAGGAGGTGGCACGTGCTGCTCGCCAGCAGGCAGAACATAGCCCCACCTAGGAATGCGAAGAACGGCCACCGTGCGATCGGCCGCACAAGCAATGGTGCGATCATGTTGGCCACATCCTCTTTCACACTCCGCTGCACACAGTTAAATTATCATATTCAAAGCCCCGAAACAAGGGAACACACATATTATCTTATTACATATTTACCCCTGCAAAATCTAATAAAACATAACACACAAAGTGCATTTCTTAGAAGAATGCGCTTATCTTGAAGATAACTTGAAACAACAAAAAGAAAAGAATAGATAAGTTGAGTCACAGAATTCAACTGGGGAAAGTCGGTCGGTTTTATATTACAAAAAATGTTTTGCAAACAGGAGGAACATGCTAAAATACAAAGGTATATATGAAACAAATTAAGTTTTCGAGAAGTTCAGAATTGGCAGAGATATAAATATGAACGCAGATAATGTTGCAGGGTTATACAAGTAACTGCAGTTAAATAACTCTGAATAAAGATAAGAAAAGTGATGAAAAAGTGTTTATTTACCAGAACACATACATTTGTCTGATTTAAATGGGTGAATCTCTGGGGCAAACAGCTTGACAGGAGCTCTAGAAGATGCCAGCGCGATGATATGGAGGGGAGCATATCGATAGAGGAGAGGGAGGTCTTCAACTCATCTTTCAATTTGTGTAGATCAGAGAGGTGAGGCAACGAAGGGAGACAGGCCAGAAGCTCAGACTGAATTTTCTGTAGGTCGGCTTTTCTCAGCACGTCGGGCAAATGCTGTAGCGATTGGAAATCGACAACCTTTGGAACCTTCATCGCGGTGTATATGGTTAAAGCAAGGAATAGAAAGAATCCAATCAAGTGCCTAGAATATAAATACAAATAGAGCAGTGTTAGTGCCACGAGAAGAACAATCGGATATGAACAAACAGTTGGAGAACGAAATATACTAAGGTTACATAACACAGGACTCAAAATAACATGATGACAAAGAAAACAAGATATTATGTGCTCCCGGTTACTACAGAGTCAATTCAAAGAAAAAAACAGATTATTTTTTATTATTATTTTGCTCCTCGAGAAAGAGAACACTCAAGCTAAACTGCAGCCAACAAATTGCATTCATGAAGAATAAACAACAACTAATTTCTCTTACGAACGATAGAATGCTCGAATTTCAGACTATCAGAAAAAATATTGTAACAGATTTGTTAAGAGACAATAACAGAATATATAGAAGATGAGGAAGTAAGAACAAAAGAATTTTTCCTTCGGCGAAAGTTAGGTGCTAATTCTAAAATATGAAATCCCAAGCCGTACTCACGAGTCAGGTAGATTTTAAGGCAGATTCTGACAAAAACCTGAAACAGCAACTGTATGATGGCTATAAGGAGAGTTTCTGAAGTTTTTTTCAGTCATCATTTAGTAAATATCTAGGTGATCTGCTTAGTCTAACTATGTGGATAGGTGGATAACATAAACATTGAAGCGGCAGATGCTATTAAGTTTATCCCTTCAAATAGTTTAGTACTAAGTACAGAATAAGGAACTTTTCAGTGCCTGCAATCTAATAAATCAAAGTCCACAACTTCTTAGCCCCAAGATGTTTACTATGCTCACAAATATCACATAAATCGGCCAATCTCAAAACACGAGTTGTCGACCATGGATAAAACTTCTACTCCTAAATCATTCAGTAGATGTCGCAGTTGATTGACGAGCGGGAAAAGCTAATTTTGTGTTGCCTAACTCTGTCATTGATTAATAGTTGGGTTGTGAATACTAAATATTATTTAAATTCTTACATCCTTCCATCCATTTGTTGCTAATTTTATGTTTATTTACATCTCAGCATCTCTCCTCTATCAAATTTTATTTATAACTAATATAGGGTTAATGTCTACTATCCTCCTAAACCAAAATTTTCTGAAATTGTCAATAATCTTCTCTTCATAATCAATAAAATTCAAAGTGAACTTAGACTTAATCTGACGCTAATCGGTTTAGGAATTTGAATACCTTGAGCATAACCAATTGGAATGGATCCCGCACAAAAGTTCCTTCTTTTATCCTAAACAAATTAGCCAAAATATTACTTTTTCTTTTTTCTTGTGTATCATGGACCAAACCATTCCCAAGATTCAAAATTCGCTTCAATTCACCACAATTCATTCTAATTTTTTCCCAAAAAAATCAACTCGTCCCCTTAAAACAAACCCAACCAACCCTAACAACAAGGAATTGATCGTGGGAAGGAAAAAAAAACTCATTCTTTTCCCAAACGAAAGAGAAACTTACGTCCAGACATTTAGGGTTTCGTTGTGGATGGTGAAGATGCTCAAGAGGATCTGCTTCAGCGGCCACTCGGAGCGATAATACCTCAATATGTACTCGTTGTCTTTGAGATACGCGGGCAGGGAATGGTACTCCACGAGCTGGTACTTGACCCGCTTCCACAGCCTCCGCCCCTTCAATCCCTTCGCCGCCGAGAACGGCGACGACGACGATGACGAAGGCGAGGAGGACGAGTTGGCGGAGGAGGACTCGTCGAAGTCGTCGGCGTAGAGCCCGATCGCCCCGGACTCGGCCATGGGAGGGGACAAAGGTGAGCGCTTGGGGGGGGGCGGAGAAGGGGTCGAAAGAGTCTCCTTTTCTTCGGGGCTTGGTTTCTTTATATGGAAAAGTAGAACACGGCTCTGAGCGAAAGGTGTTCGATGATTTGCTCCAACCAAAACCTCTTCTTTATTTGCGCCGATGCGAAAGAGAGAGAGGTTGGGAGGGAATTTCTCCGCCGATAAAAAATGCATGGAGACCCCCTCAAATATACGTTCTCTTGAAACAGATTCCTCAACTATTTTTTTTCCTTTTTAACTTAATAATTGATAAAACTTTTCCAAACTATAAATCATTTTGAATTAACTATCCGATTTTTTTTTTATTTTGATTTTACTATCTAACCTTTTAATTTATTTGATTTGAATCAATTAATGACACTTTAACTTTCAAAATTTAAACTAATTACTTATTTAAGTAAATTATAGTTGCAAAAATTATATAAAATATATTAACTAAATCTATAATAACAAATAAATTAAACTTTAAAATACTATTCGACTGACTCAAATCAAATAAATTGAAATGTTGCATTGTAAAATCATCAGATACTTAATTTAAAATGGTCCATAACTGAGATAACTTTTTTATTATGTGAGTTTTTATTTAACTATTAAATTATTAATTAATCTAATTTTATTAGTTCAAAAGTAATCAAAAGTTATTAAATTTGGTAAACTTGCTAACAAATTTAATAAAATATTCTATATAGTTTATGAAAAAGAAAAAGTCAAAGGGTGCGATTTGAGAAGCGCCTATAGTTGAGGTGTTTTCTATACATATTTTGAACTTAGGATTTCTCTTGTGGGGACGGAGGAATCGAACGATAATAATAATAATTATTAATAAATGCGAGTTTTTGATTCGGGGAAACCTAAGTTCACGATTCATTAATGCTTTTTTAAAGGTTTTCTCTATTTTTTTATTTTTTGGGGCTGCGGATAGACTACGTCCGTGTGCGTAGATCTGACAATTTCTATTCATATTTGCGGATATTCTTAGATTATTCGTAAATTTGTTGATACGAATATTAATTTTTAAATATAAATAAGTATTCATTGAGTGGTGGGTATTTTTGGACAACCCACGAATACTCATAGGTATCTGTTTATATATTTTTTAGATTAAAAAATATGTCATTTTTATAATATTGACTCTATAATAATAATAATAATTTTATTAATTTTATATTATAAAATTTGGAATGGTAAAATATTTTTATATTATGTAATGTATATATTTTAAAAATTTTATATTGTTTATTATATATTATGATATTTCAAACAGAAAGTTATGTTATGTTTTTAAAAAATTTATACATGTGTTTTGAATTTGGAAGTATAGAAGTAAAAAAAGAAAAAAATTGGCGGATATGAATAAAAATATTAATTACCCAAAAATTTATGGATAAATTTTATCCATACCCATTTAATATAGGGTACAGTAAACCTTCTCGTGGGTTATCCAATCTATCCGTTTGCCAGGATTAATCATGCGCATGTAAAAAATATTTTATTTATTGGTATTTTTGTTCAATAACAGAAATAAAATTTTGTGCCTTGAAAAATAAGACTAATTCAACAATTTCATTTGAAAAATACATTACTAAATTCAGTACTTTATAATCAAATATTATTCACTGAATAGCACTTTACCAAAGATTATATTTGGATGAACACTAATTTGTCAATTCAATAGATAAGAATGTGATTCGGATTTTTTTTTTTAATCATGTTGGATCCGAGTCCGAATCCGGCCCAAAAGAATCCAAAGTGAGGCCTTGTAACAATTGAATGGCTTATGAGCCCAAACAAAGATAGCAACGATAACGGGCCTAGATGGGCCTATTATGTTTAGGGTAAATATGTATAGAGCCCCCTCAACTTAACCCTTTTTTGGATTGGGGCCCCCATCAACTTCTAAATTTTCGGAATGATCAAGTGATTTTTGTTAGTAGGTTCGGGAACTTTATCAAATTCATTGATGATTTCACTAAATTGAGACTCAATAACTAATAAAGTCATTAGTTCGATAAAAACCTTAACTTAATTATGCATGTAAATCCCCAGATTCGAAAAATTAGAAGTTGAGGTGGTCTCAACAAAAGAGAGAGAGAGAGAGAGAGGGACTATTTCAAAATGGCCTATAGTTCAGGGGTTGACATACATTTTTTACAATTTTATGATATAGGAGTTTATTTGACCCCTCCTGTGATTTAAAAGCTCCTTTTTAGATATTGAATTAGCAGTTTGAAATGAATAGAATAAGACTAGAAGTAATATTGCAATAGAGGGAGGGTTCAATGAGAAATCGCAATGAAAAAAATAAAATAAAATTGTACAACGATTCACACAAATCATACTGGTTGGATTAAGACGTAACTAAGTATATGTATTATGCTTCAGTCGATCTCCATTTTGTCCAAAAGCGATAGGGGACCCTCAACATCAAATGAGCTCTCAGTGACTCGAAGATCCGATTCAATGTAATTCTTCTAATCCAATCTTGCTCAATCACTACTTCTTGTGTCAGATTCGATAATCCTGTCTAACAAGATTATCTAGCTCGCAGGATGCATGCGGTAATTCCAATTAATCTGGCACTTGGGGTTACTTTCTTGTTTTACATTATCCAATCCAACAGTGAATACCAAATAGCGCCTTAATCTTAGGGTGCGTTTTGTTCGCGCTATCTTTTTAAGATTCTTAGTAATCCAATAAGAATAAAAAAAAATATGATGATACGTTTTTTGCTAAACGTACTAAATAATCTAGTTGGTAATATTGGATTTACTCGGGAATGAGATTCATCCCAAAGTACTAATCTCATTCTCTTGAGGAATGGTGGGTATCCTCATATTAATGGATTGGGATAATCATAATATGTCTAATCTCTTTTCTTCTTCATACCCCCGGCTATATTTTTCTTTACACTCTAATCTCATATCTCTCTCTAAACTTATCTTTTTCTCTCTCTAAACTAAGCTCTCTCTCTTTCTCTTTTTTTATAGTATTATCTAAAATTAAATAAATAAATAAATTAATTAATTGTATATTTTTTGTAAACTTAAATAACATGACTAAATAATATGACGGTACGAACCAAACACAGGAATCCTACATTCTTAATAATAGGATGAATAGGAATAAGATTCTCGGATATCTTTTTATTGCTAGTAATCTTTCATAGTACGAACCAAACGCACCCTTAACAAAATCCTTAGCTAGTAATCAATGTGTGGTGCACGTACACTTTTCTTAGATATGCTTAGGGTATCTCCAAGGGGAATCAAGTTCCTTAAACATCATCACCATTTGTATAAAAGGAATCCCCTTTGCGAGAAAACCTTATACTCATCCTCATGTACAGGATGTGAGCTAGTTGACATTACATATGATAGAGATATATATAGGGCACATACTTTTCTAATTGTGCTATTATATATGGTGTGAGGCTACTATGCTTCTAGAAGCACGGAGCCTTCCGTGCTTCTAGATCGTTTTTTATGTTGCGACTTTCGAATCGTCGATCAGCTCCGTTAAACTTGATCTAGAGTATTTAAAGTATCTAGAAAATAAATTTTTTGATTTTTCGATATCATTTGCCTAGTGATCGAAGGGGCTCAAAATTACTAATTTTAATGGTCGTAGTGAGCCGTGTGGAAGTTTAACGGTATAGAAATATTCAAATCACGTGAAATTTTGATAGAAAATTCTTTATACCATATAAAACAAGATCAATATCTTTGATCTAAAATTTTAATGTCATATTATCACGTTTTGTAAGATTTTTATTTTCAGCCGTTGATTTTGAGCCCCTTCGTTCACTAGGCAAATAATATCGAAAAGTCGCATAATTTATTTTCTAGGTACTTCAAATACTCTAGATCAAATTTAACGAAGCCGATCGACGATTCGAAAGTCGCAACATAGAAAACGACCTGGAAGCAGGGAAAACTCCGTGCTTCCAGAAGCATAGTAGTCTTACTCTTATATATGAATCAAAATGTTTAAACAACAAAGCATATATAAGGAATTATATTCCTTTGATGGCATTAATTATTCTCCCATATTAATTTATCTCACCTCTTCCATATTATGCCATTGTTTTTGTTCCTGAGAATCAAAGTTGCTTTCTTAGAGGATTTTGGAGGCCAAGTCATATTCTTCACTAACCTGATCCATGTTGGGCCTAATAATTTTGTCGCACGTAGCAATTCTGTCACGTATTTGTTATAGGAAATTTTAGTAAATACTGTGTGCATGATCAAATTTTAAGCCAAAGAAGAATAGATTTAAGTAATTCTTATTTACAACAAAATTTCCAATCTCGCGCAATTGTGTACAGATGATCATACATTCGGTACAGCAAATGAAATAAGAAGCATTAATTTAGCTCGATGCATTCGAAAGCTCCCAATTTCAAGTATCTTACTCATCACTGATTAGTGAACATATATATTAGAGGATTTTTGTAAAGTTTTTGAAAATAGGTAGCACGCTACCTGCTTCATTCATTGAATAAATGAATTAGGCTACAGAGATGAGACAACCAAGAAGGATTTTTGTAAAGTTGGTGTTGATATTTTGTGAACATGCAATTAATGATCTCTATTTAAATCAAAAGTGGGCTTGGCGTTAAGTGTTTTAAGAAAACTATATTTTGAAGAGGATCTTTTTGAATTCAATTTTATTCAACAAAGTTTCTGTGGTAGTACATTTTATAATTGATCAAATATCTACTCGATCCAGTAATGGATGCTAACATAGATTAACACTATCAACAAAATTGGCCCTACTTTTAACCATGTTGGCTTGTTCCCACTTCTTTATATGTCAAAATAAGAGATTAGGGGAAAAGTTAGCTCATGAGGGTGGCATATAATTAACAAAATTGTCCTCGATCCTTTGAGATAATATTCATGTATAAAACTAATTGATTGTACAATTCTAACTATGTACGAAATCCATACGCACTTTTCAAACCTGAAAAGAGTGATAAAAGGCTCAAAACCTGCCCAAAAACTAAAGCAAATAAGTTGAGATAATGATCCTCAACATTATGTATATACAGATCATGATTCATTTTTCTATCCAATATGAGAACATTGTTTTTAGCAAATTATTAAGTAAACTTAATTGCTAATACTAACGCCGATAATATTTTGTTCGTTGTTAATGTTGGATCAATGCATGTCCACATATGTGAAGTTGCTTAATTTGCCTTAATGTAGATGCATTCCTTTGCTCATGATCCCCTCACTACCCCCAATCCTAGCCACAACCTCCCAATAGCACGACGACACGTTGACATCTTATGCATGAGAAGCATCTTAAGATACTAATTTACTCTCAAATCCGTTGTGATACACAAGGGATCGATAAAGCGAGAGGCAATTAAGTGATGACATGGATCAAATGGAGTATTAATTGCATCTTACACTTAGCGTTGGGATCTTTAACTTAGCTTTCCCCATTGTTTAGGGATTAAGGACACATCATGGAGCCAAAGTAAAGCATCAATTAGTTGCCATGAGTACCTTTTCTCTTGTTAGTGGTACCTCAGTTTGCCTTAGGAACTTTATTTACTTTGACTTACACTACATTAATTAAGTTCTCTTACAACTAATTAATGATTTTAAATTATGGAGATTTAGTTTATTTGTTAAAGCAAGTAAGAACCTTCTTTTTGGGCTCACCTACAAGTCCTATCCTATAGTAATAAGTGTAGCTTTAGCTCATAATGTTAAAATAATGTATAAATACCTGATATATATGTATATAAATAAGATGCAAATATCTATCTATATATAGTTATGTTTTTTTTTTTTATATATATAGCCTATTAGAAAGATCCCTTAAGAAGACTTAAGGAGTTGGTTTGAATAGAAATGTGAATAGTGAAACAAAGTACGTACTAAGATGAACAAAGTTGATAAAGAGCTTTTGTTTTCCTAATTAAAGGCAACACATAGCAATAAGACAACAACATATCAAACAATATCGAATTAAAAAAAATGATATTGAAGCATAAAGTACTTTCCTAGCCAAAGTGACTCACTAATTATATTGCTCCAAGCATATATAATTAACCAACTTTTTTTTTTGGTTCATGGTGTTTGTGTTGCAAAATGCACCATGCATGAGACTACTAGAACCCGTCACTCATTGTCCCTGCAATTATCAACACTAGTGTTTGCTGTCGATCTGCAGTCCACCGGATGAGATCGCTTTCACCGCCGCGCTAGCTAGCACAGCGCAGGTGCGCGCCCAACATGCTCATAACTTTTGTAAATGGGCCCGATCTCGGCTCGTCATCGCACTAACTAAGCATTGGGAACTTGGAATCCATATATCCAGGCCTAGGTAGCTTCTAGCCAGTGTGGAATCCAAATTGCTCATTGAATCTTTCCGATTCGACCGAATTCGCTTTCCGTGACTTCATCAAGCGACGTAATTCGCGGCACAAGATTCGTATACTCCAAATCCATGAATCATCATCCCAAAACTCAGGCCACTTATTTTTGCCATGTTAAGTAGTGACCCCAAGAGCTCCACAAGGGCAAAGCAAGTAGCAACTAACTAACTAGTGGGTGTGGGCCTCTATATATACATATATATAGTAGCTCATGCATGTTGTGAATTTAATGTTAAAGTTACTCAAGTGGAATCCAACTTTATACTCAACAGGATCTCCCCATGTTGGGTTAGGCTCATAATTTTCTCCCTCCACCAATCACATGATACTTTGGGAGGAATTTCCCTTCATTCTTGGGATTCTTGTTGGATTAGGGATTCATGCATATGTATATATATAAAACATAATTCCTTGTGTATGTACATCTAGCTTTTCCACTTTGGTAGGAATCTAATCTCCTCTAGAGAAAGATGCATTAACTAATGAAACCCAAAATTAATGGTTATGGAATATTGCTAGTAAGAGGATTCCAAGAGTGTTGGATGGCTTTAATTTTGTACTTGTACTGTGAATGTGTTGTAGAGTTTGGTAAATCAGGGAGAGCTTAAAGGAAAAGTGCTTCTTGAGGGAGCTCTTCTCTTTTGCCTACCTTGAATTATTGAAGCAGTTTAATGAGATGGAGTTCCATACGCATGCTCCTCTCTTTGTAGCACGAAACGTTCTCTTTTTGCTTGGAGGTCACCTATATGCTGTTAGGAACATCATGTTCATGTTGGGTAATTGCATCATTGGACCCAAGTGGAGAAGATCACTTGGTATCTTAATTCTAGTTTCTAGTAACCCCAATCAAATTTGGTCCCTTAGTTTTATGACACCCTAATATTACATATATGTGACTAGCATGTTAGTTTTAGTCATTTACATTAAGCATTTTGGGCTAATTATGTGACCCCAATAAATTATTAACAATATATTGTATTGAACTAGTTAAATTGTACAATATATCGCATCTAGAGCAATTGCCAATCCATCGATACTCTGAAGTAGTCCTACTAGCTTGTTTATCCGAAAGTGGAGAAGAATGAAGTAGTTTACGGCCGTAAATGTCTACTTTTGTTGTTTCATTTATCGTATCCAAACTCTCCAAAATATCATTATTGACTTGCTTAATTCCTACCAAACAAATAATAGAGTTGAAAATCTTTAGTTCCCTAGCTATATATACACAAATAGTAGAAGGAATATAATTTTTTCCTGAACTCTAGTTAATCATAAAATCTACTTCAACTTGAATTATATATCAGTGAAATCGTCAAAATATAAAAGCAGGGAGCATGTATGTAATTCCACAATGGTTAAAATATTTTGAATACCGATCCAGACCCAACAAGTTGCTAATACTAATGGACTAGTTAAATCGTTATAAGTTTGTCACCGGCCGATCTAATATTACCGGTGAATAACTAAACGCGGGGATCAGTTTCATATTATGAAACTAATTAACGAAATCGAAAATTGCAGTACGAAAAAGATTTGAACTATTATTTTTTTTTTCTTTTTCTTTTTTTGAACCATGAGTATATAAAGTTCTTCAAATATTTACTCAATATATATACTCTTTTTATTTTTAGAATATTGCGTTTTTTTGATACATTAGACACGTCCAGTGAAAACGATGGATCCTCCCTTTTTTAACACCATGCACGTGCTACACGTCTCAAACGCTGCATTAACGTGTTCAACGTGAACATTCCAATTTTCATGTAATCGTTACATATAATTAATGTTCTATTTTATTTCAAATTTAATCACTAGTAGTACGTAGGTGAAACACACCTCAATTATGTACCACACTTGTAAGTTATAACCCTTAAACTAATCTAAATCCAATTCATTTTCAACTATGATTATGCTTTTCGTTTTTGATTAAACTAATCAAAAATTTTACATCATATCGTATAAACAGTGTTCTGAGTGTGCACAGTTTTGATTCCAATACAATTTTTCATACTTTTATTCTAACTCTTTTAAGTGGCTCTTGGTACCAACATTAAAAGGTCAAAAGAAGAACTACAATACATACATGTATATATACAGCCTAAATTAAAAGGACGTACATATACAGATGATTAATTATAATTAAGTTCATGCATGCATGTAATAATTAATAGAAGTTTTTGAAACCGTGAAACGCGTTGAGAAATAAATTAATACAAGTTTTAGAACCATGCTTTTATAGGAAATAATATTTCTTAGAAGCGCTTCTGATCACGGAAACTTGTGGCTTAAAGAAGCTTCAAATTTGTATAATAAACAAAAGCAGTTATTGATCGATGATAAGAAGAAACAGTGGTGTACTCTATATATATAAAATTGCTTGCATATGTTATTTTGTATATTAGTGGATAGGATTTAAGCTATATATTACTATACCCATAATTCGAACACGTGGGGCGCAGGTCTCATAATAAATAATAAACTTCTCGTGCATTTTTCATGTGTAATTATTATTATATATTATGTTATATAAATTAATACGTATTAGTAATTTAAATTTATCCATATGAATAGGTAGCTGCATTTTATATATATACACGTAATTTTTGATAAGTTTAAATTTAGTCGTATTAATAATTTAAATTTATTTTTATTAGAAAAGGATGTTCCCAGATCGAAAAGGATTTATTTTCAGCTAAAAATATAAAAATAATCAAACTTGGAGTTTGTGTGAAAATCTCACATACTACCATTAAATTCTTGTCTAACTGTACTAGATAACATCGATCAAACCGTGTCAACGATTATTTCACATTATTACAAGCTATATAAGTCAATCAAAATATAATTCATACAAATCAAGTAAAAAAAATGTAAATTAAGAAAATAAAAGGTAAATGTATAGGGTATTGATCATATAACAGCTATTTCACTTAATTTCATCAAAATATTTTTAGTTAATAGAATATGTTAGAATATTGTAATAGGCTATGGTGAACACTAATTAATAATGACTAAATGATTTTTCTTTCTTTTTAAAATTTTTGTGAGAGAAAAATAACGTATTATCCACTTTGTTCATTTTTACATTATGTTCAGTGAGCAAATAAGATGAACATAATATTTCGTTTATGATGAAAAAATAGTGTAGAAATCTATCTGTCAATACCAATTAGTAAATACAGAAGACGATATTAAGCGAACCTATAGTTTGTTACATGCTTACCGAATTCACAGATCAAGTTTTCAATATATATAATAAGGTTTCGTTTGGAATTGTGGGGAGATTGTGTTATGTGCGGTGAGAAAATACGATGAAAAAATATTCTATTTGTTTTCGTACGTAATATTGTGTTTTATATATCACGATGAGTCGGTTATAATATATTTTCTGCGGTCTTACCGGAGAACGCAGAAGTATATCCCTATATGCTTTATTCCAACCTTATCTTATCTAATAGTGTCAGATAGGGCTCAATACCAAACTAAGCCTAAGTCTAATTAAGCTTGTTCTATCAAAGATAGTTTTTGGTATAGTGCCAGCAAACTCTATACGATGTTTAAATGAGTTAAATTTACTATTTGTAGCTTAAAACGTGCTTGTTTACTGATTAAATTTGATTAATTAGATTCAATAAATCCCAACTGTATGTTTTGGACGATTTACTCGTAACATCACGAAAATATTAATCTGAGTTATCTCTTGTGCACAAATCATATCATGAGAGTGAATAAATGACTAGATTAATTATTTGAACAAAAATATAAACAAAAATAGTCTTTTTTTTTAAGAAAAAAATAGCATGCTACATGTTTCTTTCATAAGAAGGATGAATTAAGTATAAAGGCTGAGAAAGTATACCTCTGTCGAAAAGAAAAAAGTCAATGAAAAGAAAAAAAAAACATTATATTATGAAAAAAGTTGTTTGGGCATCAGAGATTCCTTCCACTGGTTCACCAACCGCTTGACTTTATCCAGTGCCAATAGTGGATTGGTATTAACCTTTCAAAAGATGATACAGTTCTTTGCGTCCCAAAAGATCCACCAGCAGGCCGACAGATCAATCAATCGGGTTTGAGATGCCTGATCGAGCACTGTTCCACTTATCCCATACTGATCTTACGTTGTCCCTGAAATCATTCGACTAAACCCCTTCCACTGCCATCATGATCAGAAATCTACTAATTATTCACTGTGTAAATAAGTGGTTCACAGTCTCCTTTTCAACCCCACACAGCACACAAGCTATATTTTTCGCCCACTCTCTCTTATGAAGATTGGTCAGTGTAGGTGTCCTTTTCTTAAGGATTAGCCAGGTAAACTCTTTCACTTTGAGGGGTATTCCGAGTCTCCACATCTTAATTAGGTGCACGGGTGTCCCTCGTGCCCTTATTGTTCAGTGTTGAATAAGTTGATTTCACAGTGTACCTATCACTAGTACTCCTCCGCCAAATCACACTATTCAATCTCCGTTCTATTTTGAAGCTAGCAATCCTTTCCCTAAGGGCTAAGATGATTGAGTCATACAGCTTCTGTTAGCTGTAGTGCCTCTTAAGATCTTTCTCGACCTCCATCGGTCACCTGTCAGGCACTCGCTAATTTTCAAATTCTTTTACATATGTTTTTCTATACTATAAGACATTTACTCCTCCCTTTCAGAAGAAATTTCTTCGAAGCCTCTCAATACGCTTGATTGTCCATTTGGGCGCCTTGAAGAGAAATAGTCAACACACGGGGAAACCAATTCATCCATTGTTCAGCGCACAACGGGCGCGAATCTCAAAGCAGCCAATCCATTTTCCAAATTACCGTTTTACCCCTTTGTTATGCTTGTTTCGCAGCTCTCGCGAGATAATGCCGCGAAATTCTCGTCCGTCCAAGGGACGCTATAAATACCCCCGTCGTCTTCTTCCTCTTCCCTCCTAAACCCCACCCGAGCCCTAGAGCTCTCGATCTCCCCCCACGAACCCAACAATGGCGACGCGCAAAACCCTAGCAAGGATCCTCTCGTCGTCCTCCTCCCTCTCCCAAACCCTGATTCTACCCCCGCGCTCCCCCTCTCTCCTCCGCCGCATCCACTCCGACCCCGGCGCCGTCCCCCCGCGCCTGCTCCAGCGCCGCCCCATGTTCCACTCCGCCGTCTCCGTCCCCCTCCCCGCGGGCCCGTTCCCGGCGCTCCCCGTCGGCGACGAGCTCATCGACCGGATCCGCGCGACGACGCGTCGCGATCGGATCCGCCTCGACGGCCTCGCTCCGCCGCAGGAGGACGACGCGGCGGAGGAAGAGGAGGCGATCGCGATCGCCGCGGCGGCGGCGGCGGCGGCGGCGAGGAAGGCGGCGAGGGCGGCGGAGATGGAGGCGGCGCGGGCGCGGCTGAGGGGGACGCCGCGGAGCTGCGTCGCGTACGGCGAGTTCGCGCGGATCTGCGCCGAGGTCGCCGGCGCCGAGCGCGGCCGCGGCCTCGCCCGCGCCCTCGACGACGCCGGCGCCGTCATCGTCCTCGGCGACGTCGTCTTCCTCCGCCCCGAGATGGTAATGCCTTTCTCATTTTTATTTTTATACTTTTTCTCTTTCTAATAATTTATCTTTCTTTCGAAATCAGTTTTCAAAAATTTTGATTAGAAAACCAAAAAAAAAAAAAAAAAACAGTTTCTAATTTTTTTTGTTTTAATTTGTAAATTCTTTCGATAGTTAGCGCAAGCGATAGAGAGTATGATCCCGTCCGTGATGTCCCTGGGCCACGACGACGGCCACCGAAACAAAGAGCTAAAAGAGCTGGAGGACCAAAAGGCGGCGATCGACGCAAAAGCGGAGGCCCAGGTGTGGCGCGAGCTTTGGGCCGGGCTGGGCCTGTTGACATTGCAAACAATTGGTTTTATGCGCCTCACGTTCTGGGAGCTGTCCTGGGACGTGATGGAGCCGATCTGCTTCTTCGTCACGTCCCTCTACTTCATGGCCGGATACGCCTTCTTCCTCCGCACGTCCCGCGACCCCTCCTTCGAGGGCTTCTTCCACAGCCGCTTCGCCGCCAAGCAGAAGCGCCTCATGCGCGCGCACAATTTCAGCCTTGGCCGGTTCGACGAGCTCTCCAAAGCCCACCGGGGGCCCGGTTCACTCACCCCCGCTGCTCTCAAACACTCTTGTAGTAGTTCTTCTTCCGCCGCTGTTTCCTCCTCCTACTGTGATTGCCACCGAAAAAGCAACCTTTTCAGCTAGCTCCGCACGCGGCTATAAACCTATGTATTATTAACTAACTAATTAAAGAGTTTAAAAAAAATTAACTTAAGATGTCACTTTTAGATGTTCTTTGGAGGAAACATGGCCAATTTGTTTGAACTTATCCAACACAAAAGGTTCTGTTTTTATGTGCAAAAGATCCCGGCACTTAAAACATAAAAATTGGTTTTTTTAACCCTTGGTTTTCCTAGTTATTATTATCATTTACGGTGTAAAATAGTCGTTTCTTTTAAAAACTCAAAAAGTTTTATAGAACAGTGTTCTTAATTTATATATTTAATTTTTTTAAAAAAACTCGAATTTAAAACTTTTTACTCTGATACTGTATTACAGAATGTGAAACTTAACCTTTTTGAGAACACGTTCTACATTTAAATCACGTTCTACATTTAAATCGTACGTACTTCTTAGTTCTTTGGATCTGCGTATTTTGAGAACATTCGCTAAATTCTACCGACTTCTACTGGTGGAAATGAGTGTGGGAGATTGAAAGCGACATTAGCTTCATGTTTTTGCTCAATAAACTCAAAAGTACAGTAACCATAATAGGATTGGCCTTTGGAAATGAAAGTGACAAATAAATGAAACAATGAATCGGAAAGCATTACATTACCAAATTCCATGGAAGGTGAAAAGAAATCGGAGAGAATTTGATGCTATGGATATTGTCCAGTTACTAATTGCTAAAAAGCTGCTGTTAATAGTAAATTAAACCAAGATCCCCAAAAAAGAACCAACCTTTTATAGAGAATAAAGATCTAAGTATTAATTCTGCGTTTAAGTCGGTACCAAGAACAAATGACCTTCGACCTTAATTCATATCATCATGTTATAAAACAAGACTCATCTCTAACTATCGGACAACGATCGATGGCTCAATATTCTGTATACAATATCTGCGGATCGTCAATGTAACAATGAGACCACTCAACATGACCGCAAATGTGATCATGAGCTAAACTTGTCCACATCGACGTAGGGTATGATACTGTTTGATAAAGTATTGACATGCATTTGAAAGAACAATCTACGCTATTTAATTCCCTTCGTTGTTTTTGTCAGTAAGTTTCCGAATTTTCTTATAATTTCTTTTTTTCATGGAAATTTTTTTTCCACTAGCATATGTGCTTCGACTAGGTTTGGGATTGATGCTGTACTATATATATTGTAGCAAAGCATGTTACCTTCTCCACACACACACACACATAGAGAGAGAGAGAGAGAGAGAGAGAGAGAGAGAGAGAGAGAGAGAGCACATATTCTATGAAGATAACTAATGAAAAAAGTAAACCAAATTCAGAATGGAGAGGAAAATTTGAAGACAAAACTAAGCCAAAAAGTCATATTATTTGTCTCAAAAATTTTTTGACACTGAAAAAAGTATCAGATTCGCAAAAATCTTGATATGATCGTAAATTGCCATCTGAAACTTAAAAGATTGAAAATTTATCACGTGAACAATTTATTTCATAAAACTTTTTGCCTGATACCAGCGTGTGATTGTCTCGTGACAAAGAAAAAAAATGAAAAGACATAATCTCTCTAAACTTCAACTAAATTACAAATCGATCACCACACTTAAAAGAGTAAAGCCTAGTGCCTTCAATTTGGTTTGAATGGTTGTTTAAAATAAGTTGATTATTTCAAATGGTTGTTTAAAAGGTTAAAGACATAATCTCTCTCATTCATGATAGTTTTTTTTTTTTTTGAGGAAAACATTCATGATAGTTTCTGTAATTAGAATTTCTCTGTCCCCATTTACCCATGACGCGTGTTGCTTCGCTCCATGTCAAGCATAGGGGAATCAATATTAGATAGGTAAAAAAAAAAAGGAGTGAGAGAAGAGGTAGAAAAGAGGTTACAATAATAATGGATTGGATTAGTTTTTATAGAAAAATAAAATGACCATTGAGAATTTTTTGGAAGGACATAAATTTCATATCATTCTAATAGTTGAAATTTTTAAAGGGCCATATTGTGATGACAAAAATGATATTTCACCTATATTCTGTTAAAAAATAAACAGTAAGCTAACTGTAACGACCCAAATGGACAAATATGAATATCACTAAATTTTTTAAGGAATAAATTTGAAAATTTAAACTTTGTAAGAATAGTTAAATTAGAATTAATTTTTTTTGATATCACAAACATCTATAGTTGCCAAAGCTGTTCATCAGGGAATCAATACTAGGAATCAATGCTTGATAAGAATAAAAAAGACATGATCTATTCAGACACTTGAAAAAAAATAAACAGAGTTGACAAAGTGACAACAAGAGCATCACTCAAACAAGTTGATATAATCTATTAAATAAAACATTAATTTACGGAATCTATAGATTACGTATTAATATATATGCATTTAGTTGTTGTAACATTATTACATTCATTAGAGGTCTGCTGGTGGTGTAGTTGGTCTCACGCGTAGTCTCACACACTAGAGGTCCCCGGTTTCGATCCCGGCCTCAGACATTAATTTTATATAATTTTTTCTTTTTAACAATAAAACATATGAATTTTTTTTCTTTTTTTTGGTTGAATGAATAATGTTTTCATCTTACCAATGTGCAATGTTATACATCTTAAGATCTATTTGCCGTAATGATAGCATAAAAAATAAAAGAATTTTCGATGTTGATTTCATTATTAATTCCTTATTAATTTGGAGTATTATCACCATATTAGATAATAACTACCTCCTAGTACAAGGAGTATTATAGAATTCTTTCAAATTACGCTATATATAATTCCATGTTAAGACCAAGATAGAAATTGTATAATTCTAAGGTCTTTTTAGATAATTTAACACCAGGAACGATGCCTAGGTAGATTCTCTTTTTTTTTTTTTAGAGAAATAGCAGCAAAGCTATCTGCTTAGTTCATTAATAAATGAACTGAGCATAACAAAGTTGGAAGCATATAAGGCCCCGAGGGGCTCGGCAAAAAGTGAAAATTAAAATAAAAAGCTAAAGAAAAGAAAGGAAGCGTCAAGATTAAAGTACAAGGAGGGCTCAGAAGCATAGTGATTCAGCTGTCCAGCTAGTTTGAAACGTTCTAGAGTCGCGACGACATTAGGGTTTTCCATTAAAACATATGTTGTTTCTATCCCAAGATTACCTATCAAGTCTGCCAGCAGAACAATTTCAAGCATGTTTTTTGACGATTTCGACAGGAATTTCGTACTTGGCCAGAACTCGGAGCGTCAGCTGAAGTTGTCGTGTTACGTGCGTCCACTCCTCCTATTGAAGAAGAGTACCGAACGTACACACAGTGCGTTGATAAGTATGGTCACAGTCTTTCTGTGCAGACTGCGCAGAAGCACAGATTTTTGTCTACAGCTGCATGCCTCGGCCTGAGCAATCTGTCGAACTGATGAGTAATTATTTTCGAAGTAGTATAGCCAAATGAAGATTTAATTTTAACAGGAATTTTTAGCTATCCTGATGTGCTTATTCGTCGGACGAACGCAGATCCAGGAGTCCTATGATGAATGTAAGATGGATTTAACGTGAATAGCTATGATTGAAGCGTCCAACGCCATTTACGAGTCGGTCTGTCGCATAGGTCGAAGTGTCCCGATAGCAAAGTCTTTAAGCATCGACAGCCTGTCCGCGTCTTTCGATTAGACGAGCGGTTGTGAACACCACAACAGAATAAAGCGCCATCCCAGCCGCGCCTAGTTCCAGCATTGAGAGATCCGTGTTCCTTCATTACTTATGATTCGAGAGATAATCGGAATAGGTACGAATGAGGGGTTTCGCCAAATATAGGAAGAGCAGTATAGTATAATATACAATACATCTAAACCAACCAAATATGTTGAAAATGGGCCAAGAATGACACGAAAATAATGTTCTGTATTTAATGAATTCTCACCTCTAATGGAATTTGGTTTTCTATGTTTTCTGCCTGGCATTATGAAGTTGTTGCTTAGTATAGTTTTTTTTTCTTTCTTTTTTAATATGAGAAAAGAGACGGTAGAAATATCACCACAATCCGCTTAATTTTTCGGTTGGTGTATGAAAAGCAAGGGAGATCGTGTCAATTTCGGGTGTATATTTTTATGATCTGCTGCGCTAGAATTTGCGGTAAGAAACGATCATTCAATTGTATATGATTATTATCCACTTCCAAAAAATAAAAAAATTTCTTGGTTTTTTTTTCCTTCCAGTAAATTACATTAACATATATGTATCATACTATATTATATGTGAATAAATATGCCTTACAACTCTTTTATATATCTTCTAGCTTCATTTTGCATTTAGCTCCAACTACATCAACAACTTTAAGGTGTCTTAATTACGCACAGCTGTAAATATAATAGGGGAACTAGCTCGTATTGACTTTAATATATGTACACTAAATAAAATCATATGGAGTTAGGAAGTGAGCAGGTAGGAAATATTGAGAGTACCACCAATCAAGGAGAAATTATTTTGACTTTAATATATGTATGTCCACGAATCAACGATTTTATTATAAGAACAATTAATATTAATATGAAAGTCGACCCAAAATAAACTAAATTACTATTATATTTTTAAAAATAAAATACAGATTGAAAGTAAAGATGGAATGCTAAGCTGAATGCGACTAATATCAATAACTAATTTTCTCATAATATAGAATCATTGTTACTATGATCGGCCGGTGCGAGTTGTTGTCGACGGTGTTTTTGATGTGGGGCAAAAGGTGATGAGATACCGAGCGCCGGCGGGGCAGGTGAAGGTGCTGGTGGGGTCGTCGTAGGCGTAGCTGTATGCCGCCGGGCACGCCATCTTGAAGATCCGGGAGTATTTCGTGGGCCTGCAGGTGCTGGGGTCCCCGTAGGCGCCGGTGCAGCAGTACTCCGCAGCCCCGAACGCCGCGCACGCGCTCCTGCACGCCACCACCTTCGTCGCCGCCCCGGAGGTTGACAGTGTCGGCAACGTGACCCGCAGCTCCGGCGGGCACTGCTCGTTCACGTCCCCCAAGCACCCCGCGTACCCGCACACCGTCGTGTTAGCACCGCTTTCGACCTTTGCTGCCGCCGCCGCATGGGGTGGCGGCATTGCTGTTATACCTGAATATGAATCATGCCACGTGCAGTGACGAAGGTGATCAAAAGAAGAGAAAATCATTAATTATATATACAGAGAGCATGACTGATGTTCGGAATTGAACTCGCAATTTTTTGAAACCGAGAGAAAATAGCTCAGAAATAGTCTTAACATGCAGCAGAATACCTATGCCCACGTTGTAGCCGTCGACCAGGCTAACATCGTAAAAGTCTTGGCCTCCGGAGGCGGGCGCGAGGGTGAACTCGGCTAGAGTGACGGGGGTGGCACCGCCAAGGGTGCAACGGAGGGCGCCGCTGCAATCGCCGGTGGCACAAGACGACGAGGAGGAGGAGGACGCAGAGAAGTTGCAGTGCGTGCGGGCCCAGAAGCGGCCGGACCACCCGGGAGGGGCGGAGAAGGAGGCGGTGGCTTCCGAGGGGAGCTCAAAGCCGCCGCCGCCCAGGACGGCCGCGCCGTTTCCCGACAACGTGCCCGGCCACACCGTGGAGGGGCAGCTGTTGTGTAAAGTGAACACAATTGCCGCCGCCGCCGCCGAACTAGCCCACAATGCCCCTGCAAGGACATCCTGAGCAGATAATTCTAGCTAGCAATGTGGCTATTATTAATTTTGGGAATTTGAGTTACAAATGTTGGTTGTTTTAGATGCATATATGCATTATGGGAATGAAATAATAACAGTAACTATAAGAATAATAATAAGATTACCTAAGAAGAGGAAGGTGAGCAGCAGGAGAAGGGGAGACTCCATTGAGTTAAGTTGTTGTTGTTGTTGTTGCTGTATCTTCTTAGCAAGTTATAGGGAAGTGGTGGTTGAACTGCATGGGAATAAATATATATATATATATATAGAGAGAGAGAGAGAGAGAGAGAGAGAGAGAGAGATATTAAGAATATTGATGTACTATATATATATATCTCTTAATTAAGGTTTAATGTGTGTAGATACAAATTCTCAAAAGTTTCATTCTCTTGTTATCTACATAATTTCGAAGAATCTGGTTAGGTATGGGGGTTGTAAACTGTTTCCTCGATTTGGGCCATTCCCTTGCGTGACCAGTTAAAATACAATAATATAATCTTCTGTATATTTATGATTAAAGTTTACTTGTCCAAAATGGTTTCTAGATCACATGAAAACACTACATAAATTAATTGATATTGCAAAAGCACAAAATTCAGTTTACGAAAAGTTCAAATGTAATAACCTAAATTCTCATGGTATAAAATTATTGATTTGAATATCTCATCATCAAAAATAAAATAGAAATAAATAATTCTTCCAAGGCTCGTCTAGTATTAGTCTTTACATCCAAAATATTTGTGCGACAATATAAAATAAAATTTTTCATTTGCTTTTAAAATTATTTTAAAATAAATTATTTTTCACCTGTTAGCAAGAGTACCGTATTATAAGCTAATCAATATCCACATATCAAATTATATAGAATTCATATTTGAAAAAATACGAAAAATGATGGCACTTAATTTTAGATTTCAACAAGGAAAGTACCACAGATATAAATTTTGCAATGTTAAAGGGTAAAGTGATCACGAGGAAGTTGCAAAATACATAGAAAGGGAAGGGCACAACCCACGAGTCCCCCGCACACAAAGAAAGCGTGAGTTGGTACTGCGAGCCTGCATGGGTCGCGGTTATCTGATTACGCTGACGCGGCCAAGTGGCATTGCCACGTCACTCTCTAGCTAAATAATTTTTTACATTTCTTGTTCCGAAAATAAACTGCTGGTCAGTTTATTTTTAACATCAGAGCTTTGTCAGTGATGAACGATTAATTTGAGATTAATTAGACTACTTCGTCATAAAAAGTATTCTCATATGCAGCGTTGATTAATTTGTTAATTATTTAGTTAAATTTTTAGAGCCCGACTATGATGCTTTTAAAAACACTAAACATTTAGTGTTTGTAAATTTCTCAAGTTTAGATCTATTTCTTGATCTATTTTCACTGCTTAGATCATACTATTCAACAAACCACCAATTCAATCCTAAAGGACTACCACCATATTAACAGTATATCTCTTAATCCAAAAATCGAAAACCTACTGATACCATTAACTTGATACTTTTAAAAGAATAAAATTCACTTCAAATTTCTGATAATACAACTAAATATTATTATAGGCCCCCCTATTTTTCTCCCGCTTTACTTGTCTAAGGTTTGGTTTAGCCACATAGCTACAGGAAAAAAAAAAAAAAAAAAAAAAAAAAAAAAAAAAAAAAAAAAAAAAAAAAAAGAAGAAGAAGAAGAAGAAGAAAAAGACTACAAGAAAGCACCAAAATATATTACGATTTTTTTGAAACAACTCGACTCAAACAACAACATGAAAAGGTATCTAGTTTGGCCGAATAGACAGTAGGAATAAAAATGGGCATTTGGCAATACTAGTAATGTAGGCACCACATGCATTTACACACACATTTTGTGAGAAAATATAGTGACATTTACCTACCCAACTTGACTAACACATGATTCGTCATTATCATTTTTGGCTATAGAGTCAATTCATTCAAAGAGTGTTGGCTTCTAATTCATCTCCTACTCTACCAAATAAAGTGATCTACCACTTCTCCATTTCTTGGTGTTCTATCACAAGACCAAGCTATTTTCCTGCTTCTTAAAGCATGATTAGATGTTGTTAGGTCATATGATGGAGAGAAAAACTTGCCGCTTGCTTTTAAATCAATTAATTCTTGGACACAGTATCTGCTTACATCGCAAAGGGCGTATCGCCCGGTTTGGTGTTGTACAATGCGGTGTTATATACTACTCTGTTAAATACCTTTCGGTGGCACCATCCGTGTAGCCGAGCCCTCAAATATCAGGCTACCTGCAAGGATTCTTCGCGTTTGATGTCGAAGACTTTGTTAAGGACCAACTCCACAACCTGCATCAGCAGCACAAAAGACATCGTTAACCGTATTAACCTATTTCCATAGTTAAGTCTACTGAAAAGTTTAGGTATTGTGGTGTCCGCCGAGAAACACTATCCGCTGTTAAGTGATAGAAACATGGAATAACATATCCATAATTCCATAGCCCGTATAGGTTCTATTATGCTGATTAAACTTGATGAAGTCACCTTATCAGGGGTAGAAGCGCCTGAAGTTACTCCGATTGTGATGGGGCCGAGAGGTAGCCAGTTTTCTTTCTCTACAAGCTCTCCGTGCTGAAAAGGGACAAAATATTGACAACTTAACAACCGTATGCGAGAGAAGTCTTGCGGCTAAAGATGAATTTGTTGACAACAGAAAGCCTACGTTTAGCTTGTACATTATTCTGTTTCCAGGTCCGATTCTTTGTTCGCTATCAACCCAATATGAGGGAATCCCTTTCAGTTCCGCAATCTCTTGCAAATGTGAGGTATTGCTGGAGTTCCATCCACCAACTACAAGCATTAGGTCCAGTTTTTCTTCCACAAGCTTATACATCGCGTCTTGTCTTTCCTGACATTGCAACATCAGAAGGAAACACAACATCACGGTCAAAAGTATTCACCAATGCACGTTTTTTTAAACAGGGGCAAAACATTACAGTTCAATTCTAAACTCCGGTTTTCTCTCTAAAGTGTTCACAAAATGATGCAGGCACGACACTAGTATGGTTTACACACAGTACAGAGCATCGATAAAGCAAAGCGTGAGAATAAAACACAGGGATGTCCACATAATCTTGTTTGTGTTATGCCAAATCTAATGATCAAATGAACACAGAAATACTGCGTAAGACCAGCAGAAGTTGACGGAAATGGTCATTGAACAACAGTAGTCATCTGAACAAGAGTCTTAAATATGTGGAAGAAAACATAGCTGCTGATGTAGGAAAAATGTTATCTTGAAATATGTTTCTGTTGAATATAAGAGGACCGCATTTTTTTAGTCCTCTTACAGATTTCCAGATGTGTGCTCAATGGCCTCATAAATATATGAAAAACAGAAGATAGAGAACGTCCTGTCAGTGTTAACTGGTCAAAATACTAGTCAAAATACTACAAGACAGCTGGAAGGAAAAGTCACTACGCAATAGTTGCAGAATAACAATTTGGTTGGAGATTAATATTTCTAAAATTTACCTGAGTCGCATCACAAATAGTATTGAAGCTAATGAAATGCTCATTGATATTCTCAACTCCATACTTTTGCATCATAGTCTTCTCAACCAGTTTGCCTGATAATGAGAAGTGGAAAAAAAGAAAAAACAGTGAGACCACATAGCATGTTGAAAAACTAGATATCAAGGTCTTAAAACCTGGATGAGCAAGGTTCGAATCGAGATTTTTTTTTTTTTCCTTTTGATATGTAATCAAAAAGTTTCATTTGATGTACTAACAAAACTGAACCTACATATTTTAGAGAATGAAATATAGAAATCCACAGTGAATGATATCAAAAATTTTATCATGCCATGATAATGCCATGCTTAAGTAAGACTTAACCTAACCAACTTTCCAGCCAATAAGCTTTTTGGATATAAAATATTGGTAGAAAGAGGACCAAAGTAATCAAGTGATGCATGACATACCGATTTCTTCAGTTTCGCCTTTGAGCATTGTAGTTTGATTTGCAATGCCTACTTTCACTAGATCAACATCAGGATCAAATCCTGACGAAACTGCAAACTTGAATTTCTGCAATGGAGATAGAAACATTATCACATCACCATCTTTTCCAGGTACCTGTTTATAAAAATTACAGCACAAACTTGATACCTCAAGGAACTTCTCTTTTGTTGAGCTAGATCCATCAAGTGTACCTCCAAGAATGTAATCACATACATACATTGCCTGTTCTTATACAGGTTTAATAACAAAATTTTCAGTTCCTCACTAAATGACTCTTATGTACAAAAGTTCAGGAAAAATTCATTGGAAACATGTATAGTGTACCTCTGACATGTTCTTGACAATAATATACTTTCCTGCAAAAGAGGCTGTGGCAATAGTCTCTTCATGAGAATATTTACCATGAATAATTGAGGTATAATCACCCTTCTTGTGCTTCTCCACAGTGTTCCATACCTGAAATAACAAATGGATAACATTAATTAACGTCGAATCAGGAAAGTGAGTCATAAATAGAGCAATAAGTAACTTGTTCTACCTTCGACACCCATGGACAAGTTGTATCAACTATTTGCACTTTTTTCTCACTCAAAGTGAACATCTCATCCACAGCAGCTCCGAATGCAGGCAAAATCACGACATCACCCTTATCGACAACATCAAATTGCTTTACTCCATCCTTGACAGGAATGTTTTTAACTTCCATTTCCTCTAACCTCTGCATTTGCAAATCATACAAAGATGATAGTTCACTATAATCAACATACATATCACCAAATCAATGCCATGCAGATTATTAATCATGATATTTTTTCTGAAAGGGTAGCTAACTAGCTATTTTACTATACTAGAACATAGACTTATTGCTTAAATTCATTTGATACAGTTGGCCTTTGTTTCCTTTATTCTGATCAACCATTATATTAATACAATTATCACCATTTCAGTCCAATACAGGATAAGTTAGAGCCCAATTAAAATATTAGAGAACTAAATTGTTTTTGGACTGTTTCTAAACATAACGACAACCCACCATAAATGATGCTAAAATTTAAACTAAAGCAAAGCACGCCAGAAAAGAGCTTTTCGCAAAATCTATAGGGGCAATAGATTGGTGAAGCTTGCATCATCTTACTTCAGCCGGATTAAGCTAATTCACTCAAGGAAGGACAAAGTGAAGTTCCTCTCAACATGTAAGGAGAAAGGAGAAGGATACAAACTGCTGCTTCACGAATTTTCCTTCATCTTGTATGCATAAAAAAGCAACAAGCCAATTTTTAGACAATTTGATTACAAATAATCCCACAAACTTATTCTTTGCAGTAGGGCTAGCTTTCCTATGCAGGATTTTATCCCAATTCATCAAACTTTTATGAGACAATCTATACGGTCAAGAGCATCCCCTCCTCCTCTTTGAAATCCCAGAGTAAAGGGCGTAATTTTGATGCTTTACAAGCCCAGACATCAAAACTTTGTTCACTTCATGTTCAATTCTTAACCTGCAGGACGGTAAGGACAAAATTCTCCAAGCATATGACTCCTCCTATGTATGATATTTACGGCACCAACAACGAGATTTCCACAGTAATTCGACAAGTTTAACTCTCTACTTAACCCTTCCAAAGTCTTTGCAAAAACTCAACTTGAATTAAATATTAGTTTCTTTCCATCAATTCCTGCTAATATTGTAAATCAAACAAATCATAATTCACTAGAAATTAAAGTTAATTTACTCTTCCTATGCTGGTCATGCTGATTACGGATGGGAAAAGCCCCAAATTGTGGAATCCGAACCTTATTAACGGTGGGATTGTGGATGACCTCGTTGGTGATCCAGATTCGCTCCTCGGGGAACTGCTTCCGCGCCTCGTACGCGATCTGCACGGCGCGCTCCACCCCCCAGCAGAACCCGTACGCCTCCGCCAGCTTCACCGTCACCTCCCCCCAGGTGTACTCGTTGTTGTTCTCCCTCAGCGTCTTAATAACATCGCCTACAAAGAGAATTACCAAAACCCTAACCCTGATCACCAAAATCCGCCACAACGAATACCGAAGACGATGACGTACGGATCGATCGATTGCGCTTACTGGTGTACTCGCGGCTCATGAGCTCGAGCGTCTCCTTCTTGTGGCCGAAGCCGCGGCGGTTGTAGTTCTCGCTGCGGGTGAGGTTGTGGCGGAAGGCCTTCTTGTCGAACTCGGAATCCAGGGCGGCGGCGGCGGCGGCTGCCGATCCATCGCCGGCGCTGGCTGGGGCGGCGGCGCAGCGGACGGAGACCGGGATCCTGGCGCCGGGTCGGGCGCGGGGTCCGGTGCCGGCGCCGGGGACGAGGAGGCCTGGGGAGAAGCGCGCGAGCTGCGTCGAGAACGCCATTGGAGGAGGAGGAGCAGATGTACGAAGCTTTGGAATTGGGGAGGAGAGAGAGTGGCGCTGCTATATTTATCTCTTCTCCTTCGTCTCACGAGCACGATGTACGCTACACCTGGTGCATCCGTACACTCATGCACCGTCCAACTATTCTATCTGCTTGTTTCGCCCAAGATGAAGTTGAAGTTGATGAACTAAAATTCAAGTAAAAGTTACTTATTTTTTATTATTTGTTTTCAATGTTATTGAACTATAGTATTTTTAGTTCGGCTATTTATTTTATTTGGCAGAAATAAATAACGCAAAAATTGACGTAAAAATTGACTTTGGCCCGTAACAAGCAAAAGTCAATTAAAGTATTTTAGATAGTTTGAATTTCGACGGAAAATGAAGTTACTGTAAGCCACGTAATAGAAGTAAATATTTACGGCTGGAAATTACTTCACCTCTCTCTACTTTGATAAAACAAACGCACTTGCTTGTGAACCTGGTGTATGTTATATTTCTCTAGTTAGGACTCTCCACTAAATTATTATTATTATTATTATTATTATTTAATTTAATGTTAGTATAGGTATATTCTTGTAATTTTAATGCTCTCGACAATTTTAGCTGCGTTTTGTCATGACATTCCTTACGTGCGTGATCCACCTTTAATTCGTGCTTAGATAATACATGCTTCTGGAAACATCCGAAAACGCCACGTGGCTTCTTTTAATAGGTGGAGCATAGCAGCCGTCCGATTTATCTGATTGCAATGGACGGTCACCAAGCCGGGAAAAATAATAATAACAACAACGAAAAAAAAGAGAAAAAAAGAAAGGGAGAATGTACGTGTGTCTAAGGATGCTCCGCGTGTTTCTGACCGTCCATTTTTTTTGAGGGTGGGAATGCTCCGTGATTGGCCACTTTGCAGAATAGTCCTAGCTGTTTTCACCAATTGCAAATCGCGGCTTGCTGTTACAGAATCTTGGTTTTTTAAATCGTAGCATTTAAGTTCTCTCTCTCTTCTTTTTTTTTTCCCTGGAATTCTCTTACGATTTATGTAAAATTTTCAGAATTTTAAATAATTTTTTCTGACAATAGATACAAGTTTTAAATTGGAGTTGTGTTAAAAAAAATATTAGAATTTTTTTAAAAGATTACAGGGTCGAATCTCAGATCTGATAAGAGTAATATGCTGCACGCCATGCGAAGCGAACCTCTAACCTCTTTTGATCGGCAATAAAAAATACTGATCAACTGTACTAGACAGCAACAACATAATAAGTTGATCAATATATTACAGAAAATCCACGTCATTAAAAACATTGCGTACTTGGGAATCTATGTGGATCATGTGATTTACGAAAATCACGTGGTATCTGACTATTGGTTGCAATACTATATACGCAATTAAAGTACACTCAAAATGTTACAATCAAGCTTGACTAATTAGACAAAGGAAAAAATTTTGACAACAACTTAATACAAACTACTCTATTCACCATAACATTGCAAAAATAATAGCAGCAGCGTCGACCCGTTACCGAACCGGGCCTTTAAATTCCAAATAATGGTGGAAAACAACAAATTCAATGCATGCTTTGAGTTTTGTGCTTTTTTTTTTTATTCATATATTGAGTTTGACCAAAAGTATGTAATCACAATTGAATTACACATTTACACTGCGCAGTGGACCAAAAACTGCGTCTGGTCAAGGGAAAAATGAGGTATGGAAAAAAAAAAAAGAAAAAAAAGAAAAAAAAAAGGAGAGTCTCTCAATTGGTGTTTCTTTTTTAAAATTCCTTGATTTAAACAAATATATTCAAATCAATTGTCAAAGCTCGAGAAAAACGATAAAAAAATAAAATAAAATAAAAATATTTGTATTTAATGTGGTGGAGCTTACTTTGGGCTTAGCTTGAAATTCTGGTGCAATCCGAATTTGACTCGACTAGTTCGCGCTTAAGAGATGGGCCGCGCTTAAGAGATGGGCCGATATCGACGAGATCTATTGGGCTATTGGGCCTCACTTGGGCCGGGCTTTAAGGCTAAAAATTACAATGTTTTCAAGCAAAAAAAAAATATTTTTATAAAAAAACAAATAATCAAGTGGTTATTATACTATACATCTTACTATTAAACTACTAGTGTTTATACACGGAGTAATTAAGTATTCATGATTATGCTTTTTTAATTTTTAGTATCAGGAATAACTGGAAATTATGTATTAAGAATGAAATTATTCAAACAAGTTCATCAACAATAATAATGGGCTTTGGCCTAATTTTTGAAAAAGTAATTTCTCCGAACTTGATTTTGATTTTTAAAATTAATTTTGGTGAAAAATTATAGACCGTCTGGCTAAGTCTATCAAAAAGATAATTTTCTCAATAAATTTTATAGAAATTGTTTGGTAAGATGTTTTTACTATTTACAAATAATAATATTTTATTACTAAATTTTATTTAAAATTTAATATTTCAAATTTAGTTTAAATTTAAATATTAAATTTTGATTTTAAAAATTGATAAAGAGTTTAAAATTTGATATTTTAATTTAAAATTTTAAAATTTATAAAATTAATATTTACAATTTTAATGTAATATTCATATTTAAATTTAAAATTTAAAACTTAAAATTCAAAATTGAAATTCATTATTTAAAATTTTAAAATGTGGAATTTAAATTTAAATTTTAAATTTTTTAATTTTAGAACTTGAAAAATCAAATTTAAATCTAAATATAAAATTTGAAATTTGAAATATAAAATGTAAAATTATAAATCTAAATTTAAAATTTTATACCTGAATTTTAGTTTTTAAAATTTAAAGTTTGAAATATAAAAATTAAAACTTCAAATTTCAAATTTTAAAATTAAATTTGAAATTAAAATTTGAGTCCAAAATCAGAATCGAATTTTAAGAAATGAATTTTAGCTACTTTTGGTTTTAAAATTTTTTTAAATCNTATAAATTACAATATTTAATTTTTTACACTCCATTGCTGCTATAATAATGTAAAAAAGCTATTATCGGAGAATATTTTATTCGCACTAGATGTATAAATACACTCTATATATATATATATATATATATATATATAGAGTCCTGCTATGGTGCTTGTAAAAGCACCAATCATTTTGTACTTATAGATTTTTAACCGTTAGATCAGCACTGTTGATCATTTACACCCGTTAGATTATACTATTCAACCAACCACCCACTCAACCCTAGGGGGCCCACATCATCCTAACCACATATTTTTTAAACTAAAGGCTAAAAACTTACAAGCATCAATGTCTTGGTACTTTTAAAAATATAGGAGCTCAATTCTATATATATATATATATATATTCTGATCACACTCTCTGCTTGTTTCTTTATTTACTGACCCACTATTTATCTCAGTAGAGGAAGAGACAAAAACAGTAGTAAAAGATTATTATATAGTGGAAAAACTTCAAATAGTACTGATGTGATTTTTTTTTTACTTTAGTATCGTGTGGTTTAAACTTTAAAATGTATCACTTTCATACTCTGTGATTTTATTTTTTTCTTTTTATTATTTCATCAATCAATTTTTCTTATTAAATCAGTGATAAAATTAAAATTAAAAAGTACTAAAATACATATTCGATAAACTATAGGTGGATATATATTTAAAAAGAGAAAAATAGAACCACAAAATACTAAATTGATATACTTTAAATTATAGAATATTAAAATGAGAAAGTGTGAGATCATAAGGGTCGTATTTAAAGCTTATCCTTATATATATATTCTTACTCACACACCCTCTACAAGAAATGCATGGAGACCCCTAGCGTATACTATGCTTTGAAACAGACCCTTTAACTTTACTATTTTGTGTTTTTCTCTAGTTAATAATAACTTTTCAATTAAAATATTTGAATTTGACTAGCTAGTTTTTCTAAATTGAAAATTGGCTATTAATAACAATCAAAAATAATTTTCCCCAACTGTTAACGGCGATTATCAGTTAGGAAAATTCGCAAATTTAGTAGCTTAAACTAATTCAAAGATACAAATTTAATTAAATCTCTTTATTTGATTAGGACAAATAATTTAAATCAAACAATTGGAAACTTGAGACAGATATAGTTGATATGGGTGAATTTCAAAAATAGCCAATACATCAGGGTGTAGCTGTAAATTTTTATCTTTAACTTGTTAAATTACATGAAACAACCATTATACTGTAAAAGTCAAGCTAGTAGAAAACGATATTTAAATATTTTTCTATTCAACACTCCTTCTTATGTATGGGCATGAAATTTTTCGCTACACTCATGACGTGGATTTGAATTAAATAAGAAAAAATTATTAATGCTGAAAGTTTAGTGTGACTCGAATTTAGAATCTCATACTCTGATATCATATTAAATTATATTATATGAAACAATCTTTCATACTCTAAAAGGTTAAAATGACATAAAACGATATTTAAATATTATTATATTTGAGGTGACCCTTTTTTTTTTTAGTATTCACTAATTAATTTATTCTCTGTAGAGCTAGAATCTAATTTAAAGTGAGGAAGCTAAGTGCGTGAGAAAGAGAGAGAGAGAGAGAGCAAAGAGAGAGAGGGAGGGGGGTAATGGTGAGCTCTAGTTGTATCTCAGGAGCATGTTTGGACGCAGAGGCACCAACAAAGGTAAGCTTTGTGATGCTAAGCAAGTGGGCGGAGTACGACGCAGAGTTCTTAAGGTTGGTCGCTGCGAAAGATGATCTCGATCAGGAGAAGTGCGTTTCGGCCGCGGCGAAGCGAACTACTACTACTACTACATGGCACGAGAACTGCGTTTGGAGGCAGCAGTTCCTGAGGAGCTACACTTTCTCCATGAACAAGGAAGCAGATCATGATCATCATCATGATCATGATCATCATCAGCAGCAGAATAAG
The DNA here is from genome assembly GCF_001540865.1 of Ananas comosus. Classification (NCBI taxonomy): domain Eukaryota; kingdom Viridiplantae; phylum Streptophyta; class Magnoliopsida; order Poales; family Bromeliaceae; genus Ananas; species Ananas comosus. The sequence goes on from NC_033635.1 coordinate 11,205,601, forward strand.
AAGAAGAAGAAGACGAGATGAAGATGAAGAAGAAGGAGAAGGAGAAGGAGAATGAGAGGAGGTGGTGTTGTTGTTTTGGTTTCGGAGATGTTTTTAATTAGATGTCTTCTTCTTTCTTGTGTGGTGAGGATAGATGTTGTGGACACCTAAATTATATATTTGGTACAAGAATTAATATTAACTAGTGAAGTTACCGCGCATTGCGGCGGAATGATACTATAGAATATAAAATATAAATAACATAAAAGTTTTAAATTTTTTGATTTGATATGGGACTTCAATAAACACAAGTATAAAATATAAAATAGATATAGGTATAGATATAATAAAATTTATAATTTCGATAAATAAATCACACATAATAATAATAAAATAAGCAATAAAATTTTTTTTACCCCATACACATCTTCATTGCACTATCGACATCGGAGAGACAAATTCCGATCTTTACATCGCCTTCGCCGCTAGTGTCCAGCTCCTCTTTAGTCACGACCATATCAATCCCGTATCCACATCCACTGCTTCTTCTCTCTCACTGACTCCAAATCCATCACCATTTTCTTCTGCAGCGCTCCGTCGCGATCCTCGAAACCCTAATTTCAATCTACACACAACAAAAAATTTTAAAAAGTTACAAAACATGAGCCATTTTTGTGCGCCAAGAAAAAAAGAAACAAAAAAGATATGAAGAAATGGAGATTAAACCATGAAAACATATTAATTGAGAGATAAGGGGGAGAAAAAAAATAATATAAAAAAAAAGATATGAAGAAATGGAGATGAAACCATGTAAACATATTAATTGAGAGATAGGGGGGGTTAGGAAGATGAAGCATTGAGTAGAAATGGTATTATGTAAACACATTAATTGAGTGGGGGTTTAGGAAGATGAAACATTGTATGAAACCATATAAACATATTAATTGAGAGATAGGGGGGTTAGGAAGATGAAGCATTGGATGGAGATGGTATTATGTAAACATATTAATTGAGTGGAGGTTTAGGAAGATGAAACATTGGGTGAAAATGAGAGTGGAAAGAGAGAAGAGAAAAGAGTGAAGGAGAATTAGCCACGTGGCAAAAAATTAGGAGAAATAATGTATAGGTATAGATGTGTGTATGTTTGTGAAATTAATGCGCATGTTTATCATTTTTTTTTTTTTTTGGAGAATGTTTTACTGTCGGTTACAGTTACAGCGTACGTACGTAGACGCCCCTCGCATGTAATTAAAGAGGATATATCATGCACGGTTTATTTATTAAGCTTGGGCATTAGAGTCGTTACTAAATTTATTTGCCTATATTACTCTCTCTCTCTCTCTCTCTCTCTCTCTCTCTCTCTCTCTCTCTCTCTATATATATATNTTTGTACTTGTAGGTTTTTAACCGTTAGATCAGTACTGTTAATCATTTACACCCGTTAGATTATACTATTTAACCAACCACCCACTCAACCCTAGGGGACCCACATCATCCTAACCATATATTTTTTAATCTAAAGGCTAAAAACTTACAAGCACTAATGGCTTGGTACTTTTAAAAGTATAGAAGCTCAATTATATATATATATATATTCTGATCACACTCTCTGCTTGTTTCTTTATTTACTGACCCACTATTTATCTCAGTAGAGGAAGAGATAAAAACAATAGTAAAAGATTATTATATATTGGAAAAACTTCAAATAATACTGATGTGATTTTTTTTTTTTACTTTAGTATCGTGTGGTTTAAACTTTAAAGTGTATCACTTTCATACTCTGTGATTTTATTTTTCTCTTTTTATTATCTCATCAATCAATTTTTCTTACTAAATCAGTGATAAAATTAAAATTAAAAAGTACTAAAATACATATTCGATAAACTATAGGTGGATATTTAAAAAGAGAAAAATAGAACCACAAGATACTAAATTGATATACTTTAAATTATAGAATATTAAAATGAGAAAGTGTGAAATCATAAGGATGGTATTTAAAGCTTATCCTTATATATATATATATATATATATATATATTCTCACTCACACACCCTCTACAAGAAATGCATGGAGACCCCTAGCTAGCGTATACTATGCTTTGAAACAGACCCTTTAACTTTACTATTTTGTGTTTTTCTTTAGTTAATAATAACTTTTCAATTAAAATATTTGAATTTGACTAGCTAGTTTTTCTAAATTGAAAATTGGCTATTAATAACAATCAAAAATAATTTTCCCCAACTGTTAACGGCGATTATCAGTTAGGAAAATTCGCAAATTTAGTAGCTTAAACTAATTCAAAGATACAAATTTAATTAAATCTCTTTAGTTGATTAAGACAAATAATTTAAATCAAACAATTGGAAATTGAGACAGATATAGTTGATATGGGTGAATTTCAAAAATAGCCAATACATGAGGGCGTAGCTGTATATTTTTATCCTGACTTGTTAAATTACATGAAACAACCATTATATTGTAAAAGTTAAGCTAGTAGAAAATGATATTTAAATATTTTTCTATTCAACACTCTTCCTTATGTATGGACTTGAAATTTTTCGCTAGACTCATGACGTGGATTTGAATTAAATAAGAAAAAATTATTAATGCTGAAAGTTTAGTGTGACTCGAATACAGAACCTCATACTCTAATATCATGTTAAATTATATTATATGAAACAATCTTTCATACTCTAAAAGGTTAAAATGACATAGAACGGTATTTAAATATTATTATATTTGAGGTGACCCTTTTTTTTTTTTTTAGTATTCACTAATTAATTTATTCTCTGTAGAGCTAGAATCTAATTTAAAGTGAGGAAGCTAAGTGTGTGTGTGAGAGAGAGAGAGAGAGAGAGAGCAAAGAGAGAGAGGGAGGGGGGTAATGGTGAGCTCTAGTTGTATCTCAGGAGCATGTTTGGACGCAGAGGCACCAACAAAGGTAAGCTTTGTGAAGCTAAGCAAGTGGGCGGAGTACGACGCAGAGTTCTTAAGGTTGGTCGCCGCGAAAGATGATCTAGATCAGGAGAAGTGCGTTTTGGCCGCGGCGAAGCGAACTACTACTACTACTATTACATGGCACGAGAACTGCGTTTGGAGGCAGCAGTTCCTGAGGAGCTACACTTTCTCCATGAACAAGGAAGCAGATCATGATCATGATCATCATCAGCAGCAGAATAAGAAGAAGAAGAAGAAGAGATGAAGAAGATGAAGAAGGAGAAGGAGAAGGAGAAGGAGAAGGAGAGGAGGTGGTGTTGTTGTTTTGGTTTCGGAGATGTTTTTAGATGTCTTCTTCTTTCTTGTGTGGTGAGAACAGATGTTGTGGACACCTAAAATATATATTTGGTAGAAGAATTAATATTAATGTGCGTATGTTTGTGAAATTAATGCGCATGTTTATCATTTTTTTTTTTTTGGAGAATGTTTTACTGTAGGTTACAGTTACAGCGTACGCACGTAGACGCCCCTCGCATGTAATTAAAGAGGATATATCATGCACGGTTTATTTATTAAGCTTGGGCGTTAGAGTCGTTAGTTAATTAATTTGCCTATATTACTCTCTCTCTCTCTCTCTCTCTATATATATATAGCTTGTAAAAATTAAAAATAAAAGAAAAATACTACAATTAGTGTTGTCGAAATGCGTATATATCTAATTCTTTTTTGGATTTGTACTATTGAAAGTTTCATGGCCGCTGCATGGGCCAAGCAATATTGTCCTTAATTTGAGTTAATTGTTGCAAAATTATTTCTCATCTGGGCCAAATAACTAGGAATATATTGGGGTTGGGCAAGGACACGGGTTCGAGTCCCTGGTGAATGTGGATGCGCAATCGGGGTACGTACTAGTGAAGTGCTATGGTAAAGTGCGTTTCTATATTCAAAAAAAATAGAAGCAAAAGTTATGTATTTGACACATAAGTCATCATAAAATTTAGAATTAACAGAGTGAAAAAATTAAAAATTCTGATTGGGCAAGAATAGAACCTTCTGTTTATCTCGAGTTGCGCGGCAAATGTATTATCGCAAGCTTACAACAAAGTAGTTTGTGATTTTTCAGCTTAATGATGGGAACAATTTCAATCATTCGAAATACAAAATAAGAGTTGAAAACACTTTTTTTAGCAGTATTCTTGGATAACTTAAACAACAATCAACTATTAGAAAAGGTTAGATAATTCCATAGATTTATCAAAAATCATATGCAAATTGATGAAGTTTCTCAAATTTCGAAAAGAAACGTGGAGGATTGTTCATGGACTTTTAAATATAAATTTAGGTAGTAGAACAATTAATTAAGGGGCCATATGATCATGGGCTAAGGTCCACTTAATTTCCCTTCAAATTCTCCTTACCTAAAGTATGGGCCATTAACAGTGAATAATGTAAAATATATTGGAGTCTCTTGTTTTTTTTGCCTACATTTTTCTGAAATTTCTTTACTAATCCAACTTATAAATCGTTGCATGCACAATACATTTAATTTAAAAAAAAAAAACAATTTAAAAAACAGCCTAACAAAAGAGATTAAAGATTTAATCATCGAATTTTGCAACCTATAGCTATATATCTTTATCTATCCACAGTAATTTTTGATACTAGTAAAAGGGATAAATTATATCTAGTTATGATGATTTGAATCCTATCACTTTGTCAATAATAAAATTTACTCTAAATATATTAATTTCATTATCTTCGAATTGCGGGCGAAGCCAATCAACTTCTCATTATTGCACCAAACATTTGAATTTTGATCCGTGAGAAAGAAATTATTATTAATCATAAAAAGAAAAAGTTGACTGGTAGATGAATAGAATCCTTTGTCGAGCTTAGAAAACGAACTTGCCTCAGTTCGTATCCCAAGCTTTTGGAATTGTCGGATTCAAACTTTTTAAGAAAAATTATATATTAATCCTATATTCGATCTATAGCGAAAAGGATCCGACCAATATATACTATGGATCAGTAGGGTATCTTGTCGATCAATCAGCTTAATTAGTTTTTGGATTGCTTCGAGACCTGGAACAGCGTGTATGATATGAGTAAGGTTCACAATCCCTTGAGAAATAGCATGAATTAATAGAGGTGAAACAATTTCAATAGGAAAAATAGAGGTTAATTAACATTAAAATTTTGGCACTTAAGTTTAATTCATGCAATTATGTATGTTGATAACTAAACTTTTAATTTCCTATCACATTGGAAACAGTTTCTGTGCAGTACAAGAATGCATGCCTATGAGATCTCCATAATAATTAAAAAGAAATCGCAAGATATCAGTGAGTGGAAGAAGACAATGGAGATGGGACAATGCATGCATAGCTATCACGCACAACTTTTGTTGCGTGCCAAATACTAGGGTTTGTCCAAAGCTGCTCAACTAAATTGTGTCTAATTTGGCTAAAGGAATGCTCATTTATATCTTCACATATCTACGCATAATTGAATCTAGCCCATAACACAAGCTTGAGTAATTAAGTTGATTGAGAAGGAGAAATTATTGATTGCGCGCACTTGGTTCTCTGGCTTAACCGATCTAATACTGCCCATCATATCTCATACTTTCAGTCTGATTGTCTAAACAAAACTACAACTTGTTGAACTTAAGCTAGTAAAGAATGATATCTTAACAATTTGTGTTCGTTGGGCAGTGCATGAGCATGACATGGTGCATCAAGTCCATGGAATTAATAATTTCTCCTGGGGAATTAATTAAATAATTAGCTAAAAAGATGATGCATGGGCCCAGGATATATGTATATATAGAGTGAGAGGTGTGGACAACACAAAGGGCAAGTTGGCCACTGTGCTCCTGTGTAGACAAAGGAGGGTCCCATGTACTCATAAATTACACCACCACGTACGTACCCCACACACACACACACACACNCCCACACACACACACACACACTCGCGCACACACACACGCACACGCACATGCATGTACACATACATATATGTAATGGATGAGCTACTGCAAATTAAACTTCCCCCTAATTAAACATGCTTGCTTAAACTCTCCTGTACCAAACCTGCCCAGCCTGGCGCCACTCGCGTCGCGCCAAGTGTCCCTGCGATCGTCCACAGGTGCCCACCGTGGACCACTCGCCGGGGGGACCACGTGTACCACGTGGCCGTGTCCATCCCTGTCGGCGGCAGCCGCGATTGGTCCACGTCGGCCTCGCATTCATCTCCCAAGTGCCACATGCACTTTAATAATTTCACTAGTGTCCTTACCCACCTGGCTTTGACGCACAAAAGTGCCCGTTTATGGTGCCCGTTTCCAATATTAGTCATATATTAATCATTAGAAATAAGAATTCTCACTCATATATGCGTATATATAAATATATATGATGCATGAGAGGTTTCTTTCTATCAGCTTAAGCTTTTGAATAATTTTCTTTAGTTAAGCTATCTTGAAACCTTGTTCATCCATTTCTCCTAATTTCGTTTCGTCTGCTTCGCGACGTCTAGTCATACTGAACTTGTGTTAAAATGGATATTCTAAAAACAATAGTTTTTCAAACTGTAGAAATTTATTTGCTATATAATATTTTGCAACAATGCCACTTTGCAGACCCTCTCTTCGTAGTCGGGCATATCAAGGAATTAGTAAGAGAGTGGAGGGACTTTTGTTGAGCTAATTAAATAAACTGTTGATTACTTTTGTTGTTATTTTTCTTTTCTTTTTTCTTAATTTGAGCTATATTTTTCTTCTCCATGCCATATTGTCTCACTGTTTGTAGCCAAGTTTATTTTCGAAATGAATGAAGCGGGTAGCGTGCAACTTTTTCCTCAAAAAAAAATAAATTATGCAACAATTTAATCATCTATCACTTACTTTCATTTTAACCTTTGGATATATATAAGACTCAGTTCTTTACCACATAGCACCAATATTTAATTTGATTCCTCTCTCTCTCTCTCTCTCTCTCTCTCTCTCTCTCTCTTACTTTTGTTATCTTTAAATAGTCCTTTTGGTTTGCCTTTATCTCATGGAACAATGAAAAAGATAGGGAAGGGTAGTACATGTGGGGGAGAGGAGAGATGAAATAGAGTGATCACTGGTGAGTTACAGGAGAATGTTGCTAGGGTATATTTAAGGTACTCTGAGTAGAAAGTGACTAACTAGGGAGGATGCTGCATGGTTCATTGCATGTCACATTTCATCGTGGAAATGAACCCAAGAGTAAAAATAATATTGTTAATACTAATAATATTTTATGATGCATATATCTATATACATATTGTATGAATTAAAGTAGCTATACATATAGTAAGGACCATGCATTGAGAAGGATGTGTATGTACTCGTATTGTGTACCCCACTAGCAATAAAGCATCCAACAACAACTTTAATCATTTCGCTCTCTTCAGATATTGCTACAACCTTTTGCACTTGTTGTTTGGTACAACTAGCTAAGATGCACATGGTCAAATGTGCACATACTTTAAGAGTGCCCTCTCTGTGTGTGTCTACGCGCTTGGCCTAAGCAAAGAAAAGAAAAGAGAATATATTTATTTAAGTTGTGCGACTTGTCTCAAATTTTTCAAGCCAAGTAATCTACCCTACATTGTGGGAGTAGATTAGATTAGATTAGATTATTCTAATCTAATTTGGATCCATTATTTGTGAACATCTAAACCCCTTAGTTTTCATGACGATTAATAAGTAACAATTACTTGAACATTATTAATTTATATCTTATAGAAGTAAAATCAAAAACTTTCTCTGTCTTCGTTCGTGGATATAAACTTTCAAAGCCTTAATTTTATTTTATTTTTTTCCCTTTTTTCATTTTTCTATCATTTTGCTATTTTACAATTCATCAACGCCTAAAAAATTAAACTTATATAAACTAAGACCTATAATAATGGCAATTAAGCACAAAATTTTAAGCGAACCTTTGCATGTGGATTTTGCTAGAATCCCCATGCATCAAAAGGCTCACAAAGACTAGTGGATAACAACCTTTCAAATCATCCAATGATTAGGCATTGGCACATTATTCACCATGCATATATATAGCATGCAATTGGACCATTTCGCTTTTCTCTCTAAACAACCATGCATGATATGTAGCAGTAAGTAGCAAAATATATGGGTCACTTTATGGGTTAAAGAGCTAAAGTTTCCACCACTTCATCATTCCATGCATATATACTTGCTAATAAAAGAAATTTCTTTGAATATTGCTTGATTAATCAATTCAAACCGTCAACCTCATATTTAGGCTTAGTTTGGTATTGAGATTTATCTAACGCTATTAGATAAAATGGAGTTGAGGAAAAAGCATATAGGGATATGCTTCTGCCTTCTCCGATGGGACCGCAGAAAATATATCGTAACCGACTCATTGCGATAAGCGGAACGCTATATTACATACGGAATCAAACATGATATTTTTCCATCATCGTTTCTCACCGCACGTAATGCAATCTCCCCGCAATCCCAAACGAAATCTTAATTGACTCCAACGTTAACTTCATCACGGAGTTGTTGAAAGTATTTTTAGTTACAATATTGTATACACAATCAAAAATAAACGAAAGAGCAGTGCTAATATGTTAAGTGTAACTTAGCCTCTCCCTTGACCGTCCCTAGCTTAGGTGCCAAAGGACTTCCTAGTTGGTACCCGATATTTCAAATTCGAACCATAGTTATTTTATATTTCTAGTTAAGTTTATTTTTTAAAAAAAAGAATGAACGAAGTGGGTAACAGGCTAATGGCCTTTCTCTCAAAAAAATATAGTCACTCTCCTAATTATTATTTTTTAATATTTGTTGATCCATTCAAAATAATTTGGCGATAATAAGCATTTAGATATTAATTTGATCGTCGACGACGTCAACAATTAAAATGGCTGTTTCTAGCTAGTCAACAAATTGTACATTCAATAGAAACTAATTAACCTGTCGTTCTCACCATTTACATAGAATGAATTAGGTATACAAAAACAAAGATTCATAATAAGATTGAACTTTTCTTGTGATAGAAAACTTCAAATAACTATATTTTTTTTTTTGGGGGTACATATATGTTAGGTAACGGCAGCTTCTTTTATGGTTTATTTGATTGAAATCTATGCGGTTTTTTGGTTCACTTGATCATGTGAAACTTTTTTGTATAATTTCTTTTTAAATATAGTTTTCTGGGGGTTCCCTTTATGCTAAAAAAAAAACGAAGAAAACTTCAAATAATTTAGATTAGTCAAATTGTAGAAATTAAAGGAGATCTTCTTTTTTTTTTGGTTATTAAGGGACCAAGTGCTCAAAGATCACCTTTTTTGGTCAACATAATTTGCTCTCTTGATACCTTACTAACCAACTTTTCCAACTATTTCGTATTTCATTTGTTGAATATTTTAGTTTCTTTACATCGATCATGACGAAATGGAGGGGATCTAATCATTGAATTAGATGACGAATCATACAATTAACTTACCTATTAATTATTAACAATCATACTTTCTTTTAATATTGACTTGAATTTCTTAGGGCCAGCTTGCTTTCTATTGTGGCTCGAAACTTTTTAGAGCAGTACTGAACGGAAAATTTTCTTGCGATCTATGATGGAAGTGGAAGGTGGCTGCTAGATTCTAGCTTGGAGCCAGTTAAAATACATATATAGGGCAGAGATTGTCCCAATCTTGATTAATTTTAGACCCAAATGTATCACTCCATCTCCGGTACATAAGCTTTTGGCAGAATCACATAAATAGCTTGTACGTGTACGTTATTTTCTTCTGCGTCTATCGACTCTGTTTAATGTTTATAAATATTTGAGTTGAATTTAGTATTTATTTTGGGGCTTTTGTGGTAATTAAATCTCATTTACTAAGAAAGTTCAGGAAGGACCTTTCTAGCTAGCCTTACTATCACTCAAATTGAATGTTTTTCCTAATGTTGGTCTAACATGTATATAGCCTTTAAATTGATGGGCACTCGAGTGATCTACTGGTAGGTGTAATTAAATAAAACATGAAACCAAAAAAAAATAAGAAGAAGAAAAGAAAAGGCATGCAACAAAGTTTTTTTTTTTTTTTGAGAGAAAGGTAGCATGCTACTGCTTCATTTAATTGGAAGGTGAATTAAGCAAAAGAGGCTTCGAAAAAAAAAAGAAAAAGTTGCAATAGAGCTCCCAAAGGTTCCTACAAGAGCGTAAATCTACTGACAATTGTTTTAACGTTAGTTTTCTATTCTAAAAAATTCTTCTATTCTGCTCCAACCAAAGAGCCCACCAGGCAGAAACAATGGTCAACAAACGAAGCGACCGTCTCTAGAGCAAGTGGTAAAGGGCTTGGTGGTTGGTACTCGAGACCCAAGTTCGAATCCTAGTTGATTCACATTTCTAGCTAAATTTATTTCTAAATGAAATAAACGAAACATGTAGTGTGCTACCTATCTCTCAAAAAAATAATTCTCTTCTCCCTATTTTGCCCCACTTTACGTTGCTAGATTTCTAGAGCGCACCAGATGAATTGCAGGTAGTCAGGAATCGTTTATTTGGTAGAAATAAAGCACTCCAGCAGCGCTCTTGAGAAGCAACAACATGCGAAAAGGTGGTCAACCGTCTCAGGTTCTTTCATGCAGAGCACGCCCTCCAGCAGCACTCCAGTACCTCTCTTCTCCCGTCCATCCCCTTTTCAACCGATTATCCCTTGTTAGTACTCTTTGTTTCAGTACTAACCAACTAAAAATTTTAACTTTCAGAGAAGTTTTGATCTTCCACAATTGAGAGAAGCTTCTGTCATATATAGATTCCACCGTCCTGCAGAAAGTTATAAAGTGATTTAACCGTCAATATTTCTGATAAATTTCATCTCCATTTGGCTTCATCTCGGTTGTCAGTCAAGGTGATGTTTGATAATAGCTAACAACTTTTGCCATGTCATACCATGTAATTAAATTGGAAACTTTGTGGGGGTGGGCAAACATAGATTTCATTGTTTAATCACTCTATGGAGTCTAATATCTATATAATTAAGCTTCCTTAGCTTCTAGAATTTGTAAAGATATATATATACTACTCTTGTGAAAGTTCTTTTGGGATCATAGAAGAAGCCACCTCCGCTTTTGACCTAGTGGATCTTGTACATATTGATAGATACGTGGATATATACCTAGACTAAAGTTTAATCTTTAAAATATGGAGAGAAAGTCCTTGTCTAAAATCACAAGTCATTGATCCGATATGATTGGCACCTTTGAATTCAGAAACGAGTAAAGCTTTACACTGCTCATAATGTACCAAAAGTATTATTCATAAGTCAGCAGTATACATATATGCGATAGATTATTTTTAAAAAAAAAGAAAAATAGAGCTAGTGAGCAATTTAGTACTTGTAGACAACTAAAAGGGTAATCTCGGTCATCGCTAACGTGCATGCCTATATTGCACAACTAATCCGCATATAATATATTAACAAATAAGAACAACGACGGTCCATAAAGCTAGGTAGCATTTTGAGATACACATAGCACTACTACATATACTCTTTTACATTTGATATTCAATTAGGTATTGTTATAAATGAAATTTAAAAAAGCTAAATCAATCAGCAGTTGTTATCCATATAAAGTTTGATCGATACATCAACAAAATCTTATGTAGAGTAGTACATAGAGTGGTACAATTAGTATATATATATATTACTCTAGAGAAAATGTCCTCATGACTTTTTCCAATGGAATTAATAAACAAGTCAAGAGGGTCAGCTTTCTCTATCAATGAGGAGAGGAGGCTGAATCAAGCAGCCAAATTGTTTGGTGAGGAGTGTAGTCACGAGCCTTGGAAATTAAGTAAAATATTAAGGTATGTTGGCGACTATATAATTTATTTAATTTATAACATGTCCACCAACATTTTTTTTTTATTTGCATTGGCTGCTTAAAACTCCTGATTTTTCACACCTTAGACAGGTTATGAAATTATTGTGCAGGAATGCTTGATGAGTGGGAATCTTGATTCGCGTCGATCAAGCTAGCGTTAGATTATTACCGTGCTATTTCCTATCAAAATTATATAAAACAATCGCTACCTTCGCGTGACTCAAACTGATGAGAACCTTTTGTTCTGATACCATGTGAAATTATATAAAACATCCATTATTCTCTAAAAGTTTAAACTGATAGAGAATGTTGTTTTTATATTTATACGCTCTAATTAGTTTCAGATCTTTGAATGGTATAAATTCTTTATTTTTTGTTGCTTTTGTTACCTCTCCTGTACGTCGGCATACATGGTACGATGAATCACTTGATCTCTATCATACGCGTTAGCTTCTAAAGTATCGTAATCAATTCTATCTGATGAGAGATAGAGAGAGAGAAAGAGAAAACTATCCTTTTAGTCCCCGCCACATGAAATATGAATCAAAAGTAAAGAGATCTGATATGGACTAGCTATTAGGTTCAAACTAATTAGAGGCCTAAGATTTGAAATGGACAAATTTCAAAAGACATGCATGTCACATTTGTGTTAGTCCCATATATGTAGCTTGAAACTGATCGAATGGGACCTCTCCTAACACAAATCCTAAACACAATAATGTAAACGAGTCGTGCTAGGTTCGGAAAGCATTCCAACTCAATTCTCTCTCTGCGTGTTTGTGTGTTGCACCACAAAGATATACCCCCCACTTGGTGAGAATTAACAAAAAGGGAGTTAGGTAGGGAGGGGATTAATATATTCACACGCAAACGCAAACAAGTAAATTCGAATTCGATGCATTCCCTGTTGCGATTCTAAGTTATCAGGAAAGAGGGTAGATTTTTTTTTTGTCCCCATTCTGAAACTTTGAGATGTTCATATGCTGAGGTGGAAACAGTCATTTGTCTTCTTTCTACAAGTCCAATCAACACATAGGGAATTTCACATTGGTACCACAATTAAAAGAGATAGAGAAAGAGAGAGGAAATTAATAGCAGGTCATTTTTTGTGACACATTGTTTTAAGAGTTTGTCAACGAAACTTTTCATTTCGATGGTGTTCTATACTGTTAACTTTTAATTTTCTTTTATAATAATACTCGCTGTAACTATCGTTTTTCTTTTATAATACTCTATGGGGTTGTTTTCGTTTCTAATTTTCACTGAAAAAAAGAGGAGATATATATATATAGAAGATATATATTCATGAATTAACATTGTCTGATATAGAGATAGATTCAACTAATTAACATTGTTTCTTTTTCATAAAATAGATCTAAAAGAGGAAAAATTAAAATTGGAATATATTAAGTACTGTAGATATCTATTATATCTCTCCAAAAAAATACTTAATTATTTGACAATATAACATAGAGATCTAGTAACTAAATATCACAACTTGAAATACAAAGGAATTTGAATCCATGATTTACCAGAGCTAAGACACATTTGTACCTCCGATGATCTGTTCTCTCATACTAGTTGGTAACTGTTAGTCGCAATAATAATGTTTGGCAACAAATAAGATCGATCGTTGTAAATCTTGCAATAAATCTCGTGATCATAAATGGCTAAACAATATATATCAATCATTTGTATTATTACAAAGGCACAAGTTATTACAATAAATTATATTTTGAATCAAATTGGCGTAAAAACAAAGTTTATTACATATGAATTAAGAGACAAAAGTAATTAAACATGCAAAAAGAAAACAGGTAGCAACCATAGTTAGTTAATAATTTACTGAGGTATATATATATATATATTAGTTATGTGACTCGGCCAAATGAACAGTGGCTCATGCAGGTCCAAAATTTTGGGAGCCAATAAATTAACTTAGGACTCTTCCCAATATGGCCCTACCATTCCTTACAATGGCCGTTGCAATTATTGTGTTTGTTTGGAGTTTTAGACGTTTTATCTCCCAAAATGCTCTACTGTAGCTCTATCACTGTGATTGTGACGAGCAGTTGGTTCCAATCTCATAAAACACATTGCTTTTCCCTCCCAACCTGGTCCCATCCCAATTAAGGATGCAAACAGGGTTGATCTGGGGGCGGAAGAAAAGGTCCCCCCATCTCCCGTCCCGCTTACCTAGCAGGGCAGGGCGAACTAGCTCGTATTCGATCGTCGATCCATTCACAGGCGGTCGGGGCGAGAAGGAATAGGTCGAACCTCGATCTGCCTCCCACTCCAATTCTTCAGCAGATATATCGGGACGGATTCAGAACATACGAATTATCTTTTTTTCTCACTGAGTTCCAAGAATCCGAATCCATTTGCATCTCTAATCCCAATCAGTTTTAGTACAATTTTATTAACGCCGCTTTTATTTCATGAGTACTAGCTCTTCATGATGCAGCACTTAATTAGTTTACCGCAAGTTTGATGAATTAATAATTACTGTAGATTTTTAAATTGCAGTGCATGCAACTCAGGCGAAATGCGAACTTACTTAATTACCATATAAATTAAATTGAAGCTTAATTTGTTTTTTTATTTACATTATATTGATTCAAATTCTCTTCTCTTATATATATATATATATGTGTGTGTGTGTGTGTGTGTGTGTGTGTGTGTGTGTTATTTTTTGCTATTAATAAGTGGCATATTATATAAGTTAATTAGATCATTTATATTTATTAATATATAGTATTTTATTTTTATTTCTAAAATAAAATAAAATTATAGATTTTTTTGGGGGGTAATGATACCACAAGGTGTGGAGGTGGGGATGTGGTCCACGGAAATTAACGAAGGGGAATTGGGGAGGGTGGGCCCCGCGGGTTCCGTAATGTGGCGGCAAATGGCATCCAACCGGTGGGCCCCGCGCACCCCTGTCCTTTTCCCGCCATAACAGTTCACGGCTGCTGCTAACGCCGTCGAATAATAAAAGTTATATATATATATAAAAAAAAAAGGAAGTACCAAAATGCAAATAATTAAACCTATCGGGGGCTGCTCGGAAGTTGCTCGCCATCAGCAGTACACGTGGCGCAACGGTAGCCGCACGTGGGGGGAAGGGTCGGGTACATGAGAGTCACGCTCGCGTCGTGCTTTCACAAGAAACGAGCGGCTTAATGTGGTTGAAATAATAATAATAATAATAATAATAATAATAATATAATAATAATAATAAAAACAACTTTTTTATGTTTTAATAAAATTGTGATTAAAGTTTATGGTAAGATCGATTTATTTATTATAATATGCTCAATGAAATATTATTTGTAAAAACAAATGAAAATATTTTTTTTCTACCACCTCATACAATTTAATTAATTTATCTGTAGTACTAAATGGAATTAATATTGAGATAACATTTAAGTTGAAATCAGCCAGTTTAATTAATTGCTGGTAAAAATAATATTTATGAGTTTAATTAAGAATTTTGAATCGTATCAAAAAAAAAACCTTTCTAAAAAAAAGAGGATCGTATCAAAATTAAAAATAATAATATTATAAAGCATGTTGCTTAATTTCAAGCTCTATTCATAAAAGTCGTTCGATTTAGAAACTACACCAGTATATATGGGATATATCTCACAACATATCAAACAAATAATAATAATAAAAGTTTGGTGGATATACAATATATATATATATAGTATATATATATATATATTTAATATTTAACTAGGTCATGAATTTGATGAACTTATGTAGCATTGTGGTGGCATGATGTGCTGCTTATTATCTTCTGTTATGAGATGTTGACACTGTTTATAAGTGGTGTTAATTAACTTTGTCACATAAAGGAACTAAATTATTAATTAGGTTGAAATTAATTAAAGGTAAATGATTATTACAGCGTACAACTTAAATGAGTACGCTACGAACAGAATCATGAAAAAAAATCATATCGATCTCACCCTTGCAAACCCTACAAATTAAGTCCAAACCATAAAAATATGAGCTGGGGAGTACAAACCTCTGTATGGGGGAACTTGAAATTGATGATGAAGAAGAGGTCTCAATCGGCACGTGCGAGAGCACGCCCGTCACGTGACTTGGGGGGAGAGAGGGGGAGGGCAGTTTGATAATATATATGGTGGAGGTTGGATGGTGCCATTTACATATTACACAGTGGTCCTAACTCCTAACTATGTATGCATTGTAATATATTGTTGATGATTGAATTGATCATGAGTGAGTGTGTGTGTGTGTGTGTGTGTGTGTGTGTGTACATACATATATATATATGAAAGAATAATAGTAGTAGGGTGAGGGTCACATGACATGAGCTCAAAAAGGTTGGGGTGTCATAAGTCAATTTGTTTTGCGGTTGAGATCTCTTTCATCAATTAAAACTTAATAATTATATATCATGACTACTCCTTTAGCCCAAAAAATATAAAAAAGAAAAATCTTTACTAGCAGAATAAAGCCAAGAGCTTATATATATACTAGTTAAGCGTACATACAAATACACGTAATAATTATTTTAATTTATTTTAGATCAATAAAAATTTGTAAATCATATTAATTTATTCAAAAATTTAGAATAAAATATTTTATAAATTTATCTGTTATATTTTATTAAAAAATATTTATAATATCAATTTTAAATTTGAATATAAAATAGATTGATAGATTTGATATTCAAAATCAAAAATTAAATTTAATTCATGATTTAAACTCAAATTTAAATTTTAATGTAAGATAGATGGATAGAGCATATTGATATTCGGGCAAAAATTTGGATAAGCATGAATTTATTTCTATTTTAGAGATAAAAAGAAATTAAACAAATTTTGAATTAAAATATAGATTCGATATCTTTCAGTTGGCAAAATTTGAATAAGTATATATTTTTTTTATTTTAGAGGTAAAGATAAATTAAAAGTTTGTTTTATTATGTTATTTATTACGTAAGGAAATAGGAATCAAACTTTTTTTTCCGCCTAAAAATGGGTTTGCCGACATATCGAAATTTGAAATACGTGCTAGATAGTATAGATATTATATTACAATTAGAGATAAAAACGAATTAAATAAAAATTCACAGTAGATATTCTCAGATTAGTAAAAATTAGGATAAGCATAAATTTTTTTTGTTGTAGAAATAAAGAGAAAATAAAAGTTCTTTTAATTCTATTATTTATTTTACGTAAGGAAAGAGGAATTAATTTTTTTTTCCGCCAAAAAATGGGTCCGACGTCGACAAATCGAAATTTGAAATACGTGCTTTTATATATAGTATAGAAGTATAGATATACAAATATAATTATATAGAGTTGAGCTAGATTACTATCGGTAGCAAACAGGCTCCGTTGCCACCCATTTGTTTTCGATGATGGAGCCTCCAAATTGATGATCGGCATCGTTGAACATGATCTATACCA
>NC_033635.1:11222883-11365478 GCF_001540865.1 Ananas comosus
ATATATATATATATATATATATGTTCAAGCATGGTTTGACATTTTGCAGAAATATTCTATATAATGCGTTACTCAAAAAGTAGTAATGAATTACAAATTTGATTTTGAACCTTATAATCGTCCCGTTAATTTTGCGATATTTTTTGGCTAGTTAATGTCATTTTTTAATAAATCATTTAGTAATTAGAGAAAAGCTGGCCTAAAACTTACTGATTTTGAACTTTTGATATTAGAATATTAGGTAACATAATATTAATATATATTTCCCACACACACACACACACACACACACACACACACATATACATATATATGATATAGGCGGTTATAGGTAACCATCTAATCTTTTCCATCCGCTTCCCCACTGACTTATTGTGACAAATTTAATTTGCTGTTCTCCATCGTAATTAAGCGGATCATTAAAAGAAACAGCCAACAAAGCTGGCTAATAATCTCCATTTGTACTAATTCTTCACCTGCGTTTATTTATGATTAATTGGAGCACTTTAATAGTCTTACTGTAACATAATGATCGTTTACTGTAGCACACATAGTGATCATGCACGGAAACGCCAATTATGGCCATGGTTTCGAAGGGACCACAATGATCATAGAAGTATAACATGATCAAGTTATGAGACTAGCTAGAATTGAGTAGGTCAATAGTCTAAATCTTAACGGCTCAATAATAGATTGACACGCTAACACACTACAAGGTTAAAATTCATAGGTCAAGACCGTCAATGGCCGTTACGATAATCAGACTATTTTGAAAGACCATTTGATGTGATTCAGTGGCCACCAGGGTGATTAAGATCAGATCTGTTAAGACTATTTCTGCATATCATTTTCTATCAAATTGATACTTAATTTAGTAATATCGTATAAGAGCCTGTTTTAAGCGTCTTGTTTCTTACATCCATGGTATATATATATATATATAATATGAGTTTCTTTACATTATTATAATGTTAAAAGTATCAGATCGATGTCATGGACACATAACAATACCAATTTTATGTAGGCCAACATGACCTAGAGCCCTTTAATGGTGGTGGTTTGAGATTCACAACCTTATCTTATCTTTTAACTTGGGCCTCAAATGAAAGGCGCAGTGCAATGACATTAACACCCTCCCAACCTTTTTGCTGTGGGCTCACCTGCCACTGTGGCTTTATGCATTTACTAATGAGCCACCTAAGTCAACAAAGAAACACGGAAAAAAAAGAGAGAAAAAAAGTAAAAAGTAAAGTTTGCTCATAATTAACTTGAATTAGAGAACTACGTTTGCATGATTATTGAATTGAAAAAAGGCTTTCACTGAGGAAAAGATGATCTACCAACCTTTGTTTTAATAAAAGAGGAGAGAGCATATGCATTTTTTGGGGGTGCTCTAGGTCTTGAGGTCAATTAACCATTAATTAGGTGTGGGAGATAATGGGGGTTAGCATCAATTGTATCTGGTCTAATAAACTATGCTAACGAAAAGACATATTAATTATTTCGAACGGATTTAGAAAAGAAAAATTAATTAACTATATACACCAATTTAATAAATTAAAAGAGAGTTTGACAGACTCCGAAAAAATAATCATTAACAAAACTATCTTTCACTTTGTAGTTATATACTCTTGGTTTGTGTGTGTTAAGTAAATTAATCCGCTTTTTTTTTATATATATAAACTCTTATTTTGTTAGGGACTGAGTAAATTCAAAATTTATCAGCTACTCTGCTGCTTCGAGTAAGGGGCAGAATTAAAATGTACAAATATATGTGAATATTAATTAGATATGTGAATATTATTTCTTATTAATCAGTTACCTCTCTATATTTACTTCGTTACACATATCATCATTTTGCTATATATATATATAGAGAGAGAGAGAGAGAGTAGGGCTACTTATAAGTTGTTGATGATGAAGCTTTTGAATCGACGACCCGCTCCGTTAAATATAATCAAAAGTATTTGAAACTTCTAGAAAATAAATTTCAAAATTTTTCGAAATCATAATAAAATCTATCAAACGGGCATAAAATGAACGGTTAAAATCGAATGACGTCCTAAAAATGGATGATCGGAGTTATTGATCTTTATCTAGATAGTGAATAGAATTTTCTATCAAAAATTCAACATATTCCGATTCTTTTGCACCGTCAAACTAGCTAGTATCCCATATCGGCCGAGAGTTAGGCTGGTATGCTATCGGTAGCACGGAGGCCTCCGTGCTACTAAGTTGTTTTCAATGATGCCGCTTCTAAATCGACAATCGGTACCGTTAGACTTGATCTATACTATTAAAAGTATTTGGAAACTAAATTTCATAATTTTTCGGTATCATTTACCTATCAAATGAGTAATCTAAAAATAAACGGTTGAAAATAAAAATTTCTTAAAAAATGATGATAGAAGACTTGAATTTAAGATCAGAGGTACTGATCTTACTCCAAATAGTAAAAAGAATTTTCTATAAAAATTTCATTTGTTTGGATTGTTTTACACCGTTAAATTTACAAATGCATCACATTTACCATTAAAATTATCAATTTTGAGACCTTTTGATCACTAGCCGATGTCGAAAAATTATGAAATTTAGTTTTCAAATATTTTTAACGGTGTAGATCAAGTTTAACGGAGCCGATCGTCGATTTGGAAGCCGCATCATTGAAAACAACTTGGTAGCACGGAGGTCTCCGTACTACCGATAGTATACCAACCTAGCTCTCTCTCTCTCTATATATATATATACACACACAAATATAATAATAATAAAGGATTATTTTGTTTTGGGGGGTGGGGTAATATAATAAGGGGAGTATATATGTAAGGAAGGAGCAACAAGGACCTTTTCTCTCTCTTGTGCCTGTCCCCGTTCTATCTTATACTTTTAACTCTTCCTCTTACCTTCCATTATCAGAGGGCGATTGTTCTTCAAAGGAGAGCTCTCTTATAGTGGAGAAAGAAAAGAAAAGAAAAGGAAAGAAAGGAAAAGAAAGAAGAAAAAAAACAAAGGAGCTAAAAAAAAGGAGAAGGCGATCGAGGAGGGGAGGGGGGAGACAGAGAGAGAAGAGGCGACAGAGACGGAGAGAAAGAGAGGGTGGTGGTCTCGAGAGGCTTTCATTTCCACAGGGAGAGACAACGATATGTGTTCTTGGTTTGTTGTTTTACTTCCCTCTCCATCACTTCAAACTTTGTTATTACTTTGGTAACATACATAACCTGCATATGTGTACACCATGTTTCCATGATTTTTGCTAATTTTGATGATGATGTGATCACGATCAGTAGGAAATAATTAATTAATTGATGCCCACTTCACCTGATCTCCAATTCCCTCTTCTCTTTAATTTAAACTCTTCTTCTTTGTTTTTTTGCTTATCATTTTTTTTTCTCGATTTCATTTGATATATACATATATATATATATGTACTTATATACATATATACATATACAAATCTTCTTCCTTTTCTGATGATGGGTCCTTAATTTGATTGCTTTGTGCAGCAGGTAATTCCAATTCTAAGCAGAGCTGGACCACCTTGATGAAGATAGGGACACGGGCATGGGAATAGAGAGTACTCTTCGTCTCGCTTCGCTCGATCGATTGACCAACCGAAGATATAGCTCATAATTTTTTCCTTTTATTCTAGCAATTATTAATTCTATGTCCCACGGCTTCCACCACCACGGCGGCGGCTTCAGCTTCTCTGATGGGTTCGACCGGTCCGTGACACGGCAAGGACAGCAACAGCACCACGTCGCACAGCAAAGCCGCAGAGACAAGCTAAGGCTGCAGCAGCAGCAGCAGCAGCAGCAAGGATTCGTCGACCCCGCCCTCTTGCCCATAGAGGAGGAGGAGGAGGAAGGAGAAGATCAAGATTCAGCCATCTACGAGCCGACCGGAGCTGCCCCCGGGCCTGTCAGCTCCAATATCATGTTGTCTGAGATGTTCAGCTTTGCAGCTACTCCTGCAGCGGCAGCAGCCCGGTGGACACCAGTATTGGTACTCGGCGAGCAACCAGCTAGGGTCGATACTGACGACGGCGGCCAATTTGGGCTCTTTAGGCGAACCTAACTCGTCGAACAAGCCGTCGGGTCTAAGCTCTGATTCGATGCAACTATTCCTGATGAACCCGCAACCACATCGGCAGCAGCAACAGCACGCGAGATCTTCTCCTCCGTCTCCGCCGCAATCTCTCCACCACCACCACCACCAGACGCTAATCCCAGGGTTTGGAGATAACGCTTCTTCCTTTGGTGGCGGCGGCGGTGGTGTGGTGGAGGGACAAGCTCTATCCTTATCACTATCCTCATCCCTGCAACAATTTGAATTGCGCAAGGCTGAGGATCACTTTAGGCTGAGAGAGGGGTTGGTGTATATTAATAACCAACAACAGCAACAACAGCTGCAGCAGCAGCAGCAGCAGCAGCAGAATAATCCAATCTTACAGTTGCAACAATCTCATGGGCAACAATTGGGCCAAGCACACCATCTGCAGATGGGCTACGGTCCGATGGGGGTCGCAAACCTCCTCCGCAATTCCAAATATGCGAGGCCGGTGCAGGAGCTGCTCGAGGAGTTCTGCAGCGTCGGGAGGGAGCAG
Organism: Ananas comosus; assembly: GCF_001540865.1. Taxonomy (NCBI): domain Eukaryota; kingdom Viridiplantae; phylum Streptophyta; class Magnoliopsida; order Poales; family Bromeliaceae; genus Ananas; species Ananas comosus. Next base: position 11,227,487 of record NC_033635.1, read on the forward strand.
TTGAAGGGGGATCGGCTGAGGGCCCTGCGCGGAAGCGGTGGCTCCTCTTCGTCGAACCCAAAGGCTAACAACCCTAGCTCGTCGACCGCCCCCGCCACCGCGTCGTCCTCCTCTTCCAAGGACCAGCTCCCTCCTTTGTCTCCTGCTGAACGATTTGAGCACCAAAGGAAGAAAGCTAAGCTCCTCTCCATGCTTGATGAGGCATGTATTCAATCTCTTTCTGTCTCTCTCTCTCGTTTTCTCGATCTATATATATATATATATATATATTTCTCTCTCTATCTCGCTCTCTCGATCTATATAAGCATGAAAGTAACAAGAATTCCGGCGTACGTTCGGCTGGAATTTTGTCGCAGTTTGTTTAGAGGAGCGCCGCCGGCAGCAGCCGGCGGGTGTTTGATTAGGAGCAGAAAGAGGTGGTTGGTGTGGATTCATCTTAGGTTAATTTAATCAAGGTTTCTTTGATAGTGTTTGTTGAGCCTTGGATTTGTTTATTGGAAAGGTATGTTAGATTATCTCTAGTGGTACTTCCATTTGGAGAGACATGATTTTTTTGGTGATTTGGGGACGTCGCCTCACCGAAGCTCTTGTCAAATCCTTTAATAAATCCTTAATTACAATTAACAATAATACCATGTAGCCGGGGAACGTTTGTTACATCGTTTGCTATTTCCAAGAGATTGCATTGCCTATATTAGTACCGAGCAATATGTATATAAATATATATATACAATTCCAATTGATCATATATATATATATATATGTATATATATAATTTAATCAACAAACCAATCGTTCCTTTGGTTGTTGCCCTTCCGTTTTCTTTATTAATTTACACGCCTACCAAATTGAGAAAGAGACACGTTGATTCCTTCATCCATGTATATACATTGGTTCCATTCACTGGCACCTACATATATACATGCGAACTCACTGTTTTTAGTAGTGTTTGTTTGGATCCTCTCGTTCTCCTTCGCTCACCTGATCTTCTTCAATTCACTGTTGCTCATGTTTTCTTTCATGAGTGTATATATATATATATATATACACACACCGAGTTACCATGCCAATGTTAGTTTCCCAACGGAAATAATTAAAGCAGTATCACAGTCACATGCCATGCAACCGATACTTGTTCCTACTTTTATGGCTTAATCTTGTGTGGGTCTCCAATGTTTTTCTCGGCACCAGTGGATCCAGTGTCCACATATATATGAAACAAGGACCCCATATCCAATTACTGTTGGTTGGTTCAATTTTGTTACCACCACAACTCATTTTCAGTGTATATGGTGGTCCTGATCAGTTAGTTAGTTAATTATTTAATTAGCTGTATATAGTGGAAATTGCTTATTAGTTATATAACGACATGATTGTAATTAACTTTATATCCATATATGTGTGTGTGTGCATGCAACTGCAGGTGGACAGAAGATACAACAACTACTGCGGCCAAATGCAGATGGTGGTGAACTCCTTCGACTCGGTGATGGGGTTCGGGGCGGCGGCGCCGTACACGGGGCTGGCGCAGAAGGCGATGTCGCGGCACTTCCGCTGCCTCAAGGACGCCATCGCCGCGCAGCTGAGGCACACGTGCGAGCTCCTCGGGGAGAAGGACGCGGCGGGGGGCGCCGCGGGGGGGGTCACGAAGGGGGAGACGCCGCGGCTGCGCCTCCTCGACCAGCGGCTGCGGCAGCAGCGGGCCTTCCACCAGATGGGGGGGATGATGGAGCAGGAAGCCTGGCGGCCGCAGCGCGGCCTGCCGGAGCGCTCCGTTACCATCTTGAGAGCGTGGCTCTTCGAGCACTTCCTCCACCCGTACGTATTAGCTAGTCACGTATATATAATGCATGTGTTTCGTGAATTATTTAGTAGCCCCATGATAGCTAGTTGATTATTTCACTCTAATTAAGTACATATATATATAATCCCTTTATTAGAATTAATGCATTTGTTCTGTTATATATATGTATATGCATGGTTGCCCTAGTGCTTTTTTTTTTTTTTTTTTTTTTTTTTTTTTACTTCAAAGAGTTTGCCTTAATTAATTTATATATATGTGTAATTTATTTATTCTTCATTATGCACGCGCGAATGAAATGGAAGTATTAAGAATATTCAAATACTATTGTTATTAAAATCGATTCTTAATTTGGGTTGTTAATTATCTCTACTTTCATGTGTATATATATATACTAATGATTTGTTGAAAGCAAGAATTAGTTAGTAGTGAAATATATAGATATATAAATATAATGAGCAGTAGTTTATGTGATTTGATTTGAGTTTTCTCCTTTTATCAAAAGATTCAGAGCTCTGCATATAGTCCTTGGTTTAGTGTCTTTACACCAGAAAAGCTGATCAAAAGCTCCTATCACTTTGATCCTTTCATTGATATAGATTCCATGCCATAACATACAGCCATAGACCTCCCGAGCAGTGCATTTAATAGTTCATACACTTTGCCATTAATTCGAACCTCGATCGAAGAGACATATGCATTGGATCTCTCCCTCTCTCTCTCTCTCTCTCTCTCTCTCTCTCTCTCTCTCTTCAATGCATAGGAGTAAAATGATTGATCATGAATAGCTATGTAACTATAGTACTATTCTTTATGGATTTTTGGGCTCTATAACTCTATAAGGGTACTAATGTGATTTTGTGATCTCTCTTTCTTCGTTTTGTGCTCAGGTACCCGAGTGATGCAGATAAGCATTTGTTGGCCAGGCAAACAGGTTTATCCAGAAACCAGGTTTGTCCTCTTCTCCCTCAATAATGGAAGAGTCATCACCTTTTTGAAAACCATGCATAAATACTAGTATTTTTTCTGAGAATTTATCGTCTCCACTTGATGTATCCGTACGCCCAGTGCACCGTCCTTTATGGACCATTTATTTCATCACATAACTGCAGTTCCAACTTCCAAACAAAAAAAGAAATACTGCAATTGCGCTCGCTAGACACGCAGCTGGGATTAAAATTCACGATAAATTAGATGTTAGTACATCCAATTAAGCCAAAAGATTAACTAAATTTATATATATGTTCGAACAATCGGAACCAAGCAACAAAACATATGATCAAGATTATTCTCATGTCTAAATTTTGAAGATAGAGGGTATAGGAATGCAACGGGCATAGGAAATAATACGATTTTTCATAATTTCTACTGAGAAATTGAGTAGTAATTTTTCTACGTAACTCCAACATGTCCTTTTTGTACTAAATTCTAGACTTGAATGCACAGTCAAAAGCAGCCCTATAGAACAGTACATGCAGTGACCTAGCAAGCTGGTTGTGCAGTACACTTTGTAAGGGCTTTTAGTTTTTACCTGTCTCTCTCACATCTAATAATTCGTCTCCTCTGACCCACTTAACTAGGTTGTCCCATTTTGTTGATGTAGATCTATTCTTGCTCCTAATGTATTTCTCTTGAGTATTTAACCATATAATTGAGAAGAGAAATGCTAATTAACTCTACAACCTAAAAGGATTTGTAGGATTATAACTCTTAATCCAAGGGTTTAAATCCTTTTCCCAGGATCTGAATAGCCCTTTTTAGATTTTCGAATTTTGAAAAAAAAGGAGAGTGATAAGACTAGTGAAGGAAAACTGATCTAGCACAAGTGAAGAATATTTCCCATATATATATATATACCTTTTTATATCCATATTTCACTACATTTCCCTGTGTATACCAGTCAAGTATAAAATGAATGATTACAAAAGCATGAATAGTTTTATTGATGCATGCATGTTTAGTGTCTGTGTGCGTGTGATCGTATCTGTGTCTATCAGTCTTAGTCGTGATTTTGCATGTGTGCGTGTGGGATTTGACTATGCATATGTGTGTGCGCATACGCACGCGTGTGCGCACGTAGTTGCGGTGTTTCAGATTAGAGAAATGCGTAGTTGTGGTGTTTCAGTGTAGAGAAACGCTGTGTGTATTTGCACGCGCGCCTAGCTGTGACGTCTCAGGTTAGAGAGATGCTAATTAGGTATACATTTCAAAAGGAGTTGAAACCTTACGATCCTCTATCTCGGGGTATGAAACTTGGCTTTTAGATAGCCAAGTTATATATAAAACTTGGCCTTTAGGTAGGGGAAGCAGAACCCTTCAGGTTATGCATGTTTGAGTGTACATATGCAATGTGGGTGCATATGTAGGAGTGTGTATGCAAGAGTTCCAGTATAAGATTATTATGATGTTCTAACATCGATTGTTGTTTGTTTGGGTCATATATGGGATTAACATATATATCAATAAAGTGGATTATTAATTTAGATGTTCTAGCTAACAATAATTAACTCCAAACACCAAGATTTTACATGTAACTACAGTTCATAGTTACACTCCATATGAACTTGATGTACATATACAGTACAAGTAGAAGCATTCATTAATTCCATCCTTACAGGTTTCACGCATGCAAGGTTTTCTCATGTTAGCGCATTTAATTACCTCTTTCGATACTCTAGAAGATACCTTACTTCGAGACGCCTCTAAAGTGCAGTTGATGAGCTAGTTATTTTCACGTGGTAGCTCGCTAGCTGAATCAAAACCAAATTAAGCACACCGAAGTAAATTATAACGAGCAATTATAAGCTACTGATGACATATAGAAATGCTGACTCTAGTAATCTTACATTTAACGATAACAATTTTCAGGTGTCGAATTGGTTCATCAACGCGCGGGTGCGTCTGTGGAAGCCGATGGTGGAGGAGATGTACCAGCAAGAAGAGAAAGAAGAAGGCGATAACACCACCCAACACTCAGACCCCACCGCCGCCGACCCCAACGCCAATGCCGATGGAAACGCAGCAGCGCAATCCCGAGAATCACTTTCCCCGCCCGGCGTGGCTCACGTCGACGACTCTGTCGACCTCGACATCGCTGTTGACCCATCGCCGCCACCGGAGCTCTTTGGGGGCGCCGCCGACGACGTGTACGTACACCGCTACGGGTGGGGGCCCGCCGCTGCTCAGGCGAGGGTGGGGCCCACGGGTGACGTGTCGCTGACGCTGGGCCTGCGCCACGCAGGAGGGAACGTTAATGAGAGCGGAGTACCCTTCTCGCTGAGGGATCACTTTGGCGCTTAATTAATTAATGCATGGTGTTTGGCAATTACAGTATGCGTACGTATATATTATATAATTAATTAGTTAATGTTAGATAATAATGTGACACACAAATAAATCTTCTTCTTTTCTTTTGATAATTTTAGACTTTTTTTTTTCTTTTATTTTTTCTTTTTTTTGAAGAGGTTGAGAGAGAAGAGGTATATAACAAAAAACAAAAAAAACCAACGTATGATATAAGTAGTTTTCGCACATTTTTTTTTGTTTTTATTTTGTATGTACATTTGAGAACCAACACAAAAATTGTACGTATTGGGGGGGGAGAGGTGACAGTGAATTGAGGATTAGCGTGATGTATTCTGAAATGAGCTTTAATTTTTTTTATTCTCCTTTGAGTGAGCTTCCATATTTTTTTATTTATTTTTTTAACGAATTAATCAGATGACTTTTATCTACTCGATGCTTATAAAACCGCAATCTAATGCATACATTTGTCACAAGAGAAATGCTTCATTGATAAACATATAAATACGCCATTAATTTATTCAAAACTGTTAATTGTTAGTTTTCAACCAGGAGTTCTCATATTAAAGAGTCCCACACCCACGTGCATCTTCTCTTTTTTCTTTTCTTTTTTTTTTCTTTTTTTTGGTGACTTGGACCATGATTGAGTCATAAATGCTAGAAATAGTGGTTGTTTGATAGAAGAAAAGGAAAAGGTTGGGGGAGGGATATGATTGCCAGGTATTTAATAGCAGCAGGACAGATACAGCCATGACCATGCTTCTTTCCCTAGCCTAGCTTTGGGACCATCTTGCCATATGAAAAGTGGTTGACAAGGGATGGGCTGGATTGGGCCTTTTTTATTTTCAACTTGACAGGCTTGGTTCAGTGAGTGTGTGTAATCTTATGGATGTTTAATTTGGGACCCTTTGATTTTTGCCATACTGTGAATTCGACTCAGTAAGATTGAATCAAACAGTGTTTGTCGCGTCTTTTAGGATTAAACTTCACAAATTGGTCATACACTTCTACATATTTGTAGGAAATTAAAACAGATTGTGATTGGATTGAGCTTCTGATTCGACTTTCTGGACTGCAAAAATTTGAATTTTTTTTCTTCTCAGATATTTGAATCTGTCAGTCTGCTGCTGCAAGCCTTCATAGAAAGAGGATTCCATCAACAGATTAGTTGTTCAGTCTTGAACAGAGGTGAGCTTTCACTGGCTTGCGGTGGGAGCTACTACTCTGATCTTGTGACTCATATGAGTGCAGCACCGCATCGATCCCGGACGAGCTGTCGATCTTGAACAAGATTCTATCCGTCCACGAAAGGTACTCTGACCTGCAGAAAAGAAAAAAAGACAGATCAGAAACATGTTTAAGATCTATACAAATAACAATTTGAGTAATGATTCACAAAAATTACAATGTGAGTAATATTAGTTAGTTACCTTGTAGCTTGTGTGTCATAGTTGCTGCTTCCTACATTGTACTTATATGTGGGCTTGAATGATAAGGTCCCCTCACAGTAGTAGCCTCTGAATACTTGTCCTCTTTCGGCCTCTTGTAGAAGCTGATCCTTACTAGTTAGCAGCTACAGAATATAAACAAATAGTCGGGCCTCGGTTATATGAGAGTATAAGCATGTTGCTTTGCAAACTAAATTAAGTAATTAACAGTGTAAGAAAATGACAACCAAGTCCCAAAAGTGGGGAAATTGTATATTTGCTTACACTATGAAGGTTCTTGTGTATTAGGCTTCTTGCAGCTAGGGTGCTTATACCATGCAATCTGTAATTAAGATCCCCGAGCCACACCGTCACGTGAGAGGCCGTAGCATATGGGCTTCTGTTCTTTGCGAAGAGTGAGTAGGAGATATGCCTCCATTGCGAGTTCCTTTCCTTCACATTATGCGCGTGAGCTGCAGAATCAACCACGCATATCGTATATTACAAACTGTTTCATTGGCTTTAACTATGCTGTAAAGGTGAACTAACATAAGCTATAATAACTTGATGGTTAAGTGCATGTTCTTTTCCATCCTCTTTCAATTTGCCAGTACTAGGGCATGGCAATCTCTTCCACTTTATTTCCTGTGTTCTTATCGAGCTCCGTTAAACATTCCCTACATTTTTCCTAATGAACATTCTCGGAGAATTTTAGAGGTCATGACTTTTTGCATTGTTCCGACTTATCCAGGGAGGCTTCTGAAATGCATAATAAGATGACCATAGACGACAACATAAACCTTCTGAAATGACTCTGTTCATATATGTAAATCCTAATTAGCCCACGAGTAACAGCTCCTTGACTGACACAGTCCTTTAACAGCATGGCTTGTTTCTTCAAACCGTCCGAAAACAGTACAACTTAGTAATGCTTGATTACCAGCAAGTTACATGCATGTCAGAAAACAAAAAGGAAAAAAAAAATCTCTTTCCCCCCTTTGAAGAGAGAATTCATGAATGAAAAAGGGGGAATAAAAAGGATTTGAAGATTGAAAAGGTGAATAAAGATGTGGGTGGAATAAGTAACAGCTCACCTGACAGATGACACGATATGAAGACCATATGAATTCTATTAATGACAATGTAAACACCAACAGCTCCTTTCTTTCTACGAATTAGACCGCCGCAACCCCCAACGGCACACTTATCCACTCGTAGCTCTGAATGTTACAGCTAAACTTTAATTAGATGATGCAAAGCATTTTTGCCAAAAGAATTTGAATAGGTACTTGTGTGTAGCAGTCCCATCTCTGTTTAAATAAATAAATAAATAAATAGATAGATAAATATAGTGCTGTCGCACCTTTTCTTTCAAACTCTGAATTTTTGGGGCCTAAGACATAAAGATGAAGAGATTGCATGGTTGCTTCTCCCAGGAGACTAGGCGATGGCAAGTAATTAGTGCTTAAATTAACTTCTATAGTTTATCAACTTATAAACAGAGAACAACTCAACGAAGTTTGGATTAACTGATGTAATATATAACTTAAGAAATGAACAAGACCTATATTATCACACTTATGACAATTTTGAAGCAAGAATCACTAGGATTGATTAGATCACAACAAAATTTTTCCGAGAATAAGCGGGCAATGGTCGCACAGTAAAAAAAAAAGAATCTCAAACATTTAATTCTATTAGCAATCTGACACCTGAAAGAAGGTTGTTGAATGGTACAAAACAACCTTATCCTTATACCACAAACTTAATTACTTTTTTTTTTTTTATAATAAATTGCTTACAATGACATAGACAATGCTCCCTCAAATGAGAAAGTGCTCAAAGTACCTATGTGTTTCGATCAGATATTCGTTCAACAAATTTGCAATATTATGCTTTGGAACATCCTGCAACCCGACCACTCCTCTCCAATCAGCTGCACCAAAGACAAGAACATTGGTTTCTCTCAACAGAATGAGTTCAACTTGGAACAAGCGCAGCGTAGACTAACAAGTGTAAAGTCTAGAGGCCCTTATCTACGCAGTTTAGTTTGTCTTTCTTTACTTGATAGTTACAACTAACTAGAGCATAGACAATCGAGTTCGAAACTGCAATGTAGGTTTTTGATTAATTCTGATGGCATAGAACATGAGTGCCTACCCTTCCATTCATGTTCCATGTAACTATGCAAAAACATAGAACCGAGTTGGTCGAGAAGCCGCAGAACTTTTCAACCGCAACAGTCTCGATTCCTTCATGATCAGTCAGGTAATCAGCAACCAACTGACTCGGATCTCTGGGCCTCTAGCTCGTTAAACCTTTTCCTGCAGATATCTTACCTACAAGCACATATTCTTTTATATGCACTGGTTCGTAACGTACCAATCGCAATGTGCCATATTATGATGTTATGGGAATTTCAAAACATATTCCTTTCGACGGTGCCTAGCTCGTAGAACAAGAGTACACCTTTTTCATTTCTCATCTCTTTGTCTCCAAAATTAGGTGAGGGTCCTTGTCCCGGGACATTAGATAAGTCTATAATCTGGAGATGGCCGCATCACAACTATAACTCTCTAGTGCTCAAAAACTTCTTTTGTCATCTTCGAGTTAATTACCAATTGACGGCAATCCAATCCAGATTCCAGACTCATGTAAATCTTTCATGATCAGATCAATTCTGCTCTCGATCTACTTTGTGCTTCAGCTGATCTCAGCTGTAAATATATATATATAAGCGACACGTATAACCCCTACAACAAACCTTACATCTTCTCTGACTCTAACAAGTTAACACATCCATAACTTGTTTGGATATGATATTGACCGACGCACGCTGCTCATCAACAAAACAACGGAATGCACAGATAGAAAATAGCTACACATGCATGATTGATTGCTGTAGGCTAGCCACATAATAAGTCTAAGTTGAAGATAGGAACATTTATGAGTGCGTGATTTGGGGGGAAAAAAAAGAGAAGAAAAACAGTAGTAGTCTCGATTACTTGCAACCTATAAAGGGATTTTAGCTTACTTAGCAGACTGCCGATGATTCCGGCACTGTCGCCGGAAAGAGGGAAAGCCGACGGCCTCCAGTCGGCATGTAAAAGAGAGGAAAAGGCTGCCGGCCTGACATGCTCGCTGAAATTCTAATTCCCTCTATCACCGTAAACTTGTAAAGAGATATTAATTTTAAAAAATAATTAATTAAAAAATTTAAAGGGTTCGCAATAGATAAATCTCCAGACTTTTTCATTCTCATTTTCATTTTTATTTTTATTTTAATTACTATCTAAGTGCGAGACTCGTAGATAATATCCTTGGGTTCAAGTTATATAATATAGAGTATTTCGTTATATTAAGATATTTTAAATTTCTTAAAGAAATTACTATTAAAATAAATTTTTATTCTATATTTTAATATTTTATATTGGAATATAAAATATTCTAATATAAAATTTAAATATTTTATATTTTTAATCCTGCCAAATAAATTCTTATTCTAAGAACAAATACTATCTGTACACGTGACTGTACCGCTATCCTTTAACTATTTATATTAATACTAAAAATATTAAAAATTTCAGTAAATTTTGAGATCGTGAGTATAAGATATATATTTTTAATTTTAAATCATGATTTAGTACTGGCCGTTTCTACCGTAAGTAATAAAATATTTATAGTCGACACCCGAGATCCTAGTTCGAAGGTTAATTGCGTTACATTTCCGTTTAAATTTATTTCTAAAAAAAATACAGCTAATTAAAGGCCTGTAGATTATATATGCAATTTATAAAAATAATAGTTTGAAACATATGGAGCAGTACCTTATTCTTAAATTTTAAGATAAATTATACAAATATTTTTATAATATTCACAGACTTCAACGCCAGCCAAAGTGGTTCACCAAGAGAAAAAATTCTAGAATGCACTGGATATATTGATGACGTGGCGTCACAAACCAATCAAATATCTCTTTTTAGAGATATATATCCCATCGTGATTATAAAAAAATATTTTTATTATACTTTTATTTGAAGAGAAAAAATATAATTATTTTATTATTAATGACGTGCTGCAAGCGTGACAGTATCGAATTTCTCTCCAGCAGGAGGGAAGAGAGATTGATAAAATTGGTGGCATTTCTCATGTCAATACAATATGGCCACTTGGCACAACAAGGAAACAGCTCCAACGTATATTCAAATCCAATTAGAACCAACATATATTTATAAAAACTATTTGTAAAAAAGAAATGAGCATGGCAACATTGACTTTCTTCTTCTTAAGGCCATCCCTCCACTAAGATTAATTCTCACAAAAAAAAAGTAGCAGGGAATCAATGGCAATGTCTTTTCCAGCTCAATCCCCCCTCTTCTCCTCATGCTCACTGCTCATGACTCTCCTCTTTGCATACTCTGCATCTGTTCAACTAGATGACCCAGGTAGGTAATCAGTGACTCCATATATAAATTATTAAGTTACATATATATATATATATATGCCCACAAATTAAATTTTCTTTCTTCTTTCAGATTGGTACTTTTGGCTCCCACTGTATGCTGTTGCCTCTGCGGTTAATCTTTCCCAAGCACTCAGTTTCCAGTCCAAAGTCCTTGCCCAGGTGAGTGAGTTTGCACTGTGGGGTGGAGTATTCTTGTTGCTCAAAGTGGTTTGTGAAGCTTGTCATGTTGATGGAGTGGGTGGGTTGTGGTCTATGGACATGAGGGAAAGGGTTGTGAGGGAGAAAATTGGGAGTGGGTTAGTGGTCATCTCCATGATCCTTTACTTAAAAGCTACTTCTCATGCTTCCAAAGTGCCCAAAAGAGGAAAGAGTGAACAAGCTCCAACATCTCTTGGTTATGGTAAGGGTATGATTATTATTTTTTTTTTCATTTTAATTACAAAGAATGGTGCTCTTTATTCAGTTATTGTGGCTTGTGAGATTATTAGAGTTGTTTAAGACTCTTACTAAATGTGTGTTTACAGTTTTAGAAGTATTTATTTTAGGGATGAGGGGAAATTTGGTCACCGGTGGGTAAGAAGGAATTTAGAGAATTTTATGGAAACTTTTGCTTATAGGAAATGTTAATTATTCTTCTTAAGCTTTGTAATAATGTCTGTAATTTACCACATTTTCTTTCTTTCTTTTTTGTCAGAACAGTATTTGACAACACATATTTTGGTATGAGTGAATTTAAGTGCAGTGTATCGACTCTATATATATATATATACATGAAAACAGCTAATAGCAGTTACTGATTACTCTGACAAATTAAGATTAACCAAATCTGATGAACCATTCAATTACTTGCAATGTGTAAATCGATCATGACATATCTAATCATCTTTTGAGCGGAATAGGTAGATTATGTATTAGCCACATAGCCTTTAAGTGTACTTCGCGTTATGCTATGTCATAAATTTTTCTTTTCTCTTTCATTTTTTTTCTGAATTCTGGGAGCAGGAATGGCGATTCTTGTAGCTGTGAGCTTCGGACTGTCGTTCTATTTCTTCCTATCTGTTAAGGAGCAAATGAGGTTCTGAGTGAAAGATTGCGCAAAGAGATATCATCAGGTCTACAATGTAAAGAATTAGAAGTGATATTTCGGAAAGTCTTAAATTATTTTGGTTTGGTAAGCATGTAATTAAGTGGTGGTTGTAGCTACAACCTGTCACTTGTATATTATACTGTGATTGTAGGATCAGACTAATGTTATCACTGCCAGAAATTTAGGCTTGGCCTTATGATTCTTTAATCTGATTTCCTTTTAATAAATTTATTATACTGAATTAATTGGATATAAATGTGTATGCATGTAAATTACAACTTAGACTACCAAAATGAGTTATCTTTTTGAGCCAAAGAGCAAATTTCAATCAGCTCAGCTGCTGATATCTGTCATTTTTTATTCATTTTGGCAGGACAGAGGTATGTATATCTTCATTTATATATTCACTGTGTTGATTTTCTGATTTGCATTGAATTAACTTTACTTGCTATATGTAAAATGTGCGATTAACATAGCCTTGAATAGTAACTTAAATAGGGTGTTAGAACAAGTACTAAAAATAAGAAACAAGTGATATCTCCAAGAAAGGTTCTAACTCGAATAAATATGATGTTAAAGGGGAGACACTCAGGCATTCCTCTGTTGAGATAAACAAGCTGGATCTCAATCCACTAACAAGCCAACTCACATTAATCTTTTTCCTTTCACTTCCTCTTTAGATATATACCTGGACTAATTAAGTACCAGGAGCTACATATCACTAAACCTCTGCACTTAGTAATTAGTAAAATAGTAATAAGCAGAGCCAAACATTAATTCTTTGTCACTGTTATTATGTTTCCTTTCATGCAAACAAGTAAGCTTGCACAGTAGGTGTTACTAATAAAAGGATGTAGAATTTGTCAATGGTTCAGCAAACCCAGCTAAAATTACTTTATAATTAAACTAGAATAAGTTGCAAAAAATAAATCAAATACATAACCGTTCTATATAACTTGTTCTATCTCCTCATTCCCCTTTGAAGATTTGTGATAGTGTGTGGATTAATGAATCCGATAATTTTATTTTCTCATGATTGTTTTTGTGTATATATATATATATATGGAAGTTAACACTGTTGCAAGTGTTTTGGAATCATCCAAAGGAATGTATTAAATATTAACTTGTTTTGAATATATTTCATGAACTTTCCTTAGTTAGTTAGTCAATACAGTTTGTAACTTCAAGTTCTTCCCTAATTAATTTCATCAACAAATTCATTTTGATATGTAACAGCTAACATCAACAATTAAATCCATTCATTTTTTTCCCAAATTGTAGATTATGTGTTAACCACATAATTAATTAATCTGGCAAAGCATGAATCCATATATTTTTGTGGAAAAACTAAGAAGCAGGTCTTATTCAATTATATCTCATTTTTGTTACCTTAATAAGATCGTACAAATATTATTAAAGTTCAGCCCAAATGAAGAAGTTGCGCAGTGGCACTCAGAAACATACCTAAATAGAACACAACAACGTAAAATCAAAAACATACATAGATAGAACACAACAATGTAAAATCATCTTCGCAGCGCTAAAATGCACCGCCGTAAAATCCATATCCGAATCCGAACCCCGACCCACCGAGAGAAACGTGCGCCGCCGCATCCTCGTTCTTAACTGCACCAAGCGTCGGCCCGTTGGCGGCAGCGGCTGCTGCGCTGGTGCTCGGAATCTGCATCTGCATGTAATGCTGGTGCTGGTGCTGCTGCTGCTGGTGCTGCTGCTGCTGCTGCTGCTGCTTCCGCGACAACGCGTCGTGCAGGAGCTGATCAGCCCTCTTTGCGACTGCCGCCCGCAGATCGCAAAGCGCTTTCTGGAAGGCCTGCAGCTCGTCGACGCCGAGCGCGTCGACGTTGGCGTCCCACCAGCACGCCCTCCCCGCCCGCTCCCTCTCCATCGCCGCCTCGACCCCCTCCCGCCGCTTCTTCTCCGCCTCCAGCAGCCCGTGCAGCTCCACGTACTGCCTGTTCAGCTCCCGCACCGTCGCCGCCGCGGCGCCGTGCTGTCCGCCGTTATTGCTGCCGCTGCTGCTGTCGGTGAGGAAGCGGTCGACGACGGCGTCGACGGAGGGGTGGCCAAAGGAGAAGGCCTTGCCGGCGGGGGAGAAGACGACGACGCCGATCTCTGCGCCGCAGAGGATCGAGAGCTCGCTCGCCTTCTTGAACAGCCCGGTCCGCCGCTTCGAGAAGCACACCTGCCGCGCCTCCTCGTTCTGAATCCGCTTTATCTCGATCTTCTGCCTCCCCATACTCGGCTTCCTCTTCGTCACCATCTGTGCATGTATTAAGCTTATACTACCAAGTTAGCATTACAAAGCAATGCACGTGGGATTCATATATATATATATATATACATATATACATATGCAGAGAGAGAGAGAGAGAGAGAGAGAGAGAGGAGTTTAATGTCTAATGAGGAGAGCATATTTAGGAGGGAATCAAGATGGATTTCCTTTCATGGAAGGAGACAGGTTGTTCATGTAGTAGTGTATATACGACTTGGAATTGTATATTAATTAAGGAGAAAAATTAGGATTAGTAATAGGGAGTTTCCTATTTTGCGATGCGCTCATCAATGTCACCGTTACGTAGAGAGGTAATTAACACAAATTAGACTATATATTTTCATCAAACAAAACCAAAAGAACAAATTAGATTGTGATGATGATTATTTGGATAATAATTTCGGTTTGTGTTGCGAATTGGAGAGAGAATTTTTTTTTTTTTTTTTTTTTTTGATTAAACAGGGATATACCCTATTTTAGAGAATTGGAGAGAGAATTATATGTATATATTTTTATGTATATCGTTATTACACTCCTTGAATCCAATAAGATTATTAGACGAAGATCGATCAATATGTACTTTATAATTAAGAAAATTAATTTAAAAAATAAGATTGTGAAAGCTGCTGAAGAACCACCAGGTTATAGTACCAAATTACATGTTTTTGTCTACCTATCTCTCAAAAAAAAAAAAAAAAATACATGTTTTGTGTTATGAGTACGTCTGCTATGCTTTTGAAAGTATTGAAGGTCTCTATATTTGTAAGTTATTTTGGACGATGGAATATCAAAGAGTCTAAAAAATAATTATTTTAATGACCTATGTTCCACATTCATAGATTTAACAGTGTAGAACAATCCAAATTATCTAAAATTTTATTAAAAAAATCTACTTACCATCAAGAGCAAAATCAATGATTCTGATTTGAAATTTAAGTTTTTTATCACTATTTTTTATGAGTTTTTTTATTTTCAGTTATTTATTTGGAGACTACTCATTCATTAGGTAAGTGTAGTAAAAAAATTATAAAATTTTGTTTCTACATAGCTCTAACACTATAAATCATGTCTATTAAAATGGATTGCCAAATACCAAATTTAATATCCTATCATCGAAATAAACTTATAAGCACGGAAACCTCTATACTTTTTTAGGCTCCGTTTGGTTGGAGTCTTGGCGGTATAAGCGGGGATAACAAAAGTTATCCCCCCTATTCCGCCAAACGAAATAATTTTTGGCCGGAATATTTTATCCCGGTCAAACTTTGCTATTCCTGGCTATCCCGGAATAGCTTGGGATTTCTTTTTTTTTGAGAAAGAGGTAGACGGGCTACCTGCTTCATTCATTGATAAATAGCTTGGGATTTCTTATTCCACTACTTTGATGGAATAGTGCTGTTCCAATGTTTAATTTCAAATTTTATTAAAATTATAAATTAAATTAAAACTAAATTATATAAATGTAATATGTTATATGTTATAATATATTATTTTTATTATAAAATTAATTAATTGTACTATATTAATATATATATTATTTATATTTAAATATTAAATATTATAATAAATTTTATTTAAATATTATAAAATATTATTTTTATTAAATTTAAGTTTAAGTAGAATTTTTATAAGTGTTAAGTTAATAATAAAAAATATAAATTTATTAAAAATTTTTGATTAGTCAAATTGTTAAATTTATTGTAATAAATTATTTTATTAATTGTTCCCACCCTTATTCTTATTTCAAAATTTTAAATTTAAATTTTAAATTTGATATTTAAATTTTTAAAATTTAAAATTTGATATTTTATAATTTTCAATTTAAATTGATCTTATTAATTTAAATTTTAAATTTAAATTTAAAATTTTAAAATTTTGATTTAAAATTTGAAATTTTAAATTTAAACTTTTAATTTCAAAATTTAAAATTTAAAAGTTAAATTTTTTAAATTTTAAAATTTAAAAAATATATATAAATTTAAATTTTAAATTAAAGTATATAAATATAATAAGAAGGGTAATATCATTATTTTTTATTTATAACTACTCAATTTAATTCTTATTCCATCTTACTAAACCAAATGCTATTTTTCTTATTACTAGGAATAACCTAATTTTCATCCAAACGCAAAATTATCTAATCCCCGCTTATACCTTAATTTATACCTATTCCTGAAATAGCCACTTTTTGCTTATTCCCGAACCAAACGATACCTTAAAAGTGTATATATATATATATATATAGAGAGAGAGAGAGAGAGAGAGAGAGAGTGGGCTGGTATGCTTATGGAAGTACGGAGGCCTCCATGCTTCCAAGTTGTTTTCGATGTTCGGACTTTCGAATCGACGATCGGCTCCGTTAGAGTTGATCTAGAGTATCTGAAGTAGCTAGAAAATAAATTTTGTGATTTTTCGATATCATTTGCCTAGTGATCGAAGGGGCTCAAAATCAATAATTTTAATGGTCGTGGTGAGCCGGTTGCAAGTTTAACGGCGTAGAAATATCCAAATCACATGAAATTTTGATAAAAAATTCTTTATACTATATAAAATAAGATCAATATCTTTGATCTAAATTTTAATGTCATATCATCACATTCTCCGTGCTTTCATAAACATACTAGCCGCACACTCTCTCTCTCTCTCTCTATATATATATATATATACTAGGCTTTGGCTTAAAAATGCCAGCACTCTACCTTATTACGGGAGACCAGATTGGGCTGAGTCGGGAGACCAGATTGGGCGAAGTCACATTCGAATTGGCATGAGGTCAGGTTGGGACAAGTCATGTTCGAAATGACGTGAGATCGGTTTGACCAAATCACAATTAAGATTCGTAGATACTGTGTCTATAGGCTGTAAATTAATTAGTTGCGTATTTCTAATAGTTCGAGTTTTTGAGATTATTAATAGTTAGCGACAGCAATCCGACAAGTGGTATCAAAGGTAAAGTTCATGGGTTCGATTTTCGCATGTTGCGAATTTGTGTTAGTATTGAGAAAAATTATTGGTTTAAAAGGGCCAAGGGTTGTTCTGATGTGGTGCATCTGGTGTAAGCAACAATTCCTCGTGCGTGGCGCGCGAGCAGCGTTTGATTGGTTACGTAGAGCTCCTAATAATCCGTGATTAATTCTAGTCTCGGCATAAACCTCTGTGGAGAAAGTATTGTATACACCGGCACGAATTGTAGCCAAACAGCAGAAGAACAGCAGGGAACGGGTTATTCCGATCAAAGCGTATTGTTCTGGATTGTTCTGGAACAACACGTTAAAAATTATTCATAGGAAACTGAGAACAACTTTATTCTTCTATTTATTTTATTAGATAAATAGATATATAAATAAATATATTAATATAAATATTATTTTTATGATAATATATTTAAACTTAAATTTTATTATATAATATAAATTAATTAAATTTGATATATTATTTATTTTATTAAGTTTTATTATTTATATATTAATATTTAATTATAATAATTATTTTTTCATGCATTATATATATTTTTTAATTTGTATTGAAATTTATATTATTATTAATTAAAATAATAAAGATATCGTTACATATAAATTATTATTATATATAGTAAAATAAATATATTATTTGAAAATAAATTGTTACATAAAATATTATATTATAAATTACTATAGAAATAATTTTATATAAAATATACTTATACAAATTAATTATTTTATTTTTAAAATATATTTAGACATTATTCTATACTTTTTATCCAAACGCTACTAAGGATATCCTCTAGAATATCTCCGAATGCATTCAAACATAAATTTATAATTATTCTATCTTATACCGGAATATCTCCTGTTCTCAGGAACAATAAAAATTGTTCTTCAAAATATAGTTCTCCAACCAAACGCAGCTCGAGCGTATAGTTACATCGCACACACATCACTTATTAATGTCCTAAAATCAAAATAAAATTAATTAAATATAATTAATATATTTAAAATATCTGCATATAGAAAAAACTATACAATTTGGGTAACTTTTCTTATAAATCAAAGAATCAAAGAATGCTTGTTACTCCATCATTAATTTTTTAAGTGACGTAGGAAAAATCAAAAAGAAATTTAATTTATCTTATAAGCCATGAGCCCAATTATGTAAAGTTGAATTTTGAAATTTTCAGAAAATTTTAGATTTTTCAAATTAATTACAAATTCTTCAAATTTTTTTTACAAGATTTTAAATAGATTTTATATTAATTTTCTGAAAAAGGAAAAAAAATCCAAGATGAACTACAAATAAAGCAGCAAGGTTTCCGTACTTCTTTTTATTTTTTAAATATTTTATAATATTTTTTAAAATTAGAAAGATATTTGAAAATAATTGGTACATAGGTAAAAGTTTTTTATTCTGATTAGAAAATATATATGGATGAAGCCTCAACCCTGTAGCCTAATTTAATTTTTCTATAAATGAAGCGAGTAGCGTCCTATTTTTTTCTCAAAAAAATAATATCAAAATTTATTTCATCATAATCCATCTCCTGAATTAGAATTATTAAATATATTCAAATCTAATCCTAATCTGAATTATACTCTAAAGTAAATCTAAAACCTGTGATATGTTATCTAATCAGAGTATGAAGTTATATTCCTAGTTCTTAAGAATTTTAATTTAATTTTGGAGGTGCGGTGTATGTGACGAACGGATACACCTGGTTCAGGAAACAATTGCTTCGAACTCACTATATAACATATGCTTCTCCTACTGTTACGAGTAGAATTAGCAACAAACTCTCGCTCGATCGATCGATCGATCGATAAACCCTTTCTCCTCGTCTTCTTCTTCTTCTTCTTCTTCGATCCTTTCTCCAATGGCGAGCGATGGCGATGGGAGGGATCTCAGGGAGGAAGATGAAGAGAACGATGATAATGGCGAGAACACGTACTTGAGCGACGGTGTAGAAGGGGAGGACGACGACTCCGACTTCGGGGAGAACATCCTCAGCAGCCTCGAAGACTCCGCGGTGGTCGAGGATTGTTCCTGGTCCGTCTACACGGTGCGATCACGAAACCCGAACCCTAATCTCCTCCTCGTCCTCTTCAGTCGCGTTGCTCGAATAAAATTTTTGTGTTCTTTTGTATAAATTTTCTGTTTGGATCGCGCCTAACGCTATCGATTGATGTGTCGCGAGTGTCGGAACTCGATTGCGAATTGTTCGATTGTGCACTGTTTTGGGATTGTGCCTGATCGATTTCTCCTCTCTGATTATTTCGCAGGTTATCACAAAGGAGTATCTGTTGGTGGCGCAGGTAACCCAACTGTTTTCTTTTTGTTTGTTTTTTTGTTTTTCATCTTAGGTTTATATTGTTCCTTTTTTAAAGTTCGATTTTTTTGTGATTGAACATGCCAGCGGATGGCGAATTTTGTACAACCTATACATACACCTAGGTTTCATTATTTGTTCACCTATTTTTTTGAAATCTAAGTCTCTGCTGTTGAATATATGGATTAGGGATAAACTATGCTCCTATGAGTTTTAAATGGAGACGAAAAAGGAAAAAAAAAAAGTTAGTAGTAATTTTATTCTCTTCTTTTTTTCATGTAAAAGAGCATGCTTTTTTTCCATCTGGCCAAAAACATCGCAAGCTAACCAACAATAATAAGGATATAGAAGCTCATCTACAGGTGCAATAAGTTACGTAGATTTTTGAGATTAGAGGGAAAAAGAAAACAGGATGTGTGGGTAAACAAGGTTTAAAATTTTTCAATTCATCTTTTTTTTGTCTTTTTTTAAAAGCTTCTGTTGATTTTCTGAATCATGTAGAAAGAGGATTTGTGGAGCGTGATGGTTCTGCTTAGCCTAAGCGAGGGGAATGCGAGGACGCTGCTGATCCACTACCGCTGGGACGTAGAGAGGATCTTCGAGTTGCTCGATCGGAAGGGGAAACATTGGCTGTTCTCTGAGGCTGGCATAACTATTGCAGAGAAACCAAAGCATTATGCTTTGTCTACTTCATCAGCCGGCCCTGTAACATGTGCGGTATGTTTCGAGAAGATCCCTTCCAGTGGAGTCACAGAGATGGGCTGTGGGCACTTCTATTGCAACGGATGTAAGCGCCCCCTCTTGCAGTTTTAATCATGTGAATTTGTCTTGGATAAATCCTTTGAACCGTTCACCAAAAATATTGTTAATACTTTTTAATAAGTTCATTAGGAACTAAACCGTAAGAGTATTCTCCAAAAAACAAAAAAAAAAAAGACCAAGTTCATGGGGGTTATACTCAGCTAAGGAACTAAGAAAAATAAACAGAACCTTCTCTAAAGGGAAGGGATGGTAGCGCCAGGCCTAGATTGTTGGAACCGCTGAAGATCACATTTAGCTCTGTCCGTCATTTCGGTGTGAAAAGGCAAGAACTTGGTTCGGTTCTTTTGCTGACTTCATTTTGGAAGCCAAAGGAAGGTTAAATGCGTATCTTTTGGATTCTTTCTTATCATTCAGTTATTAACTGTGATGTTCATATCTAGTTGACTGACACAGAATCTAAAACTGCTATTTTCATAGACTCTTATGCCGTGCCAAGGTTTTCCCCCATTATACATCCGTATTGTTCTGTTTTATTGTCGAGCATATAGCACGTAATGGTTGCATAGTTGACCTAGCCAGCTCAAATTTTTTCTTTCTTGTTCTATTATAGAATTCTGTAATCCTTGTTCTTCTTGTAGGGCAGTTAGGGGAATAGCTCAATTCATAAATTTCAATAAATCAGCTGGAGTTATTTCTAGATTATTTATGAACTCCTTTGGAACAAGATGGTTTCAGCCTATATACAAAGAGTTCTCGCTTTCCTATGAGCTCCATGTTCAGCCTGATGACTATTTATTTTGACATGATAATTAAGTCCTTTATTTTATGTTTCGAGCAACAAGAACAAGGCCACTACTGTGACAAGAGATAAATCCAACCACTTATTTTCTTGTATATATTTCCAGGCTTGTCATGTATACTGCAGATTTTGCAATTTGATTAGAGCTCTTTTAGCTCTCCTTTTTGTTTCCACTGAATAACGACTAACCTACTGATATATTTCTTTGTGCAGGTTGGACAGAATATTTTATTATTCAGATTAAAGAGGGCCAGAGTAGGCACATTACATGCATGACGCCCACGTGTAAAGCAATTTGTGATGAGGATGTTGTCAGAAACTTCGTCAGTACAAGCCATCAGGACATTGTGGATCGTTTTGACCGGTTTTTACTTGAATCGTACATTGAAGACAACAATATGGTCAAATGGTGCCCTAGTGTACCGCACTGTGGCAATGCGATACGTGTCAAAGGTGATATTATTTGCGAGGTGGAATGTACATGTGGACTGCAGTTTTGCTTCAGCTGCTTGGCAGAAGCTCATTCACCTTGTTCGTGCTTGATGTGGGAGCTCTGGCTTAAGAAATGTGATGAGGAATCAGCAACGATCAATTGGATAGCAGTTAACACTAAGCCATGTCCCAAGTGTCAAAAGCCTGTCCACAAGGATGGTGGTTGCAACCTAGTTGTATGCATCTGCGGACAACCATTTTGGTGAGTATTTATGTTTCTATTTTGTGTTTACTAATCTTTTGCAAGATCATTTTTATTTGCTGTGCATTGCTTGGATATAGTATCTGCACTACTCATTGATTAGAGTACTCTTCTCGAGCAAGGCTCACCAGACAAATCTTATTGAGACAGGCCATTCAAATAACTCGTGGCCTACCAACTTCATTGTCAGGCAAGCTAGCACATTAGAGAACGGCAGAGTCATAATTGCCTACACCCGGTGTACGCATACATCTTACGCATTGCACTCGATATTTGATGATTAATGCCATTAAAGCAAAATCTAATTGATAAATGGGATCTACAACATCACCTATGCATAAAAAAACATGAGTTTTGAAGACCTATTATTACCTTGGCATTATGATATAGTCTCAAAAGACAATGATATAGAAATGGACATTGTAATGGATCTCTTAAATTTATGATTTTTGACATTTAAGCATTCGTGAATGCCTTGCCATAGAGCATATCCAATACCATAAATTCTGAATCAAGACCTCTCTGGTAGAGTTTAATAGGTGCAATGCACGGTGTACCAGGTAAAATAATCTCTCAGAGTAACGAGCATTTCCATCTGCACTGGCTTTTGCCTCCAGATGGAGCACACAGGCCACACATCATGCGGATTTCGTCTCAGTGTATTACATCTGGGAGCCATCCCCAATATATGTCTGTGCACTGTTTACCGGCATCCTACTATTCTAATTTGTCTTTTCATACATGAAATATCCTAATTTTAGTTGCCTTTTGACTTTGCCCTTCAATGTTTTGTTTTGTCTTTGAAGTTGGGAAGTTCCAACATGAAAGGATAATGACTCATTAATTTGGAAATTTGTTACTTGCTATTTTATACTGTTCATTGCCTTTAGTAGCTAGGCAGGGTAATAAACAGAGCCTCCATAGTGTATTGATAGATCCGATGGAGGTCATTGCTGCACTGCGGACTTTGTAGGTACGATGTCTGCTTGGTCATTGTTATTAGTTGGTATATGAGAAAATTACTTCTAAGGATTATCTCATTGGTGTTGAGTTGTCCCCATTCTGATTATACTTGACCAAGTGATAAATAGAATTTTCTAATCACCCTGATCCCATAATATCCCGGGCAGAAAATGATGCAGTTATGCTGATTCATCAAGTTATAAAATAAAGATTCATAAACCAAGGCCTTATTTAGTATCGCTTACATTTCTTTGTTTCTTTTCAAATGCAAATTTTTATGTGATTGAGGGCATGGGCTGATGAACATCTCTTATTCTTCTCAGGAAAGTTCTTCAGTTGTTCCTTTCTGTTCTCCAACATTTTTATGTTGGTTTGTGCATAATTTTGGGCTCTATTTTTCTCTCACGCTAACTTAAACAGTTGGTCACCAAATATTTGCATTCAACTTTATGTCAAAAGCAAGTGGCAAAGGGTTTGGTGGTTGGTACCCGAGACCCAAGTTCGAATCCTAGTTGATTCATATTTCCAGCTAAGTTTATTTCTAAATGAAATAAACGAAGCGGGTAGCGTGCTACCTATCTCTCAAAAAAAAANGCATTCAACTTTATGTCAAAAGCTATAACCTTATCTATCACTTGTTAGATGTCGTCGGAGTCTACGTATGGGGCTTCCTTTTCTTCTTGTATCATCAAATACGAGCGCCATAAAAATGCACCATAAGCTTTGCCTGTCATGCATCTATAATTTCAGAGAGTATGTTCAAGAAAGGTGAACACATTGTGGTCTAGTTTCTTTGACTGTTGGTGTTAGTTTAAATAAAACTAACTGGCTTTGGAATTCATACCTCCTTATTTAACTCACAACCAATGTTTGAAAAGGTGCGCCTCAGGCATGGGCCTCAGCGCCTAGGCGGAAGGCGCGAGTCTCGGCGCCTCAAAGAGTGAACCGTGCGCCTCAGACACGCCTCGTGATATTTATATTTAATGTGTTTAGGGTTTGGGTTTTCGGGTTTTGAGTTTCTTTAATATATTCTAAAATGTTAAGAAATTTTTTTAGAAAAATTGCTAATTGAATGTTTTCTTTTCTTTTTCTCTTGGTTGTTCTCTTTTGCACCCCCCAATAGCAATAAGTAGTAGCGGCAAGAAGCAAGAAGCAGCAGCAAGCACTTTTTAAGTTGAAAGTTTGAAACATAATTTTTTTATATTTAGGCTGAGAATATTTATGCATGCGATTTCTTTACTTTTTTATGGTTATTTTGTTTTCGTATAACTATTTTAGAATTTTTTAACATAAAACATTTATTTAAAATAGACTTGTTAAGAGCGTTTTATTTTTATTAGATATACGCCTCACCTTCTTGAGACACGCACCTCGCGTTGCGCCTCGCGACTAGGCTCCATAAGGCCTTTGTGCCTTTTTACGCCTTGCGCCTTTTCAAACACTCTCACTACCCTTATTTCTTTTATCAAACCAACAGTGTTTGGTAATTATCTTATGTTTGGAAATCTATAATTGTTTCTTGTTAAATCTATTGCCTTCGGGGGGGATCACAGAAATGTCAGAGAAAGCATATGTTCTCCTCATCAACAGAGGGTGAAAACATCATAGGTCAAAAGATTCAACTCATATACAGAGATGAGGCTTTCTCCTTTTTTGTTAGCTGTAGCACAAAGAGTCGACTAGCCTCATTGTAGAGTTCAACATCCTCTTGATAATATGTTCATTATTGTTGTTATCTATGTTTATTCCACATTCTTGTTGCTGATATGCTGAATTCTAGTATATCTGCTTAGCTGCATCTATTATCTTAAGACCTTTTGCTTATTGCCGTTATCTATGTTCTATTCCACTTCCTTGTTGCTGATAGGGGGTTAGAGAGTTCACAACTATCACTGCAACGTGGTGGGTCCTTTGGTTAGAACGGAACATAAGAATATTTTAGAAAACAAAACACTCGTTAGGTTTCTTGCTAGCGGAGATACGATCTCTCAGAGACCTTTGGATTCGCTTCTATCCTCGAAATAGTTCTTGTTGATTTTTTTTCCTCCCTCTCTCTTTGAGGCCTGGTTGCCTCACCTTGTAGCTAAGTTCACCTTCTAAATGAATGAAGCGGTAGCATGCTACTTTTGCTATAAAAAAAAGGGACCTTTTAGCAAAAATGTCTAGCTGTGGAAATATTCCACCTGCCCTCTCCTTTTGTTGAGTTATGGCAACATTGGTACTGGTATATGCATCTATAGTGCACACAGCTGCAAAGCCTTATCGACAGAGAAGAAAGTTCCAGTATTATATATACAGATGCCTGCACTAAATAGGAACTTTTTATTATTAATTGGATAGATTCTTTTACTACTAATATACCAAGCTTGTTTTATATTTCTTTTCCTTTTGTTTAAATCTAATGGTATCGGTTATTGCAGTTGGTTATGCGGTGGTGCCGTTGGGCGAGTAAACACATGGGGATATATCACCCGCCACAGTTGTGGGCGATTTGGGGAAGAGCAGAAAAAGAGCATGCAGCTAGAAAGGGCAGAAGTTTATAGGCACATGCACTATTACAACCGATACAACGCTCACATGGAGTCATTTATGCTGGAAAGGGAGCTCGAGAAAACCATCAGTGGAAGGATATCTAATCTAGGGAAGGAGGACGACTCTTGGATAACGAATGGGTTGAACACGCTCTTTAGGTCGAGATCTATTCTTTCATACTCCTATCCGTTTGCATACTGTATGTTTGGGGAGGAGCTCTTCAGGGATGAGATGAATCCTAGGGAAAGGCAAATAAAGCAGAACCTGTTTGAGGACCAGCAACAGCAACTGGAATCCAATGTAGAAAGGCTATCGAGCTTTCTGGGGAAGGGTGATTTTGATTTTTCTGATGATACGATCATGAAAGCAAGAACCAATGTCATTACGCTGTCAAGCATTGTTGATGGACTCTGCAAGAAGATGTAAGTGTATGCTTAGCACTTTATTTTTTGAGCAGGGAGCTTAATGCTTTTCTATTTTGCCGATATTTAGTATGTTAACAAATGAGTAGTTACTGCTCGATGTTGATGTTTAGCACTTCCCCTTGCAGTTATGAATATATCGAGAATGATTTGCTGGGTCCTGCCCAAGAGAATCATAATATTTCTCCATACAAATCCAAGCACCCTCCGAGGGCACCGCAACCGTCTATGTTCGGATGCCGATGAACTAATTAGCCCAGAACACGAGAGCTTTAACATGAATAAGGAGCTGCAGCTACAGGGAACAAAGCTTCAGAGTGTTCTATTTAACTTTAACTGCGCCTGATAATATTTCCGCTGGTGCTAATTACTCTAATTTCATGCTTCTAATAATGAGACCCAGGTGTATAAAACTAGAACTAGGTTTTGTTCGCCTTTCCTGTAAGATGACAGATCTTCTGTTTCATAGGTTTTATAAAAGACAGATTCATGTGGTCTGTCTTTTGTTTTTTTGGAATTATTTTCGTCCTTCAATAATAATTGTAAAGAATGCTTGGTCAAATATTGTGCTCCAAGTGTAAAGAGTTAATAAGGATGTAATTATATGAATAAATGATAACCACAATTTCCATCTGATGATAGTATTGCTCATTTGCAATTGCTTTTACTTGTTCTTTTCATCCATTACAAATTATGCTTTATCGATCGTTTGCTCTGGATTTCACTTCTGGGAATCACCGCTGTTTAATCGCACACCGCCACACATTTACTCTTGTTGCTTTTGGTAACAAGGGTCTAGGATTTTGGATGCTTATGGCGCAGTTCGATTTTTAAAGCTCAATAGTAAATTATCCAGTG
This sequence comes from Ananas comosus, assembly GCF_001540865.1. Lineage (NCBI taxonomy): Eukaryota > Viridiplantae > Streptophyta > Magnoliopsida > Poales > Bromeliaceae > Ananas > Ananas comosus. The sequence goes on from NC_033635.1 coordinate 11,254,192, forward strand.
ATAACTTCAGCACGCAGGAAATTTGTGTGGAATTTAAAGACACAAGCTTAATGAACTAACTTCCATTTGGCTTTTAAATATATACCAAGATCAATTTTGTGCAGTAAAGGTAACAATAATACCTATCCTAGCTAATGTCAAAATATCATTGCAAAATGTCATTGCTCGGACTATATATGATAGGACCTAATTAAGAAATTGGAAAAATTTTAAATACGATTAAAACATTAATCCTACGCAAAGAGTGGTAGGCAACAATGTTATTGTTTATCACTTTATTGTAGTCCTGTGACATCGTGAACTCCTAAATGTTTAACTTAGGTGATGCTTAATTGTTGGATGGTTTTTATATATTCTTATTCATATAATTTATCTATTTATTTATTTTGTATTTTAAAAGGGTGCTCGAGCGTTGAAAATTTGTAGAACACACTTTGTACGGGTACTATATAAATATATATATATAGTAAACATAAATTCATATAATTATAAAATTGACACTAAGATAACAGCTCAGAAATAATCTTAACACTTTTACTCACATGTAACGTACAGACTAGAAAAATCATGTCATGTGGACAATTATATAAATCACATATGTGGAAACCTAAGACCTCTTGCAATGGATAGGACTTTGGACTAATTTTGACATCATCTTACTAAAACGATCGATTTCATAGCAAATGGCATAGGAATAGTTTTAATAAAATAGACAAAAAAAAATTAATGATATTAAAAAGTTTTCAAAAGATTATCGGATTTTTTCAATCTATATAGCACAAAAGAAGTTAATTAATCTCAATCTACGCAATAAAAAAAAGAAAAACAAAATCATCTAGAGATCTTAACTCGCTGATAAAATATATTCTAAACTATTTGCTATATATATATATATATATATAAACAAACTTCTAGTGTCAGTACTCCACTAAAATGGTCAACTTTAGGATCGACATGTCTTAAGCAGATATATACAAAATTTAAAACTGCAACTGAAAATGAAACGATAAATATTTTTTTTCTCTTTTCTCTCCACAGGTGGTTAAATTCGCACTAATAGATACTACATTTATTAGATGCAGTTCCAGATATTAAGGAGAAAGTGGTTATACATTATGTGGATATAATCTATAGTAGATTGTGAAATAATGTGACACGACAATTTTTTTCTCTAAAAACTTAAAGCAACCAAATCGAAAGATGTTTTAGTATTTTATATTATGCACAAGTCCTCTTCACGTCGAGCCGTGCGGAACTCAACTGTGATATTATGTGACAAAATAATGTGAAACAAACATTTTTCTTTATAATCGTAAGCCACAAGAAAACCAAATTTTAAGATGTTATATTCAACATGGATTGAGACAAAGTTAAGCGTAAAGCATTCAAATTTAAGTCCTAATATATTCAACAAAGACAGTTACATAAGGTCACTAATCTGGAATTATAACGGAGTTTAAATGATAAAAGAGAGATACTAAGTCTACAATCAAATCAAAAGCAAGTTGTAATCTTACAATTCTCCATCCTAAGATTTAGTATTAAAAGAGAGATTGATAACTAAAACAAGCAAGCGAGAAAAAGTTGGCCCTAGCTAGTAGGGTCTCTGGCCCTGCACATTCCCATGCGGATTGTAGAGGCAAAGGCTGATGGTGGCCCCCTCCTGCTGGCCGGCGCACGTGGCCTGTGCACACCCGACCGCCGCCGTCCGCCGCCACACCACCTGCGTGTAGGTGCCGCAGTCGCCCTGCGCCGCATCGGTGTCGCACGTGTTGTCGTCGTGGTTGTAGTACTTCCCCTGTGCCACCCACGACCCCACCACCTCCGCTGGGCTCGGCGGGTAGCTGGTCCACGCCTGGTTGGCCCCGTACGGGCTAGAGCTCATGTCTACAAAGTCGCACCCCTTCTGCTCCTTCTGGTACTGCACCATCTGTCATAGTAATATATTACACCATTCTGTCATGAATGATACAAAGAAATCGTTGCGAAGATACAATGTATTATTCTGCCAATATCAAAATATTGGCCACGTGAATTTAGGAAATTTGAACACCACCTTGCTCGCCTCCGCCGCCAAGTCGGTGCTCCACTGCAACGGCGGAACGCCGACAGCGGCGCGGGCCTGGTTTTGGACTGTGAGGAACTCGTCCGCGGCAGCATTGGGCTGGGCTGCAGGGGAGCCCATTAGCGATGCGACGGGCTCGGGCCGGGTGACCGGGGCACGATCCGCGCACGCGACGAGAGCCAAGAAGAGGAGAAAACGGCCATGCGCTCGCAAAGCCATGAACATACAGCTAGCCATCCGTAAGAAAATGCTCAGATTTGTAGCTTCAGGTAATGCTTGTGAAAATATATAATCACAATATCAAATATTATATATGTAAAATCCTCGGGGACTGATCAGTAAATTAATGCATGCATGCACGAGCTAAGCTGTACTGTTGATGGTCAGCGTGGAAACTCACGTAAGTCGTCGATTGCCACTTTATAAATCTCCCCGATTTCGTCAACTTCAACGCGGAATTGAACTACAATGGGCTATTTGACCTGACTTGTGCAGTATATATATATATATATATATATATATATATATATATATATATATATCAAGATTTATTAAAGTGGTTCAGGGCAAAGAGAAATAATCTAAAATATTTGAAAGTTATAAAAAAAATCGATTTATTATTATTTGATTCGTTTGTCCGTCAACAAGCTAGAGAACAGAGCCGTGCTTAAATCGATCAATTTAATAAGTGTTTTGTATTTGATAGCCTTAATTTTTGTGTCACATCCTTATAGCAAATAGGCCCTAGTTATTTAAGGCCCATCATCACCTTTTGAGTCATTGGATCCGTGGGGCCCAATCCAACGTTGGCTTTTACAATGCAGGTTTTTTTTTTGGAGGGTATATCAAATTAACAAATCAACTCAGCCTGGGCTTCTGAATCGATGATTAAGGTTTTCGACCCGCAGAATCACTTTGTTCCTGGACATTGGTGTCCCTCTCAAGGTGGGGTATGGATTTTACGACATGGTCAGGGCAAACTGAGCGTTGCGAGAATCTAATATCATGTAAACAACTGATGTAATCTCTAAAAGCTTAAATTACTGGAAAATAATATTTTACTATTTTTTTTTATATCCAACATTAGAGTGGAACGGCCATCTTGGCCAAATTATATCCATTGAACCGTTTGAACCAAGAAGAATTAATTCTATGTCCACCAAGTAGACCACAACAGTGTTACAGGATGTGCCGAATCGAATTGCTGCATCAGCTCAACTCTAGGATTAAGAGGGCCCTGTTGGCCTTTTCCCGATCAATAAGCCGAATAGATTCGCTCATTAAGCAAACAAATTTCTTTTTCATGGACGAACTCTAGATCATATGAGAGCTCTCTACTCCTATGTTTTTTTTTTCTTCTATGATCATAGGAGCAGCATCTACATTCTAGCTAGCTAGATTCCGTTGCATAAGACAGGGCGACAACGACAACAACCGTATCGATCTTGTGTAGCTCATCGAGACGACGTCCTCCGCAAGAAACGCAATCTCAGTAACGACACGACACCACTTTTCCTTCATTAATTAAAGACCAAATTGCTTGCTCTTAGCAGTAATTAACATTGCGAATGAATGATTCGGTGCAACTAATTCGAAGTGCCAGCCACATATATATGTTCTTAATTTGTTGGGAACATGCATGATGGAGATGTTGGCGAAGCTGCACATGCAGGTCGCCCCGGGCCGCGTAAGGGGAAAAGGCTTCACCTGCTGCCCTGCCCCAGGCTAGCTTATACATTGAATTCGATAGTTATGTTATGCATATTGAGAAAAATATTAATCCTAAAGACTCTGTGAAGGTATATATATTCAGTTGATCGACTATCTAGCTTGTCATCCGAATTAAGTGACTTTTTGTGAAAAAAAAAGCTTGGTACCGGCCAAATATATGCATACTTATAGCCAATGGACATGTATCATTATTCTCGCCCATTTGGTGAGGACCCTTCCCTTTTCAACGAATGGTATTCGTTTTTTTTTTTATTTAGAGATAGATAGTATGCTATTTGTTTCGTTTATTTTATTTAGAAATAAATTTAGTTAAAAATATGAACTAATTAGGACTCGAATTTGAAACCTCTTATAACCAGCTAGTAAGCAATTTGTCACTTACGGTAGAAACAGTCGGTATCGAGAACTAATTTGGTCCGCCGGTATCGAGAACTAATTTGGTCCGCCGTATCAACAAATTTTTTTTTTCAAATAATAGAAAGTTGAAAAAAAAAAAAAAAAAAAACAAAGCCTGCAAGAAGCCTATATATGTATAGGCAAGGACTTATTGGTCGCAGGACCCAATAATCGAGGAGATGCTTTAGTTAGCTTCCATTCATACGAGTGAAGGCCCGCGCTTCGCAGCGGGAAATTTACGAAGAAAAATCAAAATAAATAACTAAATATTTAAAGTTTAAAATATTTTATTATTCAAAATTTAAATTTAAATTTAGAATATAAAATGTTGAAACTTAAAATTTAAATTTTAATATATCAAATTGAAATTTCAATATTTAGAATTTAATATTTGGATTTTTAAAATTCAATTTATAATTATATACTACTATATTATCAATTCTCTCTCTCCTCTCTTTCTCTCTGTCATCTATATTATATTATTTACAAATATATATTTATTATATATATATTATATATCTCTCTCTCTCTCTCTCTCTCTAATTATATATATATGTGTTTTGAATAGAAAATTTTAATTGTTGTACTTTAAATTTAAAGTTTAAATTTTTATTTTTTATTTTTTCTGTATGTGAATCACAATATAAAAAAACAATGTGGAAAGAAAAAAAAAAAATAAGAGAGAAGAGAGAATATATATATTCTCTCTCTCTCTCTCTCTCTCTCTCTCTCTCTCTCTCTCTCTCTTTATATTATATATATATTATTATATATATATAATAATAGAAAATTTTAATTGTCGGGAATTTCGTCGAACATCTTGCGGGGCTCGCCGACGGGGAGGCGGCATTCGCGCCGATAGAGGGAGATGACGGTGTTGCAGAAGGGGGGAGACCAGGGCGTCGGAACGCGTAGATCGCGGGTGGATTCCTCCCGCATGAGACGATGATGTAGGCTGTCGTCGAAGGAGAGCTGTCCCGCGCAGGTCGCTCACGAAGGAGATGACCGGCACGACCATGCGTCGGCGTGCGCCCGTCGTACCGCTGCTAGCATTAGAAGTAAACCTTAGAATTTATCACATGCTTGAAAACCTAGAAGTGTACGATTCATTTATTTTACAATTTAATATGCCAGATAAATAATCCTATGCGGACAACACAAATATAAGGGCGAATAAAATCATTTTCAAGTTATTCGTTTCGCTGCATACATAATATAGTTCTACCAAACATCAGTCAAATTTCACATTAATTTATATTGGAAGCAACTCAGTTTCACAATATGAGCATGATTACTTCTTGCATCCAAAGCGCAATCTCAAGAAATAATAGTATATATATATATATATTACGTAATATATATAATGAAGCCTGAGAGGAGAGGATGAGATGCCGTTTACGAAAAAGTATTATGTTCGCTACAGTTAAAATAACTAATCTATGGACCTTCCATATAATAAAGAAATTAAAGCTCCTATGGGCTATAACAACTCAAAAGAGAAAGTTCTCAGCAGCCTTAATAAACAGTGTACGCCGTAGGTCAGGAGTCTCGCGACCGTGCGTAGGCGCCGTCCGGCCGCGCTGTCCGCCCTGGGGGCGCGGCGGAGCCCGAAGTCGGAGAGCTTGAGCGCTGCTCGTCTGCGGCGGGAGCAGGTTTGCGAGCTTGGACTCGCCGGGGCGCCACGCCGGCGCGGTGGACTACGTAGCGGCAGCTTGGCGAATCTTGCGAGCAGATCTAGAATTATTTTAATATTTATTTATATTTTATTTTTTAATATTATCTATATTAAAATAAAATTGAAATAAAATTGTTATATATAATATTATAGTATATTATAATGACATAAATCAATATTTATAAATAACTATTATATATTTATTATAAATAAATTAGCTATATATAGAGAGAGAGAGTGAAATGAGAGGGAGGTCACGTGAACTTCCCTCTCATTGTGGGCCGACGGCAACTTTGGGCCCATGTGGAACCCTGGTGCACCACACACGCCGCCGGCGCTGCGCCGCGGCCTAACCGCTGAGCGGCCTCGCGCACCCGGTGTAGCCGATGCGCCCGCCGCCGTTCGCCCGCGCCCTGGGCACTCCCTCGAGTACCCCGCGCACCGTGCCGCGCTCGCGCTCGCCCCAGTCGGCCTCACTCCTGGAGACCCGCCTTCGGCCTATTCCAATATCCGCTCGGGCCGGCCAGCACTGACGTGAGTCAGCTTCACCCCCGTCGCCCCGTCCCTGTTGCGCGTCGCCTGCTCGCCGCCATAATGACGTGGCTCCTGTCGCCACGCGGGCGCGTGCGCTTATTCTTGTCCCGAATCGGCACACCTCGCGCCTGTGTCGCCGAAACGTGATCTAGCAGATCTTGTGAGCAGCGGTGCCGATTCTCCTCCAGAAGTCCGCAACTGCGTGTAGGCTGCGAGAGCCCCCGCATCGCTGACACTCAGCGACAGACAGTTTAATATTTAAATTAAAAGCTCAATTAAAATCTCATTAAATTTCTTTTTTTATTGTGATCCACAATTCTTTAAAAAAATTAGAAAAGGGAGTGAAGAGTAGAAGAGAGTAGATGGAGAGATGACCGCTCTACCCGCACCCAATCTCAGCTAGGGTGCATGGCGTGAGAGAAAAAAAGAGAGCAGGAGAGATGTGAGTCTGGCCATGAGGATGTCATGTCTGCAGGAAAAAGGGTAATGAAAAAAATAGCCCGCTCAGCTCGGGCGGCTCTGCGCAGCTCGCTCCCCGCGCGGCCCGAGCCGCTCGGCCTGCAACCTGCTGCGCCTGGCGCCGCGGCCGTGCCGCTGCGCGAGGCCACGAAGCCAGCGCGCCCGTCCGCCGGGCGCCCCCGCTCGCGCCCAAACACGCAGAGGGCGCCCTGGCGCAACTGCATCACGGCGCGCTCGCGCTCTGGCAGATTGCCCGTCGCGACTGGGCCCGCGCCACGCACCGCCCACGCACGCTGGACCGCCGCGACCAGCGGCCTTGCCTGCGCGCGGCTCGACGCCGACCGCCTGGTCGCGCCGCTCGCCGCCGCCGCGCCGCACGCCCCCGTCGACGCAAACCGGAGAGCCCTGCCGGTACGGTTAGACGCCTTCCTCCGCCTGCCGCCGCCACGTGCTGCTGGGACAGAGGGAGAAAGAATGAGAGAGAGCCAGGGGGGAGATAAGATGGAGAGAGAGGGGCAGATGAAGGGACAGTCAGCAGAGAGAGAGGGGTTGTCGATGGTGGGGAGAGGAGAGAGCAGGGGGGGGAGGAGAAAGGTAAAAGACGGTGGCGGAACTGGAGAGAAGAGAACTCTCGTCTCAGCTCAGCAGCGCGCGGAGCCCCCTTGTCCCGCCCGCTGTGCCCCTCTCTTCTTTCTCTTTCTCTCTCTCTCTCTCGGCGCCGCCCGCGCGCTGCGAGGGCGCGGGTCGGTACCGTGCCGCGTGTCACCACCTTTCTCTGCTTACGGCGCGATGGCCCTATGGGGCCCTGTGTCCCCCTCTCTCTCTCTGTCTGCTCTCTCTCTATCTCTCTATCTCTCTCTCTCTGCTCTCTCTCCCTCTCTTTCCTCCTCTCTCTCTGTCTGCTCTCTCTCCTCTCTCCTCTCTCTCTCTCTCTCTTTCTCTCTTTCTCGCCAGCGCGGAAGCCCCGCGAAACGCGGGGAGGGCGCCGTACATACTCAGCTTTCATTATTTGTATTGATGACAGCTGTGAGATGAAGTACTCTTTTATGTCATATTTTTTGGATTCTCTGTGATACTATTATTAGAAACTATTCATTAATCATTCATAATATATAAAAATAAAATAAATACTATTTGCACCGCTTAATTGCCGGGTTTAAGATTTTAAAACACATTAATGTTTGAATGACTAGACTATAAAATTTATACCCTACGGATAACTATACTGATCATAATAACACATCTTGCTTAACTTTAGTAAATATATATAAAGTAACAAAACACGCATAAAATTTTTATTACACGTGTTATTATTAAAAAAATATTCTGAATATAATAATATTTATATAAAATTTAATATTACTATAGCGGTTTTAACATTTTTATTTTTTTTAAAAAAATTACTAATGGAGGACAGTTCATCATCCAGAGATTGTGCATTCAATTCCCGTGGGGAGCCCAACCCCATCATGCACGAGTCCTCCCTTTCCAGCCTTGCCTACCAATCTACCACTTGTAGTACTAACACCCTCATTGGTCAGAAGCAAACTGAAAAAAATGTATTATATAATTAACATTTATATATACTATATCATTATTAATCTGTCCATCATATTTCTTTAAAATAATAATAAGTAATAATAATACTTTTTCTAATAATTATGATTTGATGGATGAATCTAAAAAAATAATTCAATTGATTGAAAACTATATTAATAATATAACTGACGAATTTTAAACTTTTTCATCTTTGCACGCAGTTGTGTCGCCCATTCGGTGGCTAGTACGTTCCTGTTCTAGCTTATGCAGTTGCTCTTGACGGCGTTATCAAGCAGCTCCTTAATCTACCATCTGATATTTGCCTCTAAATTTTGAACGTAACTTAAGTAAAAAAACTTCTTAATAAGCTGTTATATATTGAGTGTCTTGTTGAGAGAATTTGGGAGCTATGATTTACTTATTAATGTCTAAATTTTAAAATTTTATTACAACATCAGGTTATTATTATATGCATGATTTATGGATCAGCATCGGAATCTTAATTATACTATTCCTGTTCTGAGGTGGTTCCGAATTGTACTATGCATTTAACCTCGTGCACGTACGTGCCGAGCGATCACGCAATTCCCATGAATCTGAGTGGCCCTCTCCCGTAGCGAATCACGTGCATGTCAATTCCACGTCTACCTGCTATAAACATGCAGAATTAATATTCGTGATCACCCTGTCCATTTTGTCCTTCTCCTTCACTCGATTGTGAAGGGGTACTGTAGTTATATTCTCAGCTTCCTGTGCAAAATTTTAAATTTCGTATCTGATTTTTTTTTTCTTTCCTTTTTTTTTACAGGCGACGAGATGGTCAAACTGCGAGACGCATTTGTGGAGAGTTTTTCTGCATACGGAGTTACACCTAATGTGATAGCTTTCAAGAGTTTAGTCGGCATATACAATGAAAATACAAATACTTAGATAGTACTTTATTAAGGGAACTATTTTTTGTGTCCTCACAGAGATTTGTATGAGTTATTGATGTACTGGCAAATTTGTTCGTAAATCTGCTCGCCTTTTGAATCACACGTATATAAACCAAATAAAATGTTTCATATTATTTCAAACAACATGCATGTACTACAATCGAAGAAACCTCAGACCAATTAAGCCCTTGTTTTCTTCCTGAGGTCGTTAGCATACATGTACTACAATCGAACCTTGTCCTTTAATTAATACTTTTCCCTCTGAAAATGGATTTTGATCAACAAACCGTCACGTTTTTGTGTTGGAGATCAAGTAAATCAAGATTCCCTTGTAGCAATCAACGTGTGACATCGCCCCCAAGATCTTTTCAAGTCACTTTTCTTCTTGAATTGTGTTCTCAATGCTATCCATACACTTCTCAATTAAGTATATATCTTATATTTTACTCATCTAAAAAATTTTATTTAATATTTGTCTTAGCTTTTTTTAATATTCATGAACAATCCTAAAACATAGGGAGTGTAAAATTTACATCTATATATAAGCGTATGTGTAGCATTTTTTTTTTTCAACTATACTTTGGAGATGTCAAAACATATGTCTTTTAAAAGAAAACTAATTAGGTCTATGTCGTATTCAATGATGGGCCATCCATATGGGCAATTAACATCATCAAACAAGATGTACCTCCCATTAACTTTCTAAAAATCAAATTTTATAATTTTAAATTTCTTTTACCTATTACTTGTAGTCTCAAAATCAACAAATTTTACATGCATATATGAATTAAATATATTTGAGACCACTTAATCACTAAATAATTAATATCCAAAAATTATAAAATTTGATTTTGAAAAAGGTTCACGAGTTTAATAATATTGACCGTGGATTCGAAAAGGCCATTATTGTAAAAAAAAAAAAAATGTGAAGAAAGTATAAAAGAGTTGGCATTTGTAGAAACATTTAGCTTAATTTTGTTTAATAATTACTTTAAAAAACTTGAATTAGGATTCAACATATGTTTTGTCATAACTAATTGAATTTAATACTCGCGTAAGTACTAGTCAACGGTCTTCGTTAGGGAACATCACTTTCATATAGTACAATAGCTTAATTTCAACAATAAATTATCACCTCAATTATATACACAACCTAGAACACACACAAAAAAAAAAAAGAAGAGTTGTACATGTTTTCAAATGAAAACAAATTAGTCTCTCTCTCTTGTTCTCTCTTTGAATGCCACTGTAGTCGACTAGAAACTTCGCATTAACATATTTTTTTTACTGAAAAATGGCAAGTATAAAAGTACTGCTCATTTATTAAATCTTAACCAGTCTGCGCTCGAAGATAAATAAAGTGAGGCCCAGTCTCTGTTGCATCATTAGGGAACATCACTTTCATCGTACGATGGCTTAATTTCAACACTAACCGCAATTATTTATATTTACACAACCAAAAACCAAAAAGAGCAAAGAGTTGTACATATTTTCAAATCAAAAAAATCAGTCTCTCTCTCTCTCTCTCTCTCTCTCTCTTGTTCTCTCTTTGAATGCTACTCCAGTACACTATAACATATCTATTTTTATTAACACAGATCAAATTTATTAAATTTCAGCGCAATTGATTGATTGATTGAGCACGAAGATAAATAATGTGAGGCCCAGTCTCTGTTGCATTATTTGTAGGACTCCATTCGCTCTCTCTCTCTCTCTCTCTCTCTCTCTCTCTCTCTCTTCTGCGCTGTCGTCATGCAGTCGCAATCTGATAGCGAATGGGCAGAGAATAGTCTTTAATTATTATGACTAGCGGCTGGTGCACTGTAGTTGTATAGTGGCGTTCCGTGCTGCTGCGCATGCAGTTGGGCCGGGGGGCGCATGCAGTTCGGCAACTAATTAATAAGGATATATCACTGTTCTGTTCTATTCCGTTTCTTCTTTTGTTAATGATGGCTTCGATGTGGATTTTGCATATACGATCTGGTGGAAGCTTGCTAGGCTCTTCTCTTCTCTTCTCTTAAATATAAACATATATATAAATATGTATATATAGCGCGCGCGCCGCTATAGCTAGCTACTCCTCGATAGAAGTGAGGTGGGAAGCGAAATCGCGGGCCTTGGCAGAGGGGCCCCTCGTCTGCCGCCTGGTGGTGGTGGTGGTGGTGGTGGTGAGCATGTCCTCCCCCCGATGCTTGTCGGCGTGGCGGGCAGGGAAGACGAGGGGGCCGGCGTGGCCGACGAGGGCGGCGCTGGCCCGGAGCGCCAGCTCGGCCATGTCCTCGGCGCGGACCCTCCGGCGCAGCATCCCGGCGGGGAGCAGGAAGTAGAGCTGCCCCGCCTGCAGCTCCTCGTCGGGCCCCACCGCCGCCACGCGCTCCCCCAGCTCCACGTCGTCCGCGCTGCACACCGCAAAGCCCCCGCCCCCGCCCCCCACCACCTTCTGCAGCACGTGCCGCGCCCTCGCCGGCCCCGCGAACTCCTGCAGCCTCCCGTCCCCCAACACCACCTTCGCCGTCGCCTCCGCCGCCTCCGCAGACGACGCCGCCGACGCCGCTATGGCCGTCGCCTCGCACGAGTTGCAGCCGCCCATCCGTACGTATTTGCGCACGTATATTTGTATGTATGTTCGTGCGTGCGTGTCTGAGATGCGGTGAGAGAAAAGGGGAGAGAGGCGATCAATTGGACAAGAGGGCGACGAATCCGGAGGGGTATATATAGGGAGAGACGAGACAGAGAGAGATCGGTTCTCAGCGGGGAGAGATCTATAGAGAGAGTAGCTTGAGGGAGGCAAATTGTTATCTGCATCGGGTGCACCACGCCAGATTGTGCACTCACCAACTATATATAGAAAATATTTGTACTTCAATGCCGGTGATCTAACTAATAGTAATAATAAAGTTTTAGTCGGAAAATTTATTGTTCCCACGCAATTATTGTGATGCTTAATTTAAAGCTTATTTGACCAATAGTATAATTCGCTCTCTACATATAGTATAATTATAATAAAAAAACCTCTAGTTCAACAATATATATATATATATATATATATTTGATAGCTTGTCAATTTTAAAAAATAAACTTAATAAGAAATATGAGACAAATAAATTTCAAATTTAAGATTTTGAATATAAATTATTAAGCTTTTAGTCAATTATGTTACCAATGTACTAATTCAGTAATATAATAATACATGTTTGACTAAATATTACAANAAACTATTAAGCTCTTAGTCAATTATGTTACCAATGTACTAATTCAGTAATATAATAATATATATTTGACTAAATATTACAGGACCTCAGAGGTCTTTTAGATTATATTTTTTAATTTCACTCTACAAAAATAATGACAGTAAGAATTTATAATAAAGCTGTGAATAGTTTTTAAATTTAATTATAAACCTCTCTATAAAAAAAAAAGAAAAAAGAAAATGATGGGAACAGAAGGAATGGAAGGTATGGTGCATGGGCTGAGGTGGCGCACGTGGTGCATGCAGGCGCCTAGTCAATTAATTTCTTTGAGAGACGAGACGCGTCGAGTAATTTGTCGTTTTAAGGGGATTGGAGGGCTTGCCAACCTGGAGGTTGTTGTGGACAGCTTGCATGGGTCAGTGAAGCGTACATTGGCTCTTGAGTTTTTAATTAACTTATTAATTAATTAATTAATTAATTAAGAATCCCAAAAAACCAGGGGTATAAAAAAAAGAGAAATTAAGGATGGGAGATCTCGGAGATCGATTCTAGCTTGAAAAATTATAATTCCATGCACAGCTTGCCGGTTGGGTGCCGAATTACGGAAACACCCTCCATGCTTAATTGGAGGAATTAATTAACCTTAATTAAGGCTGATGCATGGATGGATAAGGTCGGGGAGATATGGTACATAAATTTTGCAGCACTGCAGCAGCAACAGCAGCAGCATTACCATTTTTTCGGTAGCACTGCTAGCATAAACCCATCCTCCAAAACTGCTACTGTTCATTTCTCAATAGCTTATCAGTACTTTCAAATAAACAGGGCTTTGAACTTCTGACTTATTGTATATCGTAAATAATATACATATGTTTTTGGAAAAAAAAAAAGGGAAATAGTATTTTCTTTTTACTGTTCATCTTCTGTTGTAAACTGCACTATCTACTTTTAAAATTGACAGAGATTGGCACCATTTTATTTGCTAGTGCATAGAAGATGGCGAACATGTATTGGTGCATAATGTGCACAAAAATGTCAATTCATTAACCAGCGTAAGAATTCACTAGCTCACAAATTCTAAATGGGTATCATATTCATGCCTGAATAAGATATCATATACGTGCCACAATTCTATTAATTAAGTTTTTTTTCTTTTATCTTTGTTTCGAGAACTAGATCAACGACATCAATCCGCCAAATTCATGCTAACTAATTAGACATAAAAATAAAAAAAAACCCTTCAGTGCTTCAGCAGGGAATTTGGAAAGATGAATGTGACTGGTGAAAGTTACACAATTGAATCATTTGCAAATAACTCATTTTTTTAATTAGAAATTGCATGCATGAGCAATATCAAACCAAAGTTTGGGATCTCAAACCTACTTGAAAACTCCAGGATGATGTAACTGAATGAAATAAGAAATGTGACATTTATTAGCAGTATACATTTTTCCATAGGTAATTATTTCACATAGAAATCGATCCATTTATTCATATGAAATGCTAACAATATCAAGCTTTAATTTTCAAATTATCAAACCCCTGTTTTTATTTCTAAAGAGAGTGAGAGAAATTCCCTTAAATCTTATAGTAGATACATAGATGGTCCCCTGAAAGCCTAAGACTTATGTGCTATTAGGAGCACGAAAACCTCCGTACTTTTAAACCGCTTTTGATAACTAAACTTCAGAATCGACAATCGATTCTGTTAGACTTGTTCTAGCAAATTTAAAGTATATAGAAAAATAAATTTTGCGATTTTTCAATATCGCTTACCTAATGATCAAAATGGTGTAAAATCAACAAATTCTAATGATTAATGTGTGCCGTTTGGTGTAGAAGTCCTCAAATCAGATAAAATTTTGATAAAAAAAATTTTTATACTACCTACAGGAAGATTTATATCTCTAATCGAAAATTTTAGTACTATATCATAACTTTTTTGTAAGATTTTTATTTTCAACTGTTGATTTTAGATACTTTCGATCACTAGGTAAATAATATCGAAAAACCACCAAATTTATTTTCTAGATATTAAATACACGAGATCAAGTTTAATGGAGTCGATCGCCGATTCGAAAGTTCCATTATCGAAAACAACTTAGATGCACAAAAACCTCCTTTCTCCTAATGGCACACTAGCCTACTCTCTCTCTCTCTCTCTCTCTCTCTCTCTCTCTCTCTCTCTCTCTCTCTCTCTCTCTCTATATATATATATATATATATATATATAGTCTGGCTACTATGCTATTAATAGCACGAAGCATTTGGTGCTATCAAATTTTCTGCCATTAGATCTAACTTTTTGATCATTTTCACCCGTTAGATCATATTATTCAACCAACCACCCACTCAACCCTAGAGGACCCACATCATTCTAACCGCACATCTTTTAATCCAATGACCAAAAATTTAGTAGCACCAATGACTTGATGCTATTAATAATACATTAGCTTAGTTCTATAGATATATATATTGGTGGCTCCATTACATTAAACATTCAATCTTAAATTGGGGGCTCCAATTACCTTATAGAAATATTATATAGCTAAAATATAATAAATAAAATAATTCCAAACTCTCCATTTTGCGATAATAGGACCAAATGAAGTTCAGAACTCGCACGGACTTAGTTACTGATTGGGTCCGCCATATTACAACCCAAAAAACCCAAAAATGTCGGCTCGAGCTTGAAATTGCTTGCAGCCCCAGCTTAATTAGTTTAAACACAAAAAAAGAAGGCTAAATTACAGAAAATCCCCCTGTAATAAACCGCTTTTTTACTTTCCCCCCTGACATTTAAAAACCTACACTTTGCCCCCTTGTAAAATAAAAAATATTCACAGGGGGGTTACGGTGTGTAAAATGACCATTTTGCCCCTCGCCATTGTTGTCTTCTTCCTGAGCTTTCTCAGCCGCCCCTTCGATCCGCCACTATTTTCACCTCAATCGGCCACGATTCCTCTCCAATTTCTTCTCCACCTGCTCCCCTTCTCCTCCTACACTGTCGTCACCCATCGATTTCGGCGACAGTAGGAAAAATACTAAAATGGGTGTTGATGGAGAGGTAGGCAAGGACAACGAGGGCGAAGGCGAGGCGGCGGAGGAGGACGAAGGGGATGTGGGCGAGGGCGAAGCAGTGGAGGACGGCGAGGCGGCGAGGCGGCGAAGCGGCGAGGCGGCGAAGCGGCGAGCCGGAGGGAGCGAAGCATCAGAGAAGAGGCAGAGGGGTATTTTCGGTATAAAAAATATTTTTTAACAGAACCTCTGACGGAACCCTAACGGTAGGGGTGAAGTGCACATTTTTTATTTTACAAGGGGGCAAAGTGTAAGTTTTTAAATATCAGGGGGGGAAAGTGAAAAAGCGGGTTATTACAGGGGGATTTTCTGTAATTTAGCCAAAAAAGAAATTAAGAAGAGATCAGTACTGTTGCAGTACTACGATACTTGTACAAATATATAGAAGAGGCTATTGCTTTATACCAGCTGACGGAGCACTACGTACAGTAATGCACCGATAGTCTCATGATCATATATTTAGATTTTGATGGTTGAATAGAAATCATGATGAGTCTCCGTGGAGGGAGATGGACTAACTATGGACTAACTAGTGCAGTGCGCGACTGATGTGATGCGACCAAATGCAGGCAACAATTTCTGGAGATCGAAACACATGGTGGAGGGGTGCGCACTGATCGATCTGGGTTTGCGTGGGGTTGGAGTACACAGTAGTAAGTAAGCTAGAGGGGGAGTGGAGTGGATTAGTTTGTGGATTACAATAAGCCTATCCTGTCGCTCGCTGCTCCCTCGATCTGGTGGGGGGCCCCGACCGGGTTGGGTTGGTCAACTGGATCAATCACCAATCATTTCCCTTACTTTATTATTGGAGGAGGAGGAGGAGGAGGAGGAGGAGGAGTCCATTGAACCTTCCTATGCCGTGCCAACATGACCATTAGTAGATCTCTTAATTCGGTGGTGTGGCATCCGCGTGCAACCCATGCATTCGCGGGACCATACATCTATATATACATATATAGATATACATATATATATATATTTATACTCCACTTTAGATTCGGAGGGACCTACGGTACCCACCTGCATGGGCCAAATGCCAACGCGTGCGTACTCGTATCAATATTGCACGGACCAAGATGAAAACTTGTAAATTATAAGTGAAAATTCTAATAATTTTTGGTAACTAGCTATCACTATTTTTTATGCTTTGAATAGTATTGTAATTGGTAATTATAGCTATTTTTGGTAATTAGTATTGTAGGCAACATTCTAGCTACACACATATATATATATATATATATATATATATATATATATATATATATATATATATATAGGCCATGGCTCTATACTATTATGAGTACTTGGAGCCTGTAGTCATAAGTTGTTTTCAATGATGGAGCTTCCGAATTTGACGAATCACTCTGTTAAATATGATCTGTGTATTTGAAACTTCTAAAAATAATTTCCTAAATTTTCGAAAATCAATAATAAAGCTCCATCAACGGTGGGCATAAAATGATCCGGTCAAACTTGAACGACGTCCTAAAAAGGACATGACCGGTGATCTTCAATCAAGATCGATTTATTGACTTTTCTATGTAGTGAATAGAATTTTCTATAAAAATTCAACAATTTTCGATTTTTTTACACCGTTAAACTAGCAGTATCTTATACCAGCGTTTAAAAATTATCAAATTTGCTGCCTCTTGATCTTAAGGTAAAATGATGTTGAAAATTTTAAATTTGATTTCCTAGAAGCTTTAATGCTTTAAATACGTTTAACGCGTGTGGATCGGATCGATTCGGAAGCTCATATCGATCGAAACAAACTTATGGTACGAGGCGATCGTATCAATAGTATATGTAGCGGACCCTAATATACTATATTATATATATATATATATATATAATATATATAATATTATAATATATATTATTATATATATATATATATATGTGTGTGTGTGTGTGTGTGTGTGTGTGTATACAAATATATATATATACACACACACACACACGCTCGCTGCGCCGTAAGCATCACCTCCTAGTTTTCTCATGAAAACTCCACGGAAAAGATTGTTTCGTGGCAAAACTGATGGTACTGCAGCGGCGGTGAGCTCAGCGGTCGTGACCAGACTCTCAAAGCCACTGCTTTGGACTATCCATCAAAATATAGTCCGGCCCAATACGGGACCAAATCTGGGGCCGAATCCATTGACTACTGGACTCCATACATGGGCTTTTACCTTGCCATGCCCAAGTCCCTAATTGATAGTATCCTAGTCGGACTCAGTCACTTTCTATGATTTTCCCTTAGATAAAAAATAATTAAAAGTTTATTTCTTATGTTACTTATTTTGCGTAAGAAAAAAAAAAATCAAAATAATTTTTCGCCAAAAAATGAATTTATCAACGTACCCCAATTCAAAATAGTAACTAAGTTTAAGGCATGCATAGGCATTAATTGAAGGCAAATGTTTGTCCCTTCTTCCGGGGCTTGCTACACTGATTGCAGATATTGTACTCATATGTGACATCAATTTTGCATTCTTAAGATGGTTGTATTTATCATTGAGAACTAACTCCTGAATAAGTGATTTATTAATAAATTTGTTTGATACCCCATTTAACCTCACTATTAGTGCAAGAGATGCTCATGCTTAAGATCAGTCTCTGTATGAACAACTTTATTATTACCATTATTTTCTGATAAATTCATTCTGTCATTCTGCAAGAGACTATACATGGGACTCTATGAAGATTGATTGATGCTGGAGTAAAATTTGAAAGAAAGGAAAAAACTTGGACCTACAAAATGAATTAAATAATAATAATAATAATAATAATAATAATAATAGTAGCTAAGTTGGCTCTTCTCCTGAGGTCATCTCATATAGTCTGGTGGTATAGCTATATGATTTTAAACAGAGATATTCGTGCTTCGCTGCGTTGTGAGCTTCGAGAGGAGGAAAACAGAAGCCGAGGAGACGAACACTGCTCCGGCGAAGCACGCTAGGTCGAGCCCGCTAATCAAGGGCACATTCTTGAACTTGTCCAACACCCCTGCATGAAGAATCAGCATTATGGCGTGGCCGAGCTTCGATTTCGCCTCTGATATCGACTGCATCGCAGTGCCTTCTTTAAGCTTCTGAAGAAGACCAAAACTAACTGTTATCAGGTTTGTATCACAAGGCTGATTTTTATTTTTTTTTGCCACACTAGATTCAAGTAGAAAATTGGAAAATTAATCCTGACCTTTAGACTGAATGGGCCAAAGTTGGATTCTGCAACGGGATGCCGTTCTCTGTTCTTCTGATTCTTCCCACTTGACGCGGCAAACATGACATACAGTCCCATCCCAAAGGTGAGCAGAGCAGTTCCAACAAGAAACATGTCTGAGGAAGTTCAAATTAGCAGCATGAATCAAGCATATTCAAGGAATGGACAAGCAACTAACTTATTATTAAGAGCTCTGTTTCGAGAAGGCGAACGCAGTTTAATTGCGTGTGGAATGAAACTTGAAGTAGTACCTAATGCTTCAATAAGCAGTTTTATTATCTCTCCTCGGTCTTCTGCTCTTTTCGATATCGCGTGGAAATACTCGAGGAAGGATTCGAGAACAAAGAAGCAGCCCTGCATTCCATAATTCCATTGCAGCAGAAGCAAGAACATTTTTAATTTCAGAAAAAAGCAAGAACATTTTTATTTGCATTCCTAGTTTTTTTTCTTTTTTTTTTTTTCTTTTAGCTAGAACGTAGTAAGTTAACTTATTACCTCGACAAAACACAAGATTGAGCCGACGAGGGATCCGGCTACTGCGATGAGGGAGAAGGATTGGCATCCAACAATCCCCTGACGAAAAGAAGAGAAATTAGTCGGTAATTAGTAATTAATAAGAAAGCACGCAAGAGACGAAACTCACGATAAGAAGATTAATTAAGTTTTTTTTTTTAAAAAAAAAGAAAAAGGTTAATTAATTATAACCTTCTCAACAAGAATCTGGCAAAGCGTTGCCCAGTTACGTTTATTCGTCAGTGGGGGTGGGGGACGAAACAGCTTTAGCACAGCCCCGTTTAGCTCCTTGGCTAGAAAAGATGAAAGATGGAAGGGAGGAGGAGGAGGCTGCTTCTGCTGCTTCTGCTTCTCATCGGGCGCAACATGCACGGCGGCGTCCGCAGAAGCCGCCGCCCTCTTCGTCGTCGTCGTCGTCGCTTCGTGGTTGAGTCTTAGGCGCTTCTCTGCAGTACCACGGCCGCTGCATGGAAGTCGAAGAGACGGGAGACTTCGACGAGGAGTTGAAGCAGGAGAAGAAGAAGAAGAAGAAGAAGAGGAGGAGGGAAGATGATCTGATCGGTGAGCTCGGGCGGCCCGAAGCAATCTAGTTGCCCCCGCCATTCTAGTTAACTCTCTACGTCTTCCTATAGATGAAGGTTATATAGTATGCATCTATATAAACACATGCAAAAGAGAGAAAAAAAAAGAAAAAAGAAAAAAAGAATAAGAAGATCAAGAAGAGTACAATTAAACGAGGGGGAAAAGTGAAGGTCGGAGGAAAAGGCGCGGGGAGAGGAGGGGGAAGCAACAGAAGATTCTGCGCATATAGCATCGTGGTTTTGGCGGGATTTGGCACTACAGGTTGGTTGGTAGGTTTGTTTTTTTGTATTACTATTGGACGGCTGGGAATTTAGGGCTTGTTTAGTCAGCATAGTTAATTTGGACTTCAAAATGGAAATCGAATATTACTGATTCAGTTATGGCTAATTGAATTTTGATTTTTATTTTACTTTGAAATTAAAATAGCTTATTTTATTTATGGCACAATTCGATTTTAAATCCTACGCTGCTGGCCAGTTTCAAAGTAACTAACTCGAAATCCTCAAAAATCTCACCCTTCTCCACCGTCATCTCTCTACTCAAAATTATAAAAATATTAATTGTTTATTTCAATAATAAATAAGATATTTTTGGATGATGCGTTATTTTATTTTTCTTTTCAATACAATTTAATTCTATTTTTTATTTTCATTCTCTTAAGAGAGAACAATTTGAACGCACAACACATCATTCTTTTTTTATTAGCACTTTCCAATCTTAGACAGAAAATTTTCAAATTAAAATAGATTTTTCATAACTGGGTCGCAGCATGAATCATACATACAATCCGCGCAGGCCGAACACGTGCCCGTGCAGATCTGGGAATCTTTTTCATACTTGTTCGGAGTTGGTCGGCGGGCGAAAGTACGCCGTTCATTAATTCGTTCCAGTTCGAACAATGATCAGGCCCTGTCCATCCCTGCGTAGCGGCCAAGGAAATAAGAACGGGTGGTTCGGACTTTTTTATAAAATAACTTTTTAAAAACAGTGAATTATTCATCGCTTTCATAAATAAAAAATCTATTTTTTTTCTATAATTCTAACAACCACATAAATATTTCAATAAATCACATATAATCTTACTAACTTGAAAATTCTAATAATCTATCCATACAATCCTAACAATAAAAAAAATCTTAATAATTTATCCATACAATCGTAATAATCAAACATCACATATAACCTTAACAAATTGAAAATCCTAATAATATATCCATATAATCCTAACAATAAAAAATTTTTAGTAATCTATTCATATAATTCTAACAATCAAATAAAAATTCTAATATTCCACACACAATCCTAACAATCTCACTTTTTTATTTTCCGTATAATCTACGTATAATTTTAACAACCTTATATTTTTTCTCTTTCCCAAAAAATTATAAAAAAGACGGCGAATCTTTAAAAGACCTTAAAGACGGTGAATCATTCACCGCTTTTTGAGAGTTAATTTGCCAAATATAAATTCGATAGGATTATCTCACAAATTATAAAATTTTAGATGATTATTTTGTAAAAAAAAGTCTCAGGTTTTCAGTGCATATGCATAAATGATCTCTGTCTTTCTCTATCTCTCTGGCATTATTTTACATACACTTTCAAATTTGGATGGTTTGAAACAAAAGCCTTTTGTTAATTCTGGCAAGAAGAAGAACACATTAATAAATTAAAAATTAAAACAAAATAGTGACTCAGGTCGACTTTTGATTGAGATCCATTTAACTTCGAGTGTTTTTTTTTCCTTTTTTGAAATCTTAAAATACTTTATCACACTTATTATTGATATTCTAATTAAATTTAATAGTTTAAACTAATTTATAGTTATTAGCTAATTGTGTAACAAAATTTAATTAATTGAAATTCAAATAAGGATATTGAGAAGATCCGACAGGTAGGCATGACTTAATTTTCAAACACACAAAAAAAAAACCCTCTTTTCTGAAATAGTCTGTAGTCACTTTTTATAGAAAAGAACTAAAATCTCATCTACAACTAGACGTTAAATCTCTCCAACATTACACTAGTTAATGGCGAGACCAATATTAATTTTTATTCTCACCAAATTGAAATTTTAACTAAAACACGACAACTACGTCAATTCAAATTCCCATATATACCAAATGTCCTAGTTACTCAAATGGGGCAAATACAAAAAAGAGTGTGGATCCAACAATTTGTTTGTGAAAAATAATTTTGATTTGTTATTCTATTGTTGGCTATTAGCATATGATTAATTTTATGAGGTTTATAACAAAGTTTTCTTTTTAGAGAAATATAACATGCTAGCTACTCGTTTCGTTTACTTCTTTTAAAAATAAATTTAGCTGAAAATATAAATTAACTAGGATTCGAATTTAAGATATTAGACAGTAGATTAAAAAAATATATAATTTATTTATCATAAATTTAAAAAAAATATATAATTTATTTTCTAGTTTTTAAAAAAGTAACTTTATCTTTCATATTTTTTTAAAAAAAATCTGTTATATTCTAACTTAAATTTATATAGTCGATCGATAACGACAATAATTACATAGTTTTTGTTTTTGTTATACAAATTGAGTTTAAATAGTGAATTAAATTTAATTTTGGATATTAAATTTGAATTAACAATAAACAAATTTCAGTTAAAGTGAATTAAAATTAAAATTTAAAATTTGAATTAAAGTGAATTAAAATTTGATACTTTTAGTTAAATTGTTGATCCATCAGAATTCGAAAAAAAATACAAAAACAATTCAATGTATAACTAAAGTTTAATTCTGAATTTAAGATGAAATGAAAGTACAAAATCAAATGAGATTAAAAAATATACAATTTAAATTAAATTTGAATTTTATTGTTGGTTGTAATAAACAAAAGTTATTCAAACAAATAAATTTTAGTGGATAATATTGAAATAATTTAAAAATATTCATCTAAAATGAAAAGATATGAAATATTTCTAACATTACCCCTTGAGAGAAAAAAAAAATTAAAAATTTATTTTGTTATGTTACTTATTTTGCGTAATAAAAAAAATCAAAGTATTTTTTCGCCAAAAAATGAATTTACGGACTTGCCCAAATTCAAAAAAAAAAGTATTTAAAAATTACGAAATTTGAATAAAAATATTTTTAAGTGCGGCTCAAAAAATGCGTTCAATACGCACACACGGTCACCGCCCCTTAGCATAACCTCCGAGATTTTTTTAAAAAACTCCACGAAAAAAATTATTTTGCGGCAAAACGGATGATACTGCAGGGGAGGTGACCTCACGGGCGGTGACCAGACACTCACAGCCATTTGTTTGAAGGAGCCATCAAAATATAGCCCGGCCCAATGTGGGACCAAATACGGATGCCATACGGGGTGAATCCATTGACTACTGGACTCAGTACATTGGCTTGTTCCGGCCCAAGCACCTAATTAATAGGTCTCTTTATGGAGTAGTTTGTTTATTAAGGAAAATTTCAACCTTTTGTTTTGACTTAAATTTTAAAATAATAAAATATTTAAAAACTATCAATTTGGAATAAAAATATTTTGAGAATGGCTCATAAAATTCGTTCTCTCTGTATATATATATATATATATATATATATNCATATGCTAAGAGAAATAAGCCCGGTCCAATGGGTGACCAAATCGGGATGCAATACGGGCCGAATACTCTGACTACTGGACTCGATACATGGGCTTTTACCCAGCCCAAATGCCCGCTTTTTGGCTTAGTTTGTTTATTAAGGAAAGTTTCAACTTTTTGTTTTTACTTAATTTTAAAATAAGAAGATATTTAAAAATTATGAATTTGGAAAAAAAATATTTTTAGTATGACTCATAAAATTCGTTTTAAATATATATACATAACTAATTTTCAAATCATATACTAATAGAAATAAGCCCGGCCCGATGTGACACCAAATGTCGATGTCATACGGGCCGAATCTATTGGCTACTGGACTTAACGCATGGGCTTTTGCCAAGCCCAAATCCCTAATTTATAGTTCTCCGAGAGAGAGAGAGAGAGAGAGAGAGAGAGAGAGAGAGAGAGAGAGAGAACGAATTTTACGAGTCATTCTCAAAATATTTTTATTCAGAATTCAGAATATTTTTAAATATTTTCTTATTTTAAAATTTAAGCCAAAACAAGAGGTTGAAATTTTCCTTAATAAACACAACTAATCCAAAACGAGACCAATCAATTAGGTGGTACTTGGCCCGAGTAAAAGCCCATGTACCGAGTCCAGTAGTCGATGTATTCGGCCCGCATTGCATCTAGATTTGGTCCCACATTGGGCTGGGCTATCTTTTGATGGGTAGTTCCAATAAATGGCTATGAGAGTCTGGTCACTACCGGTAAGCTCACCTCCCCAGCAGTGTCATCTATTTTGCCGCAAAATATTTTTTTTCGTGGAGTTTTCATCAAAAAACTCTTTGGGTACGCTTATGGGGCGGTGGGCGTATTTATATACATATATATTGAACGATTTTTCCGAGTCACTCTCAAAATATTTTTATTCAAATTTTTTATTTTGAATTTGGATATGTCGACAAGTTTATCTTTTGACAAAAAATTATTTTAATTTTATTTCCTTATGCAAAATAATTAATATAACAAAATCTAAATTTTTTAATTTAAATTTTTTTTAAAGGACAATCTTTGAAATATTTCATATCTTTTAATTTTAGGTGAATATTTTTAGATCATTTTAATATTATCTACTAATATTTAGTTATTATATTAATTTTTTATTGATTGCAAACTAACAATTAAATCTAAATCTATTTTCAAATGTATATTAACATTNTATATAATTAAAATTTAATTTAAAATAACTAAATTATTTTTTATACATAAATTATAATAATACAACAATAAAATTACAAACGATAAAAATATTAATACTTAATTAATCAATTTTTTTTTCATATTTTAATTGTACAAACTAAATAAAAAAATTAAAACTTAACTAATCAATTTTTATCATATTTTAAATATGTCAACTGAATAAAAGAATAATTAATAACATAATTAAATATATTTAAATATAATTATATTTACCACCGACCGTCCGTAGAGCAAGTGGCAAAGGGCTTGGTGGTTGGTATCCGAAACCCAAATTCGAATCCTAGTTGATTCACATTTATAGCTAAATTTATTTCTAAATGAACTAAACGAAGTTGGTAGCGTGCTACCTATCTCTCAAAAAACTATATTCACCGTAATTGACTTCGACCCACGATATTATGTTGTTTGAGGTTAACTTGAGTTTCGATCGTAACTTTTTTACGGCGAATCAAACAACAGAAGTGATTACGATCGTAACTTTTTTACGGCAAATCAAACAACAGAAGTGATTGTTTATGGCGAAAACGACTTCCCTCCTCTCAACTTCCAACCCACTTTCACCCAATCAAATATGCCCTTAGTAAATGAGTAGAACACGAGCTGAGGTCAGTTAGTTCGTGTTCGGCTCGATAACAGCTTGAATACGTATATAATTTATATGTACATAATTTATATAATTTATATTTGTATATATAAATAATAAATAATTAAATATATAGATATATAATACATATTTTTATTATTTAGTTTTTAGTTCCATCTAAATATAAAGCCCAACTTAATTATTAAAAGGCCTATTTATATATAAATTTCCATCCATTAGGTCAAAATCTAATAGGGACGTAAAATCTCATAAATTTATTATATATATTTTTTAAAAAATTTTTAATTTATTAATCGTGGATCAATTTATTTTTGGCTTGATATTTTAACGTGTCAGCTTATGTACGTTCAACTTATTTATGAAACAAGTAGCACATGAGCCGGCTCTTAACTCGCTGTTACATGTTTGACTCGTTGACACCCTTAGATGGGAGTATTCAACAAATCACAGTAATTGACTTCGTCAATAATTAGTAACGGAAAGGGTAACGATCCGGTCTCCGGTAAAAGCGTGTGCATTGACTCCTTCCGCGAAGTATTATTCATGACCGGTAATACACGCTAGTTAAAGAACCCGTTCGAAGCTTCTATCTCTTTTCGTTCCGTTTGAAGAAAAAAAATCCTAAAGATAGATTAATACAGACTTTAATATTAAAATTTATATCTAAAAAATGATCAATAATAGATAATTATCGAAGAACATAAGCACATTTATTATCTGTAGCTATCATAAATTATATGTATTAATATTTGTAAATATTAATTATCTCAGTATTGAAAATAAAATTAAAGAATAAAACTAAAAGTATATTTTTTAAAAAAAATATCTAAATCAAATAACTAAAATAAGTGGATGAACCAAACACAGTAATTCTGACAGGATTGCCTGCCAAGATAATTCGAACCAAACGCATCTAAACATGCTACTCGTTTCATTTATTTTTAATTGTGACGGTGATTCTATCTCTATTCATTCCCTTTGAAGAAAGGAAGGATCCTAAAGATAGATTAATACGGACTTTAATATTAAAATTTATATAGAAAAAAGACCAATAATATATAATTATGGAATAATATAAGCCCACTTATTATTTGTAGCTATTGTTAATTATATGTATTAATATTTTTAAATATTATTTATCTCAATATTAAAAAAAATTAAAGAATAAAACTAAAAGTATATTTCTTTCTGAAAATATCTAAACCAAATAATTAAAATAAGTGGATGAACCAAACGCGGTAATCCTGATAGGATTGCCTGTTAGGATAACTCGAATCAAACGCACCCTTAGAGAAATATAACATGCTATTCGCTTCGTTTATTTTTAAAAAAAATAAATTTAGCTGAAAATATAAATTAACTAGAATTCGAACTTGGAAAAACAGACAGTCGATTAAAAAAATATATAATTTATTTATCATAAATTTTGACCAGTAAACACATAAAAGAAAATGTATGTGAGGGTGTTATGGAGAAGTCTATTATAAATTATTTTCAAAAGTAAAATTACGTTGAGAATAATTATAAATAAAAATAATATTTTTTTATTTATAAACTATTTATGATAAATTTATTTTTTATATTTTTTTTATTATATACTTAGTTTTATTGGAATTTGGAAAAGAATTTTTGAATCCGCCAACGGCGAGGGGTGGCCGAATTCAGGTTTAGATTATGCTAAGATTGACTCGAGTACACGTGTTGGTGCAAACGCTTTAATTAATTGGCAACTGAAGTTAATTAATTAATTTTCTCTCTAGCTGGCAACGTCCTAGGAGAAGAGTCAAAGGGAGCAGTAATAGGTTGCGGAAAAGTACTCAGGAAATTAAGGATACTAGGTACTAGGTAGGAAAAATTCTAGAATGCACCGGGTGCATTGGTGATGTGGCGCAACAAACTAATTAAATATTTTTTAAAAAAATATATATTTTATCATAATTATAAAAAAATATTTTTATTATAATTTTGTTTGAAAAAAAAATAATTAATTTATTATTAATGACGTGGTGTAAGTGTAACCGTATAGAATTCCTCACTAGGTTGGGAGCAGGTACTACGCAGTGTCGGTTCGATTATTGACGCTATGGATCATGACATGCACGTGCTTAAGACATATGTATATTTGACAATTCACACGACATGATTGACGCCATGTTGGGGAGTGTTGTTTTGCAAAATAGAGTACGGAAAAAAGAGAGAACATTATAATATTTTAAAGCAACTTTTTATTAGATAATATTTGGATGTCTTTTTTTACGAGGAATTATATACTGTCACACTTGCACCACGTCATCAATAACAAGCCAATCATATTCCTTCTTTTCAAATAAAAGTACAATAAAAATACTTTTTTACAATCATGATGGGACATATATTCTTAAAAGGATTAATTTGATTGGTTTATTACGCCACGTCACTAATATATCCGTTGCATTCTAGAATTTTTCCTTTTTTACACTTTTAAAATACATAGATTAAATCCTAAAATTTGCAATTTTGGAATAAAATAAAAAGGCAATTATTTATATATTTTTGAAAAATTTTCGACTTTCTAATTTATCTCTCTTAAAAGGTTAATATTAAAAATAACTTTCTTACGTTCCAACTTATATTCCTAAAGTTAAATTCTATTAATTAACTATTAGCAATAGTTGTTATCTGTATGAAATTATTATTTTGCCCTTTCAAATATACTTTCATCATCACCGACTTTTTTTATTTACTTAAAGTTACAAAAAAATTTTTAATTTTTGATCTTTTCAAATTAATATACCCTTCTACCATCACCAATATTTCTTATTTGCCCTAAGTTAAAGGCAAAAGAGGTATTTTGATTTTTTTTTAATTCTAGTAGATATTTAACCTACGTTTAATCCAAGTTAACTTAACGGGTTGTCAGTTGTCACGACATAAAGATTTTCTCCGCAATTTCGCTTTACAATCACCCAAACTCCAAAGCGGACATCTGACGGAGGTTTTAGCTTGGAATCTTCTAGAAGCTTCTACGCAGGACCCTCAAGGAGTATGTCAAGGAGTACTCCAAACTGATGCTTGCCATCACCAGCATGGCCGAGGAGGATCGGCTGTTCTTCTTCCTCTACGGTCTCCAACCATGGGCTAACAAGGAGCTCGTGGCGAGAGACGTCAAGGACGTAAGCTCCGCTATTGCCCAGGCGGAGAAGGTGCTGGAGTATGACAAGCCGGACTTCGCTCGTGGCAAACCATCTAAGGCGGGCAAGGCCAAGGGTGGAGGAGACCGCCGCGAGCAACATGATCAAAAGAGCCAAGAGTGAATGGGCCTTCCGCAGAAGAAGAAGACGATCTCTTACTATGTCTGCGGGGGTGATTACTGGGCGAGAGATTGCCCAAAGAAGAAGACCGTCAACACCATCCAAGCCGAGGAGGGCGAGGAACAAGCGGAGACGAAGATGGACGCGCTACGACTCGTCAGCGCGATCCAGGGGCAGGCGAGCAGCAAACCGCTCAAAAAGGAGCTACTGTTCGTGGATGTGACCCTCAACGGGAGGGCCACTCGTGCGATCGTAGACACTGGAGTGACCCACAACTTCATCGCCGAGTCTGAGGCCAAACGGCTCGGCGTCGCACTCGAGAAGGACACGAGCAAGATCAAGGCTATCAACTCGGTGGCACAGCCTGTCGTGGGAGTAGCCAAAGGAGTGACGATCACAGTTGGACCCTGGTCAGGTACAGTGAACTTCACCGCCGCGACCATCGATGACTTCAAAGTCATTCTCGGCATCGACTTTCTCGCTTCATCGAAGGCGGTTTCGATGCCGCACCTCGGGGCCTTGAGCATCATGGAGGAGGCAGCCCCGTGCATGGTCTTGGCGAGCCGCAGCGAGCCAGCGGCAACCCACACCCTCTCCACTCTACAACTGCGGAAGGGGGTGAAACGCGGCGAAATCACTTACCTTGCGGCCATCCGCGAGGTAAGCGATGAGGACCTCGAGAAGGAGGGCCCTCCAGCGGTGATCGATGCAGTCCTGGGGGAGTTCAAGGACGTCATGCCCCAGGAGTTGCCTAAGAGACTTCCACCTAGGCGGGAGGTAGACCATGCGATCGAGCTCGAGCCAGGAGCAAAGCCACCAGCAAAGGCACCATACGGCATGGCCCCGCGAGAGCTCGAGGAGTTGCAGCGTCAACTAAAGGACCTCATCGATGCGGGCTTCATTAGGCCGTCGAAGGCACCCTACGGAGCACCAGTCTTGTTCCAAAGGAAGAGCGACGGAAGCCTGCGGCTCTGTATTGACTACAGAGCGCTCAACAAAGTAACGGTAAAGAACAAGTACCCTATTCCCCTTGTTGCTGACTTGTTTGACCAGCTTGGCGGAGCAAACTTCTTCACCAAATTGGACCTTCGCTCGGGATACTACCAAGTCAGGATTGCGGAGGGCGATGAGGAGAAGACGGTATGTGTGACGAGGTATGGAGCCTACGAGTTCCTCGTCATGCCATTCGGTCTGCCGAATGCACTGGCGACCTTCTGCACCATGATGAACAAGCTATTACACCCTTATCTCGATCGCTTCGTGGTAGTGTACCTCGACGACATCGTCGTGTACAGCAACACTCTGGAGGAGCACGTCGAGCATCTGCGGACGATCTTCCAAGTGCTGCGGGAGAACCAACTCTATGTCAAGAGGGAGAAGTGCTCCTTTGCGAAAGAGGAGGTGCACTTTCTTTGCCATTGGATTGGTCGAGGACAACTTCACATGAACCAGCAGAAAGTGCGGGCGATCTGCGAGTGGGAGGCGCCCACGACGGTGTCCGAGATGCGATCTTTTCTCGGACTCGTCAACTACTATCGCCGCTTCATCGCGGGCTACTCTGCTCGAGCGGCCCCTTTGACGGATCTGCTAAAGAAGACCCAGTCATGGGACTGGACCCCTCGATGCGTGGAGGCATTCGAGGACTTAAAGCAGGCGGTGACGGAGGATCCGGTGTTGCTGCTTTTCGACTACAGCCGTCCATTCGAGGTACATACTGAAGCCTCGAACTTTGCCATTGGTGGTGTTCTCGTGCAGGACGGACACCCCATCGCCAATGAGAGCCGCAAGCTCAACGACACTAAGCGGCGGTACATGGTGCAAGAGAATGAGATGACCGCCGTAGTGCACTGCCTCAGGACTTGGCGACACTATCTCCTTAGAAACAAGTTCGTTGTGCGGAGAACTATGTCGCGACGAGCTACTTCCTCACTCAGAAGAAGCTGTCACCCAAGCAGGCGAGGTGGCAGGACTTCCTGGCGGAGTTCGACATGGAGCTCATGTACAAACCCGGGAAGGAGAACCAGGTGGCTGACGCACTCAGCCGCAAAGCCGAGTTGGCAGCGGTGTGCCAGCCCTAAGGCGCGATCAGGGAGCGAATCCGCGAAGGAACTTGCGAGGATCCTGTGGCCCAAGGACTCGTGCGACTCGTCAAGGAAGGCAAGGCGCAGCGGTTCTGGCTTAGCGATGAGCTGCTCCTCACCAAGGGGCGGCGCGTCTATGTGCCCAGATGGGGCAATCTTCGTCGCGAGCTCATGAAGGAGTGTCATGACTCTAATTGGGCCGGACATCCAGGACAGAAGCGGACTATGGCACTACTCGAGACCGCCTACTATTGGCCTCGCATGCACGACGACGTGGAGGCGTACGTGCGGACTTGCCTTATGTGCCAGCAAGACAAGATGGAGCGCCAGAAGCCTCGGGGCCTTCTCGAGCCCCTGCCTACACCGACGCGTCTGTAGGAGAGTATTTCCATAGACTTCATCTCCGCCTTGCCCAAAGTGGGGACGTTGGGGTCCATCCTCGTGGTGGCGGACCGATTCTCCAAGTACGGGACTTTCATCGCGGCACCAGCAGATTGCACTGCGGAAGAAGCGGCGCGGCTCTTCGTCAGCAATGTGGTGAAGCTTTGGGGCGTCCTCGAAAGCATTGTGAGTGACCGCGACCCTAGGTTCACGGGCAAGTTCTGAACTGAGGTGTTCCGGATCTTGGGGTCGGAGTTACTCTTCTCCACTAGCTTCGACCGACAGACGGACGGCCAGACGGAGCGGGTGAACGCCCTACTGGAGAAGTACCTGCGGCACTATGTCAGTGCCAACCAGAAGGACTAGGTGCATCATCTGGACGTGACCCAGTTCTCCTACAACTTGCGGCGGAGCGAGTCAACCAACCTTAGCCCGTTCGAGCTGGCAACGAGGAGGCAACCACTCACTCCGCATTCTGCTGCTACGGGTGAGCAGGGCTGCAGCCCAATGGCTCTCCAATTCACTTCTCATTTGCAGGAGAAGGGGGACATTGCGAGAGCTTATCTCGAG
Organism: Ananas comosus; assembly: GCF_001540865.1. Taxonomy (NCBI): domain Eukaryota; kingdom Viridiplantae; phylum Streptophyta; class Magnoliopsida; order Poales; family Bromeliaceae; genus Ananas; species Ananas comosus. The sequence goes on from NC_033635.1 coordinate 11,285,872, forward strand.
AAGGCGACCCGCCGAATGAAAAAGTAGGCCGATGCACAGCGGCGACCCTTGGAGTTTGACGAGGGAGATCGAGTGTTGATCAAGCTGCAACCACAACAGTTCAAGGCTTTTCGCAAAGTGCACCGTAGGCTTTTGCGAAGGTACGAAGGGCCTTTCACTGTCGTGAAGAGAGCAGGCAAGGCAGCCTACAAACTGCAACTCCCCGCCAACCTGAAGATTCATCCTGTCTTTTATGCTAGCTGCCTGCAGCCCTACCATGAAGACGCTGAGGGCCCGAGCCGGGGCGTGTCGCAGTGCGCTCCCGCCACTATGACCACTGCAATCGACAAGGAGGTCGAAGCCTTACTGGACACTCGCACCATTCGGCGTCGCGGAGTCCCGAGGAGCGTCGAGTATCTTGTCAAGTGGAAGAATCTCCCGCATGGCGAGGCAAGCAGGGAGAAGGTCGACACTCTCTGGAAGTATCAGAAGCTGATCGATGACTTCCAACACCAGCGCGCGACGAGGGCGTCTGCGCAATAGGTGGGGGAGGTTGTCACGACATAAAGATTTTCTCCGCAATTTCGCTTTGCAATCACCCAAACTCCAAAGCGGATATCTGACGGAGGTTTTGGCTTGGAATCTTCTAGAAGCTTCTACGCGGATCTCGAGACTGATGGTGCAGATACCGAAGGGTCAAGAGTCCCTTAGAGTTTCTAGGTAGTCAATAAATGTATGACTTTTCGAGTTCTATACTTATTTATTAGAACCCTTGGGAGACTGTCTGACCTCCCATTTTGGCTAGTAGTATTGTGCTACTTGGCACCTTTTCATTGGCATTATGGGCAACGAGTGGCCTATAAATAGTGTGGCCTCCACCACCTCTCATTTCAGAATCTCATATTGTATTCTCAAGTTTAAAGCAATAGAAGAGCTTTCTTCATATCTCTCTCTCTTGTACTTAGTTTAAGGCGAGCGAGGTCCTAACTTAGCAAATAGAGAGGCAGGCTTGCTCACTTCGCGAAGGAAGGCGAGCGCCGCACGGATTTTGTGAACCAAACCATTAAGTCCGTGACAGGGTGGTAACTACGGTATTTTGGAATAACGGAGATGAGAGATCTATTGAAAAAAAATAAAGATAAATAAGATATTTTTAATATTTTGAGAGGTATATAAGTAATTATCCTTAAAATGAATATAAACTTTCATCTATGAATATATATATATATATATATATATATATGAAAACTTCCAAAACCCCCTTTGTGGTTTCGCACTTTCTCACTTTAGTACCATGTGGTTTAAAGTGTATCAATTTGTCTTCCTGTGATTTTGTTTCTATCTTTTCGGCAGCTTTTTTCTTAATATTTCGTTAAATTATATACAAAAACCTTCAGATACCCACCTAGATTTATCGAATATTTACTTTAGTACTCTTTAATTTAACTTTGTTACTGATTTAAAAAAAATAATAAAAATGATAATAAAAAGAGAAAAACGAAACAATAGGGGGGCAAATTGATACACTTTAAAACACAGGGTACTAAAGTGAGAAAGTGCGAAATCACATGAGGGTTCTTGAAGTTTTTCCTATATATATATATATATATAGAGAGAGAGAGAGAGAGAGAGAGAGAGAGAGTTGAATTAAAATACTCTCAAAAGCATCAAGAGGGTGGTGCTTTTGAGTTTTTAGCTATTGGATGAAGAGATGTAAGGTTGGGATAATGATAGTAGGTGGTGGTAGGTAGAATAGTGTTTAATTTAAGAGCTATTAGTAATCAAGGAGTAGATCAAAAGACTAGAAACCTAGAAGCACCAAGGGATTGGTATTTTTAAAAATATTTAGCTCAATTATATAAATATATAAATGCTATCCTCTCCCCCTCCCTCTCTCTCTCTCTCTCTCTCTCTCTCTCTCATCATCCATGACGTATACGTGCTTAGACATATTTGAGCAGAGTGTCAATATTCTGATATTTGATAATTCACACGGCATGATTGAGGCCTTGTTTGGGAGTGTTGTTTTTCAAAATAGAGTACTAAAAAAAAGAATATTTTAATATTTTAAAGCAACTTTTTACCAGATAATATTTGGATGTCTTTCTTACAGTTTTAAAATACATAGATTAAATCCTAAAATTTGTAATATATGATTTATTTAAGACTAGTTTTTTATCAAAACTGTTTTAGATGTATTTTATGGTTAATTTTTAGATGTATTACATGTAATGTTTATTGTCAAAATTGCAAATTAACAATTAAATTACATAGAGTCAAATGAGATGTACTATTTTTTTTTTGAATTTAAATAATCTAAGTGCTGGTTTTCAACTTTTCAGTAAAGAATTCAATCGCTGTATATCCAAATAATTTAAAAATAAAGTACTTTTAACTGTAATAATAATGTATTAGAAAAAAATGTTCTAGAGTAAAAAAATATACTATAAAGGCCCTCCTAATTCTAATTAATTTAAAACTATGTGGCCAGTTAATTCATTAATTAGACTTAATTAGTCTTGATCAGAGTAGATAACAGCTTTTTCTCTCTTCTTTAAATATTATATATGCAACTAATTTCAAGTTGCGTCTTACGGAAATCCCCACCTACTCTTAACGTTTTCATATATGCAAGCACAGCGCGGATCTAGGAACCACGTTGCATCACGCAATGCTACCGTACATCTAAAAAATAGGTATAAATTTTAAATCTTTATCATTAGAGGATTTATATTTTCACTCTTTTATCTTTTAATATTAATACTAAAAACTCAAATTGGTCGTCTAAATCTTCGGATGTTGGATCTGAAATTTAGATTCAACTTAATTTTAAGGGTTACAAGAAGCTAGCATTTCTCTCTCCATTGGATCAGCCGGCCTCTACGTACTATTGGTCAATGTGCGAAATTGTATGAATAAATGAATGATAAAATATCATCACAAAATGCCAAACTTTTGCCTCCGTTTTTAAATTTTGTAGGGTGGTAGTTTTGCTCACAAGATTAAACATATGCTGCTAGATTTTTTAGTCATTAATATATATTATCCTCTTGTAAGTGGCTAGTAATTATTAATTACTATTAAACGATGTATATAGTTGGTGGGAAAAGAAAGAGTAAAATAAAATAAGCACTCTATCGCTTCTTTATTCAAAGTTAATAACGACACAAAAAAAGTGCAAGCACATACAGATATATAATATATATAATATATATATATATATATATATATATATATATATATATCTTCGTATATTCCTCTAGCTAGCCCGATCGATCCACGGGCAAACGTCCATAATTACTTAACCAAGCAAAGCAACTTATTAAGCAACAAAAGGCCGGAATTTTAATTAATAAAGGAAACTAATTATATAGAATGCTTAAAATCCTAATATATAGATAGATAGATAGATTATATAGATATTTTTTTTTTTTTTTAAGAAATAGATAGCAAGTTATCTGCTTCATTTATTAAGTAAAATGAATTAGGCATACATGATTATTATATAGATAATTAATTTAGGGGCGGTGGTGGTGGAGTGGTTTGTGGGAGTCCTAATCAGGAGGTGGCCTTGGTCAGCGAGGTGACGACGACCTTGGCCCCGAGCAGCTCCTGGCCGACTTCGGCCGTGAAGGTGTCGTAGCGGAGGAAGAAGTCGACGACGAGGAGGCGGCCCACCAGCACCACCAGGTCCTTCCCGGGGCACTGCTTGTTCGACACCGACGGGCTCTCCGTCTCCGGCCCGTTCGACCACACCACGTACTTGAGCAGCTTCCGGCCCTCCGACCCCACGAAGCGGTCGCCCACGAACTGCGCCGCCGTCTCGCCGAACACCTTCGCGTCCCTCGTCGCCATCGGCTGGTACCCGAACAGCATCTCCCCTCTCTTCACCGCGTACTTGGCGTCGTAGCCCTCGATCACCAGGTCCTTCTTCGCGTGCCCGTACTGAAACTTCACGGGCGGGTCCATGCGCAGCGCCTCGTACACCACCGACAGCGTCAGCTCCATGCTCTGCACCGCCTCCAGCGTCACCTTCCCCCCGGCTTTCGCCACCGCCCCGCGGATCTCCGTCGCCAGCCGCGCGTGCAGCGTCGGGTCCGCTTTCGCCAGCCAGCTTAGGATCCCCGGGAGCAGCACCTTCATTCCTGCATGCCGATCGAAATTAAACAACCAAATTAATCATAATCATAATCATAATCAATATTCAAGCAGGCACCCAGTTATAGGTTATTAATTAGGCTAGCTAAATTAATTATTAATTAAGGACACGCATGCATCGATCCTTCCTGCCCTGCTTGCACAGGCAATTACGTACCGCGCGCTAGCTAGCTCTGCTCGATCGATGTCATGTGAAATTAATTATAGCTAATTTAATTAATCTTCTCTAAAAAGCTAGCTTTATATATGCAGCGTAATGATCGATATTCTATCTATAATCAGAATAACTAATATATATAGCATATATATGAGTACCTCCGTAGCTGTTGAACACGGTGGCGAAGAGCAGGTTGTGGCAGGCCTCGTCCCGGGAGAGCCCCAGCTGCGTCTCTGCCGTGTCGAGCGCCGATGCTGCCGCGGAGCTGAAGTAGTCGTAGAGCGCCTTGTAGTCGGAGCGGGCGAGAAGCGGGGGGAGGGGGAAGGTGTGGAGGAAGAGCTCCTCGACGACCATGGGGAGGCCGAGGCTGGTGAGCGGGGCCAGCTGGAAGAGCAGCCACTTGCTGGCCTTAGTGGGCCCGGTGGAGCCGAGGGCGGTCTTCGAGGGGATCACGCCGAAGTAGGCGTCCCCGAGGAAGTCGAAGGACGTGGCGTCGTTGAGCGCATTGAAGTCGGACTTGCCGGAGGAGGATACCTGCGACTCCATCGTCGCGAAGAGGGCCCCGAAGTTGGTGCGGAACGTCGGGATCACCTATTATATTATATTATATAGCAATATATGAGTGCAAGATTAAGGATTCTGCTGCGGCACCAGGCCGGCCGGATCGTACGTTGATTTTCTGAGCTTTTAGATCGATCGACGTGTGTATGTACATGTGTATGTATATATACATATATATATATATATATATATATATANGATTCTGCTGCTGCACCAGGCCGGCCGGATCGTACGTTAATTTTCTGAGAGCTTAATTAAGCTTTTAGATCGATCCACGTGCGTATGTACATGTGTATGTATATATATATATATACCTGGTCCTTGCGGGAGGCGAGGAGGGTGAAGAGGAGCTGCTTGATCTTGGTGTGGTTGGACTCGGAGGGGTCGAGGTAGGAGCAGACGCGGTAGCCGCCGGTGAGGGAGGTGGAGGGCATGTAGGTGCCGGTGAAGACGTCCTTCTTCTCGACCTTGGAGACGTCGAAGAGGACGGGGAAGGTCTTGGCGTCGAGGAGGGCGATGACGCGGGGGTCGGAGGCCATGGTGGGGCCCGGAGGCACGTTGATCCGCACCACCGTCGACTTGTACTTGTCGGCGCGCGACTGGAAGTACTTGTCCTGCCCCTGGAAGTAGTAGAAGTCCAGCCGGTCCTTGATCGGGGTGATCACCGGCGTGCCGTAGCTTCCCGGGATCGGCTTGACGGGAAGAATCTTATCAAACTCATCTTTATATCCGGCAGCTGCGGGCTGCATATTGGTGCTCGCCATGATCGATCTTCTGATCAGGGCAACGGAGAGAGATCTAGAGAGACTAGCTCTATATATAGCTAGTTAGCTAGCTCGCCAGCTGCTTATTCTCTTCTATTCGTCGGCAATTCTAGATCTGCCACTCATTTCACGTTTCTCTAATTGATCGAATGTCTCTTCCTTCACAGTTTATTATTCTTAATTTAATTTGTTTACCAAAAATTAACAAAGAGATAGTCCTTTCTTTCATGTAAAAGTTAAGGAGTGAAATTTGATGGTTCCAGGGCAATTAATGGAACACTATTTGCTCCTAATTAAGAAATATATGTATATTGAGAGAGCAATGTTATCTATACACATAAAAAGGAGTATAAATTATATTTCTTATGATTATCTTAAATATTAAAAATAATTTAGAAAGTAAAGTCTTTGAATAGATAAATGTAAAATTTACATTCTATTTTTCAGCGTAGAGTGGCATCTCTTATTGCTTTAATTGGCAACTGAAGGTAATTAATTTTCTCCCTAGCTAGCTGGGAGCAGAGTCAAAGTGAGCAGTACTAGGATGCTGAAGAAGTACCCAGGTAAGGATAAAAAAACACAAAAAAGCAAAAAGAAAGGAGTAGAGGTTAAAAGTGTGTTTGGTTTGATATAAAAATAGATGGAAAAAAAAAAAAATTAGTGGAAAAATAATTTACGGTTTGTTTAATTCGACGTAAAAAATTTTTTCACGAAAACTAATTTTTACATATTTGGGAGAAAATTTATCATTTGTTTTCTGCACGGAAAATTAATTTTACATATTTAAAAAAAAAAAAATTTCTTTCATTTTCCGTGCCAGACCTGCAGAAAATGAAAAGACTAAGCAAAAAAAACATGGCTTATAGCCCATTTTCACGTGATCCACGGTCCCAAAGTGGAAGGTACACGGTGGACCCCTTTCTTAATATATATAAAAGGCCAATTTGTATAAAAATTCTACAAGTTTTGAATTTTTGTAAAACTGAGTCATTTTTTTCGATTTTACAGATTCATTATAAATTTTCAATAAATTTACCAAAATATTCTTATACCGTTTTCTCTCTCATTTTTTTTTGCTTTTTTTTTTCCTCACTGAAGAAATCCGTGGAGATGAAGGCGAAAATGGGCCCCTGCCTCTGCCCCTCACGCCCTCGCCCTCGCCCTTGCCTGCGTACGCTCCCGCCCTCCTCGCCTCCGACCCCACCGAAGCCGTACGACGACCTTTTTTTTTTCCTCTCCCACCCTTCTCCGCCCGCCGTCCCTATCGCCGCCATCGGCGACAAAGAGTAAGTACTTTTTGAGACCCAAAAGCACGTCGGTGAGGAAGAGGGAGAAAAATAGTTACATTCCAGCGGGAGCGATGGTTGCGATAGAGGGTAAAGGAGTGATCGTGACAAAAAAAATTATAGAGATAAAAAAAATAAAAATAAAAATAAAAAATATTTTTTTCTACAAGAATGACCAAAAATTATAAAAGGAGAAAAAAAAAATTGCACTGTTAAAATAAAATTACATTATTTAAAAAAAAAAATCTTTATATGAATGTTAAACTTTTTGAAACAAAAATTACACAATTTGGGATAAGAGTTACATTTTTTAGGCGAACGTTGCACTCACTACAAGAAAAGATAGTATTAGCGGCAAAAATAAGGTAGCGATAAAATATGTTGCCACTATATAGTTAGGCCAATTTGCATAAAAAATTCACTTATTTTGAGCTTTTGCAAAACCGGACCACCTTTTTCGTTTTTGCAAATTCGGTCCGCTTTTTCAGCAAACTGACCAAAATACCCTTATTACTTTTTCTCTTTCCTCTTTCTCTTGTGCTTAGTTCTCTCATTCTTTTTTTTTTTTTCGCCGAAAAAAGCGACGCGGAGCACCGCCAGGCGGGGCTTTGCTTGTTCTTATTTTTCTGAGGAGCAATTTTTTTTTCTTTTTTCTTTTTTTTCTTTTATTCGCTCTGCTGGACTTTTTTTTTTTTCCTTTCTTATATCTTCTCTTCTTCTCTTTCTTTTTCTTTCCTGTAGGCATGTGAGCGGCCGGCGATTTCGGCCTCGCACGAACGCCGACGCTCGACCCCGACGCCCCACTCAATCCGGAATCTACTTTCTCGTCGACTCCCCACGCCGACTCGAGCCGCCCGCCGCGAGGCGAAGGCGCGGCGCGGCGCCAGCCAGGTTCCCTGAGCCGACGTTGCCGCGCCTCCTCGTGCTGGCGGCGGAGCTACCCGGCTCTGTCTAAGGCGGGCAGCGTGCACGTTATGATGTTAATTATCCTTACACCACCATTGTGTAGTTGGTGTAATTTATTAGTGGTGTAATGGTTGCATTACAATTATGGACACGGCCAGCCGGGACGCGGCCGTGCGAGGCGCCGGGGTCGACGTGCGCCTCCTCGCGGCGGCGGCGAGCGGAGAGGGAGATGTTGGCAATGCCGGCGACCCGACTCGCCCGCTTCGCGTCGATCTCGAGCCGCAGGCCGCGGCGTGCACCGCCATGTGTGCGCGGCGCCCCGTGATCCGGCAGGGTGCCGGCTGGGGGCGCCGTCGCCGCGCAGAGGCTTCGCCGGCCGGCTGTGCGCGCCGACGCCCGTGCGTCATCGGGCCCCGCCGCGGCAAGGGCTCTGTTCGCGTCGGGCCGCCACGCCCCCCCGTCGCGCCGCGTCGAGTCGCGGTGCGGTCGAACGCCGGGGCGTGTGTCGGAGGTGCGGATGATCCGTCAAACAATTTCATATTGTGGATTATCGCCAGGGGCATTACTTTTTGAAGCTAGATTTTTCACATTGTTTTTATGATGCGAATATTTTTAGCGAGAGGAGGGATTATAATTAGTATAGACCATTTTATACGCAAGCCCACTCCAAATGTTGATATGAGACCACATTAGAGTCAAAAAAATAATTGTTGTGATAATTCACGCAAGAGATATAAGTATTCATCATCTCTATGCATATGAATAATTACAATAAGAAAACAACCAAAAGCGTTCACCACCTTAATGTATAGCACTGTTTTATTGTATATAATTTAATGATTAAAGACACGATTTTCCCGAGTCGAGCTTTGCCTGCCTTCCTGCGCGGAGTCGGGGGGCGCGATGGGCGACGGGCATGGTGCGCGGCGACTGCGGGCCGTCGGATCGATAGCGGAGGTGTGGGAGGTGGGTCAGACCGAGTCGAGGTCGTCGTGGGACGCCAACGCCTCCCTCTCCGTCGCCCTCCGTTCGCCGCGGTAGGAGGCGCACGTGTCGACCGCGCGGGCCTTTCTCGCGGGCGCTCGCATTGTCCGGCTGGTCCGGTGTCTTCATACTGGTTAATGTGTGCCATTACCTTAATGGTATATTACACCTTAAACGCGATTAATGGTTTAATTCACCTATTAATGTGTGTAATGGTTACACCATTAATAGGATTGTATGGTTTTTAAACCGAGGCAGGGGTTGGACGACGCGCGGCGAGGGTTCTGATGCTGCTGCGTGAGAGGTATGAGGGCGCGGTTGATCGTTGGAGAGCGAGGAAGGGGGGGGGCGAGGCGCTGGGCAGAGGCGCGAGGGAGGGGTTGACGGCGCGGTAGCTCGTCGGGCTTGTGGGCGAGAAGGTCGCGGCGGGCGCAGCAGCTTCGTCTTGCAGAGGCTGGGTTTGCCGGGTATGGGCTGGGGGGCCAGGACTCGCCAGACGGTCACTGGGATGGAGAAGAAGAAGAAGAAGAAGAAGAGGGAAAAAAAAAAAAGGTGCTCCAGCAGGAGGAAGAAGAAGAAGAAAAAGAAAAAGAGAAAAAAAATTGCCCCGCCTGGGCTTCGTTTTTTTTTTCGGCGGAAAAAAAAAGAACGAGAGAACAAAGAGGAGAGAGAAAGAGGAAAGAGAAAAAGTAATAAGGGTATTTTGGTCAGTTTGCTGAAAAAGCGGACCGAATCTGCAAAAATGAAAAAGGTGGCCCGATTTTGCAAAAATCCAAAATAAGTGGATTTTTTATGCAAATTGGCCATATAGTTATCTATGGTGGCACTAAAATCAATTACTATCGATTGATTAATTTAAAGTGACTTTACTACTTTTCCCTCTAAATGACTATTTTGTCCCCATTATATAATTACCTACGGTGGCGATAAAAAAAATTGCCACCAATTAATTAGATTAAAGTGCCAATACTATTTTCACCATTAATTAAATAACTATTTTTCGCCACTATATATTTATTTATGGTGGCGATAAAAAAAATCGCCACCGATTAATTAATTTAAAGTAACAATATTACTTTTGCCACTAAATTATTAGTTGGTCACCACTATAAAGTTACATATAGTGGTGATAAAAAAATTATCACTTATTAATTAACTTAAAATATCATTATTATTTTCGTCACTAAATGTCCACTATATAATCACATATGGTGATGAAAAAAGTAGCCACAAATTAATATATTTACTTACGCTCTCTCCGTCGATCTCTTCGCCGGTGTTCCCAATTAGCAGCCACTAACTCACACTACAAAAAAATGAATTTTTGATGACGATTTTTTTAGTAATACTTAACACAAGTGTTTGCAAAAATATATTTTTCTAGCGGTTTTAATTAATTATTATAATGGTTTAAAATCGTGGGTATATGATATAATTAAATTAAACTAGATTTATAAGGTCTAAGTTGTCTAAAGTATATTAAATTTTTATATAACTTCACAAATTCAAACTATAACCTATTCTATTCTAGATTATGGACATACAAATATTTTCAAAATTTTTTTAATCTTTTTAATTTTATATTATTTAATAATTAATAATATTATAATAATATTTAAAATATAAATAGTTTTCATCCCATATATTAATAGTTTTAACTATATTTATAAAGATAACTTTATAAATTATGTAGGAAAAAAAATCTGAACCCCCATTAAATTATATGTATACATAGTTTTAATTATAGTTATAAAAATAAAAATTTTAAAAAAAATCTCCTAAACCCTCCTCTATACTCCTCTATGACAAACAAAATTTACAAAATAAAAAAAATTCCAAACCCTTCCCCTCCGTCCAAGCTACGCGCACTGACGCTCCGACACCGATCCCCTCCGCGCGGCGACGCTCCCACGCCTCTCGATCCCGCGTTCTCTCACCCGCACCAAAACCTGAAGATGAGGGTTATGCTCTCTCTCTCTCTCTCTCTCTCATTTGACCAATCATTCCTAGTGTAATAAGGTTTCAAATGATTAATTTAGTAATATCATGTGTACATTTGTGAATATTAGAGTGCTAAAATAAATACACCTCTCATGTTGACATCATTTGCTAGTGATTAAAAGGTTTTAATTGATAATTTTAATGGTATATGTGATACATTTGGATATTTAAACGGTGTAAAATAATACAAATCTGATAAAATTTTATAGAAAATTTTTTTTCAGTATTTAGAGTAAGATCAGTATCTCTAATCTTAAATTTAAGTCTTTTATCATCATTGTTTATGAGATTTTATTTCAGCCGTTTATTTTTAGATTATATTGTTTGATAGATAAATAATATCGAAAATTATCAATATGTTTCCAAAATCTTTATAGTGTAATCAAATCTAATTAAGCCGATCGTCGATTTAGAGCCGCATCATTAAAAATAATTGGTAGCAGGACGGCTTCGTACTACCGTAGTATACCAACCTACTCATATATATATATATAATAGAGAGGAGAGAGAGAGAGAGAGAGAGTGTCCAGCTATATGGTGCTTGTAAAGCATCAAGCACTTAGTGATTGTAAGATTTTTACCGTTAGATCTACTCTTCGGATTATTTTCAGCCATTAGATTATACTATTCAACCAACACCCACTCAACTCTAGAGAGCTCAATCATCTTAATCGCATATCTCTATAAATCCAATGGCTAAAAATCTACAAACACCAATAACTTAGGTACTTTTAAAAGCATAGGAGCTCAATTCTATATATATAAGTATATAATATATATATATATATATATATATATTATATAATAATATATTATATATATATATATATTTGGGGTATTATTATATATATATTAGATTTTCACCTAATGGATGAAATTTTATTAGATTTTAATTCAAATTATTCAGAATTAATGTGAATTAAAATTTTGTTACTTTTAGTAAAACACATAATTAAATTTTGCATTCATCAGAATTAAAAAAAAATACAAAATATTCAATGTATAATTAAATTTTAATTCTGAATTTAAGATGAAATAAAAGGTAAAATCAACCGGAGATTAGAAAATTAATATACATTTGAAAATAAATTTAAATTTAATTGTTAGTTTGCAATCAGTAAAAAATTAATATAACAACTAAATATTAGTAGAAAATATTAAAATAATCTAAAAATATTCACCTAAAATTAAAAGATATGAAATATTTCTAAGATTGTTAAATTAAAAAAATTTAGATTTTGTTATATTACTTTTTTTGCATAAGAAAAAAAAATTAAATTGTTTTTTTGGCAAAAGATAAATTGGTCAACATGTGCAAATTCAAAATAAAAAAGCATTCAAAAATTATGAACTTTGAATAAAAAAATATTTTGAGAGTGACTCGGAAAAATCGTTCACGTATATAAATACACTCACCGCCCCATAAGCGTACCCAAGGATTATTTTTTTGAAAACTCCACGAAAAAATTTATTTTGCGGCAAAATAGATGACACTGCAGGGTAGGTGAGCTTACGGGCGGTGACAAGACTCTCACAGCCGTTTATTCGAACTACCCATCAAAAGATAGCCCAGCCCACTGTGGGACCAAATCTAGATGTGATACGGGCCGAATACATCTTTTGACTACTGGACTAAGAACATGGGCTTTTAGTCGGCCCAAGTACCAAATTGATTGGTCTCTTTCTGGATTAGTTGTGTTTATTAAGGAAATTTTCAACCTCTTGTTTTGGCTTAAATTTTAAAATAAGAAAATATTTAAAAATATTCTGAATTCTGAATAAAAAAATACTTTGAGAATGACTCGTAAAACTCGTAAAAAATATTTTTAGTATGACTCATAAAATACGTATATAATATATATATATATATATATATATATATTATATATATTATATATTATATATATATATATATATAGTATATAATATTATAACGCTATTTTATAAGTCATCCTAAAATTTTTTTTTTTTTCCAAATTCATAATTTTTAAATATCTTCTTATTTTAAAATTAAGTAAAAACAAAAAGTTGAAACTTTCCTTAATAAACAAACTAAGCCAAAAAGCGGGCATTTGGGCTGGGTAAAAGCCCATGTATCGAGTCCAGTAGTCAGAGTATTCGGCCCGTATTGCATCCCGATTTGGTCGCCCATTGGGCCGGGCTTATTTCTCTTAGCATATGATTTGCAAATTAATCAATTAGTTATATATATATATATACAGAGAGAACGAATTTTACGAGTCATTCTCAAACTATTTTCCTTCCAAATTGATATGTTTTAAATATTGTATTATTTTAAAATTTAAGCCAAAACAAAAGGTTGAAATTTTCCTTAATAAACAAACTAATCCATAAAGAGACCTTTTAATTTGGTACTTGGGCCGGGTGAATGCCCATGTACTCAGTCCAGTAGTCAAGGAATCCGGCCCGCAAGATTTGTTCCCACACTGGGCCGGGCTATATTTTGATGGGTCGTTCAAACAAATGGCTGTGAGTGTCTCGTCACCACCAGTGAGCTCACCTCCCTTGCAGTATCATCCGTTTTGCCGCAAAATAATTTTTTTCGTGGAGTTTGTTAAAAAAATCTCGAAGGTCATGCTAAGGGGCGGTGACCGTGTCTGCGTATCGAACGAATTTTTTGAGCCGCTCTCAAAATATTTTTTATTCGTAATTTTTGAATACTTTTTTATTTTGAATTTGGGTATGTCCATAAATTCATTTTTTTTGGCGAAAAAATACTTTCATTTTTTTTTCTTACACAAAATAAGTAACATAACAAAATAAAATTTTAAATCTTTTTTCTCTAAGGGATAATCTTAGAAATATTTCATACCTTTTCATTAAGATGAATATTTTTAAATTGTTTCAATATTATCTACTAAAATTTTTTTGTCTGAATGACTTTTTATTTATTACAACCAACAATAAAATTCAAATTTAATTTAAAATGTATATTTTTTAATCTCATTTGATTTTATACTTTCATTTCATCTTAAATTCAGAATTAAAATTTAATTATACATTGAAATTTTTTTGCATTCTTTTTCGAATTCTGTTGATTCAAAAATTTAAGTAAAAGTATCAAAATTTTAATTCACTTTAATTCAAATTTTAAATTTTAATTTTAATTCACTTTAACTAAAATTTGTTTATTGTTAATTCAAATTTGATATCCAAAATTAAATTTAATTCATTATTTAAACTCAATTTGTAAAATAAAAACAAAAACTATATAATTATTGTCGGCATCAACTATACGTTAGAATATAACATATATTTTTTAATAAAATATGAAAAATAAAATTACTTTTTAAAGTTAAAAATTTTAAAATAATTGTTACATGTATTTACACATACACTCAATTTATATATATATATATATGAAAATCATGATGCGGCATCGTAGATATGAAAAAGATAATTTTATCAATAAATATAACAGATATTTTATTTATATATTATCCGTTGGACAAGATCCGATGGCCTAAATTATTATATAATACTAAATTATTTTGAACTTAGAAATACCAGATGATTATAAAGTTTACACTGACAACCAGAGATCCGATGTTGGTAGAAGGTAATAGTCATTACATAATATGATAATAGTAATTTAAAAAATAATAATAAAACACTCTCTTTAATAAGTAGTATGGATATGTTCACTATTTACGCACCTTGGAAACTATATTTGCATGTGTACAAGATTTCACCACTAGGAGAGGAGACTTCTCTGTGATTATCCATATAAATTATATATGGTCGTACGTCAGTGGACAACATTATATAACAAACTGTTTGTGGACGGCGAGCTTTGCTCGCTGAACCAAGGATCCTGCACAGAGACAGGCGAATCCGCCTTCACCTCTGCCGCCACTGTATTCACCAAAACCAGCCTCTTGCTCTTCGAGGGGACCCTGCGCGACTTGTCCGTGCAGTTGGACAGCGAGGAACAGAGCGACGATGTGGTGGACATGAACATGTTGTCGTCCGACGACGGAGCCCAACCGCTGAGCCGTATCTGCTCCAGTTCTTCGACAACCTCTTTCATCGAGGGCCTCATGTCCCTGTGGAATGCCAGGCACCTAAATGCCAGCTCCGCCACTTTATGTATCGAGGAGAGGGTCCAAGCATCTCTATGCGGCTCCAGATATGGGTCTATTATCTCATCGATGCGTCCCTTGCCAATCTTATCGATGGCAAGCGCCGCAAGGTTCACCTCACTCTGCACCCGGTTGAAATCCACCACCTTCATAGCCGTTATAATCTCCACCAGCACAACCCCGAAGCTGTAGACGTCGCTCTTGTCGGAGAGGTGGAAGTTTTGGTGGTACTGAGGGTCCACATAGCCAGGAGTGCCCTGCGGTGCCGTGGAGATGTGCGAAGACTGATCGGTCATCATACCCATCCTAGAAAGCCCAAAGTCCGCGACCTTGGAATTGTACTTGTAATCCAACAGTATGTTGCTGGACTTGATGTCTCGGTGGTATATCGGCGGGTGGATTGCAGAGTGGAGATAGGCAATGGCCTTGGCGGTATCCATGGCAATGGTGAGACGGACAGTCCAAGGGAGGGGAGGGCGCCCACGTTCCCTCTGCAGGTGCTGAGCCAGAGTGCCATTGGGCATGAACTCGTAGACCAGGATCTGCTCCCCTCGCTCGATGCAACAGCCGAGTAGGCGGACCAGGTTTGGGTGGCTCACCGACGAGAGGAGCTTGATCTCGTTCATCACTTGCTCCATGCTGTCGCTACTGTCTCGCTGCTTGATCTTCTTTATGGCCACTAGCTTGTTGTTGCTGAGCTTCCCCGCATAAACAGTTCCGTACGCGCCGGTGCCCAGCCTCTGCTCTTCTGAAAAGCCGTTGGTGGCTTTTTCGATGTCCTTGTATGGGAAGAGGGGGACAGCGCAGGATGCTTCGGAAAGAAGGCGTTTGGTGCTCTTCCGCTTTCGTAAAGAAGACGAACGCCGCCGAATAAGGAGGCAAACCCCAGCCACGACCGCCATAATAGCGGCTCCGGACAACATCCCTGCCATACATACATAGATTGGACTTGGATGGATTCTCAAGCAGTTTGCGAATTGAGGGAAACAAATATTTGCAAAATCAAGAGATAGCAGAGGATATAAATTTACCAAGTTGAGTGATTCCGGGTACGAGAGTACCGATCACTAAGTAACTGACCAGTTGTTTGTTATTAAGAAGAATAGCATTCGTATTGGTTGAATATTCTCGGGTAGCAATAGGTCGGTCACAAATAGTATATTAAGTCACAAGTAGTATATTAAACTAAAAACCTTTTTGATTCAATAAAGATCGAGGCAGTTGCTAAACTGTACTTGTCTTACCAATTTACTTGCACATGATGAAAAGAAAGAAAAAGAAAAAGACGATGAATAGGTCAGCACTTTTTCTACTAAATTATAAATACCCACACAGACAGACAGAGTTTGGTAGGTCAAATCATATGTTAGTGCCAGTTGGTATGAAAGAAAAAAAGTTGGTTCACATTGCTCTTCTCTGGTTAAGACTGGGAGTTCCTTTGACCTGCAAAAGCGGCTTTTTGAATGGACTGCTCAGCCAGCAGATTTGAACTTCTAATTACACGCCAATCAGTCCGGTTTCACCCAACATAAAAGCAAAAGCAAGGTTATTTCATAAACCCAGTTCTTCAAACTAGAATCTGCCATCGAGGAGAAATTATTCCTTGCACTTGTTCTTCCATGCTATCCATGGAATGGGCCGGACAAAAATTTTGTAGAATGCGCCACACACTTATTGTATGCGAGGCACATCTTGCAATGCCACATGGCTGATCGGACAGCCCTTGGATCACCCCTGCAGTTGTGGTCTCCACATTGCACCAGATGGCAGCTTAAGAGGGGGTCCTATGTAGGACAGGTCCTATGAATTTTATTTTCAAAATGAGCCAGTCGACACATATAGCCTTGAATAAGGGCCCTTCTGTTTTTATGTATATATTCTTGTACTCAATTGTTATTTCAAACAAAGTGTTGATTGGCCTAGACTAATAATACATGGGGTCCAAGCAATCAGCGGATCTAAACTCTGTATAATCTAAATACCAAATTACCAATCTTGTAGGAAACAATCTAGATCCCCTTCATGTGCATGCATTGTGGGCATTAGATGAATCCCTACACATTCTTTCAGAAGAAGTGAATGGATTACCCATGAACTCACAGAATTAAGGAGGCCATAGACCTGTTCTAATATTATATTACCTAAAAATTTTCAATCGAGGAATAGCATCACCAGAAGGGAAAAGGAGATTAGTATACCTCCAACGAGAAGGCCCACTCTGTTCCGACCACCACATCCTCCGGAGACGTACTTGGAGGCGCTGCATTTAGGAAGGCCCACTGCTCCAAGAAAAGTGAACAAACAAAACGTATTAACCACAGCAGGATCAGTAAGATACCCGTTTAAGACTAGTTGCTAAAACTGAGCTCATTAATCGGCAGGCCCATCCATTTTAATACAATTAGTATTCGTTCCAAACTGAGATGAAATCCACGTGCGGTCCAATCTAACAGCCGCGTTATTCCAAATCTTGTCTATGGAAGGACCTTTCTAAGTCAAAGTCGGAGAGCGAAGGCCGAATAAGGGCCAAGGACCTGCTTACATCTACTTGCATTTCAGCCAAGGTAAGTATTGAAAGGTTTCTACAGCTGCCTCGGCGACTAATGCACACCACTAATTCCTAAATGTTGCTGGTACTCAAGATGAGAGGCATTAAATTAGCTTTTGTTGGTACAGTTGACCCAGCAGCACTTGGGGACTACTAGCTTTAAAAGTATCATATGCCTCAGCAGGATTTATTTACTACTTTAGTAGGGAATTCATGGTAACAGTTGGGTGGTAGTAGTTGGGGTTTGGCCTGATCAAAAGAGCAGTCTCATCGACAGCTCCAGTAGGTGGAACAAAGCATAGAATAGCATAAGAAGAGCTCCAGTAGGTGGAACAAAGCATAGAATAGCATAAGAAGATTTGTCCAATACCGGAGGGCGACGCTGTCAATACCAGGAAAAAAAAAAAGAAGAAGAATATGTATCTATCAAGACTTTTCTTACCCCCAGCTTGAGGGCGTTAGATCACTAATTTTAAATGTTTGTTAATTCACTTCATTTCTCCTCTCTGTTTTTTTTTAAAAAAAAAACATTACAATCGAGAATGAAATCATAACTGTCACTGTCCGCACGGATCCCACATTGCTACTAGCTAGCCATATTGGAAATTTCGGAAATGTCTATTTGAAATGCCCCAGAAATTAATATAAACTATGGAAAAGCAAACTAAACATGAAGCAGGCAGATCCAATGGAACAGTCTTACTAACCCAATTTCTTACGAATTTAACAACCATGGATGCCTAAAGTCAATGAAGAATACAAGTAAACCCCAAATTTTCTTTTGTTTTTTTTTTTCTCAAAAAAAAAAGAGAAAAGCGCCGTGGTCCGTGGTTTGAGTCGTTTGACTGCTTTTTTTTTTTTAAAAAAAAAAATTCCCTTTTTTAATGATGAAAAAAAGAAAACGATGATTAAACTAAGATTAGATGAGAATTAAAGACCGACCTTTCCGGCAACCTTGGCCGTCGGAGAAGCCATCGCCGTAGAATCCGTCGAAGCAGCTGCAGTAGAAGGCGGGCTTCCGCGTGTATGGGGAGATGAGTTGCGTGCAGTTGGCGTGGTCGGAGCAGCGGCAGGGGCCGTCGAGCCACCAGCCCAGCTCCGCCGTCTCGAACACCAGCGCCGGCAGCCGCGTCTTCGCGTCCGCCGGCTCGTAGCCCAGCGACGTCACCAGCACGCCGCACCCCTCGTCCGCCACGCTTGGCACCGCGAGGAACCCCGGCGACTCCGCAACGCCGGCGGCCGAGTAGTAGCAGGAGATGCCGCCGCAGTTCTTACGGAGCAGCGCGGCGGGGACGGCGCACGCGGAGGCGGAGGCGGGGGCGCGGGCGGAGGAGGTGCAGTTGGCGAGGACGAGGGCGTTGCCCGAGGTGGGGGCGTGGTTGGGGCCGAAGAGGGCGCCGAGGGCGGGGGAGAGGGAGCGGTCGCAGGAAGGGGGCACGCTGACGACGAGGCGGCCCGAGGAGAAGTTGCGCACCGCCAGCCCTCCGATCCGGATGTCGCCGGAGTCGGCGTCGGAGCAGGTGAGGTTGATCCGGCAGCCGGGGGTGAAGCCGAAGGGGTAGGGGACGGTGGCGGGCCCGCAGGTCTGGCTGCAGTTGCTGCCGATCTCGGGATTGGTCTGCTGCGCCGCGGCGGCGGAGGCGAGGCCGAGGAGGCGAAGAAAGAGGAGCAATTGCAATTGCAGCAGCATCTTCTCCTTCCTGCTCTTCTTATTCTTCCTCTTCCTCTTCCTCTTCCTCCTCTGCTGCTGCTGCTGCTGGTTGCTTTGGCTTTAAAATTCTTGGGTTTAGTGGATTTTCGGATGTAATCGCTCCCAGTTGCAGTCGCCTGTTGTTTCCCGCTGGTCCGTCCGTAGGTGCCGCTGCCGCTGCCGCTGCCGCGTAGCGGAGTTATGCTCTTTCATTTATTGCTGACCATGCACATGCCGTGAGGATATCCCAAAGTTGGGGGCGCTCTCGTTAGTTAATTCTCTTCTGCGCCTTCCCTTTCCTGTCATCACCTGCTCTGCTCACGAGCGGCGAAGATGGGCCTCGATAGAAAGCCTGAAATAATTAAAGATTGCCTCGAAACATGCCGAGGAGATTTTGCAATTAGACCGTGCAAGCTCTTCTTCTTCTCCTCCTTCTTCTTCTTCTTCGTCTTCGCCACGAATCCAACAGGATAAACGTAGACACAGATATTCTTGTATGCGGACAAAAAGCAAATAGTGAAAATGAAGGAATTCGTCGACCGAGAAGGAGGGCGCCGAATGACCGCGCTGTCCCTGTCAAAGTCAGCGGAAGTAGTTAACCGGTTAAATTATATGCCACCACCAATCTAATCAAATTACTTACGTAGTAGACAAGAACCATCTTTTCCCTATATCGTAAATAATAATAATAATAATAATAATAATAATAATAGTCTACTCTACATTCCCCAGTACAGACGAGAAAGAACGCGCTGTTGCCTCCAATTTGGACCGAATGCTGTGTGGAAATAAGCTTGAATTAGCTTGGGACCAAGAACAGTGACACTGCCGCCATTGGTGGTAGAGTCGTACGGATTTCCTTCGCTCTTGACGAGCAGAAAACAAACTGGTGGGTTTGCGCACTAATTATAATTGTGAATTGAGGGCACTTCGCGTTGCACAAATTATAATAATTTGTGGGCGCTTACAATTAGGCATTAGGCTCTAAAATCTGGAGTTTTAAGAGGCTAAAGCCTAATAAGCCCCTTTTTACCTGAAATCTGGTCATATTGCACTGCATATAATGTAATTCTATAGGAGAACCTGCTGCAACTGCAAATGAGAGAAATTAACTCAGTATACATTTTGTCACTGGGAATGTCTGATAAGATGTCATCACAGATAACTTCAGCAAACCAACTGTCCAATTAATTGCTAGAAACCCCTGACGCCGCCAGCACTCGCAGAGAAGAATTTGATGTAAAAATAATAAGATTAAAAATAGGAACTGGAGTCCGGTAGAGAAGTCCAGCAGAGACCCCTGATGCCGCCAATATCTTACTGGAATTCGATTACAAACCCTCCATGAGTCCAACTCTAATCCACATAATATATACCTTTACAAAACTAACATCTTAGAATGATAATTGCTGGAAAAGTCTCGATGCAGCGCAAGAAAGTTCCCCAGCCCATTGGACAAGTTTTTCGCCACAGCTAACTGACTGAGAAAATAGCACGGTGATAGTAACCGAACATGGAAATTAGGCACGCGGATCCAGTAAGTGACAAAATCAACGGTTCTATCACCCTGTTTCATTTTTTAATTTGAAAGAACTGGTCTGGTCCTCAACAATAATTTGCGGTCCCATCGCTCAAGTGTAAATGTTCAGGCGTCCATCAGTGTAAACTTCATTACCAGCAACCTTATCGTTGCCCTTAATTTCTTCAACGAACTGCACGATTTAGCCTCAATTTGTCGGGACTAGATATAGCCTAAGACTGTCGAGTCCCAAAACTAATCATAACGTTGAATATTTCATACCTTTCTTTTCTCCACTCTGATTAACTGTTGTTATCCAATTCAAGCAGATTCAGGGAAGCCTTCATCTGAGGAAAATTAATTGTACCTATTCATTGGCAGTACAGACACCTAATGCTTATTTGGAGGACTTTATTCGAGTACGTGGTGTAAATTCATAAGCTTACGCAGCAACTGATCATCGTGGAGCTTTTGCTCCGCCGGTATTTGCTTCAATCAACACCACTAAAACATGACCTCCGGCAGAGTGTGTGTGTAACTCACAAACTCATCTTCCTCTTTGCTCCTCCACCATGCCCTCAAAACCTCAACCTTGTCAATGGGTACCACATGACACTGAAAGGGTACAAGAAATCAAACAGCCCGCGCGCAAGGCAAGAACTGCTCCCCCACCAGTGTAAGCGAGGCATCACTATTGTTTATTCATTTCAGTTTGCCGTACAGCCAAAAAAACAACCCTACCAATTTAGCGGAGTAGGCTGAAGCACAAACACTAGAAGGCCCAAGTAAAAGCAAACAGATCAATAATTACGACAAGCACAATACTTACATTTTAACTCGCTGTACTGTAATCCGCAGAACTGGCACTTCTTTCCACCGGCAACACATTATAATACACTATTAATCAATTGTACGTCAGAAGGCATGATGGTAAATAATAAACCCATATGAAAGCCTTGAAAACTGCCGATAAGCTTGAACGGCATTTTTACAACTTTAGACGGCAATGAAACTGTTCCAGTACCGATTAAGGATAGATCCAAATGTATATACATATGTAGAGCTCAACAAGAAATCAGATCACAAGGTTCCATATTCTAATATAGCAGTCTTTATTGTACATTTGTTTTAGCTTTAACGTAGTTCACTTCACCCCTTGAACTTCTAGTTGT
The DNA here is from genome assembly GCF_001540865.1 of Ananas comosus. Lineage (NCBI taxonomy): Eukaryota > Viridiplantae > Streptophyta > Magnoliopsida > Poales > Bromeliaceae > Ananas > Ananas comosus. Next base: position 11,307,700 of record NC_033635.1, read on the forward strand.
GTAGGACTAGCAAGCCACCACAGCTTCTCTTTTGCTGCACAAAGTACATAATCAAATGTAGCTTAAATTGTAAGTTCATTTCTCTCAATCCACTGAAACGATATTGTAGAGTTTAAAATGACTATTTTCGTTACAATTAGTAGAAACCAGTAAGTGCAGATGCAATCAAGAAATTTTGCTAGAAGGTGGCTTGAATTCAGGCAGCAGCAGGAGTACAACTAAGGCATAATGTCTTTTCTTGCTCTCACTTCCCCCTTTTTCAATTGAGAAGCACAAATAGTTGATAAATATGAGAAAACATAGGGGTTGGTAATTAAATATGTACCGAATAATACCTTGCTCAATACGATTCATTTCTCAGTTTTTGTATTTCATAGTCTCCTTATCAAATCCAATAGTTGGGAACTGCTTTGCATACTCCTCTACTTCATGACGTAGCTTTGCAATCTCAGATTGGATGTTTGCGTCTGTTTGGATGGTGGCTAGAAAGTCCTTTAACTTTGATCCTCCTGATTTGAAAACCAGGAAATAGTAGTCCAGCTTTTAGTAAGCTTACAAGAAACTACAGAAGCTTCTATTAGCAAAGAATATCACACAACCTTTGGTTTCAGCCTTGATCTTCAATGCTATGTTAACGGCATTATCAAAAAAGTCGGCAACTTTTGCAAAGTCCTCTTCAAGAAATCCTCTTGATGTGAGAGCCGGGGTCCCTGAATAAGTAGAGAGGAAATACTCAGAAATTGACTACTTTGTTATTCTCACAAATCACAACATAAGGTGAGAAGGAAAATGATGTACCCATCCTAATGCCTCCAGGTACCATGGCTGACACATCACCAGGAACAGTGTTCTTGTTAGCTGCAATGTGAACCAGTTCCAGCACCTTTTCAACCCTGGACCCATCTATTCCCTGAACAGAGATATGAGAAAGCAAAATAAGTGTTCTTTCACATGATATACACAACAGGCCCAGCAGTAAATAAAAGACATCAAATAGTTGCACAACAGCTTTATCTGCGTCAACCATGAAGCAAAGAGCAAGAGAGTTCAAGTACAACAAAAAACAACATACAAATATATAACATGTAGGAATTCACTAGAAGCTGTATCTGAATCATAATACCTGTTGACAAGATCGACAGCTGAACTTGAGATCATTTATCTCAAAAAAAGAAAGCTTAAAGAAAAAATTGAGAACAACAATTACAAAATTTCCACCAGGATTGTATATATTTCTTTGTTACCTTGTTCTTCAAGTTCACCAAGACTAGATGGTTCTCCGTTCCACCAGAAACAAGTTCATAGCCTTTCGCAGTCAAGCGCTGTACAACATGAAATTTGTGAGTCAAGCAGTACCTAGAAGATAAAGCAATGCATGTTGGATTAAGATCTAGATAAACGAGACATTATGTGTATATATCAATGTAGGCAAATACTGCAAACAAGTGGTATGAACAAGGAGTCCCCTGATAAATGCATCTTGAACGAAATGTACGTAAGAAGTAGCCATCAAGGGCGAAAAAGAATTGTTCATGCTTAAGCCTCAATGTTCCTATGACCTAACATAATTATCCGAACAATTCACCATAGGAAAGGCACTCGAGCAAATAAATATGATGTTGTACATTGTACCTGAGCAAATTTTGCACAGTTACTAAGCACTTGCTCTTGATAAGCTCTGTACTCTGGAGTAGTTGCCTGTAATTCGCAAGCAAAGAAAACCCAAATATTTCAATGTACGATGTACAGTCAGAAAAAATCACTAAACAACTGTAATAGTTCTGAATTATGTTTAATTTCTCTATCAAATGATTCACAAGTCTATTCTCCAAAATTGTCCGGAACATTTAATTAAGGAAATTATAAAAATTTCATAAATCACTTAGAAAACTTTCCTCCATTTTCTGTAACTGCTGAACACTGCTGTTCATTTCCTGTCGCTGCACAATTGTTTGTGTTATTATTGTAAATTCTGGTCTAGTGATACGTAGATATGAATAAACTTATATAAGATGCGAAGTGAGGCATTTTACCTCACCTTAAATCATTTGACCTCTTATGCTCTTTTATATGACCCATTGAGAATTCTCAGAATTTCTGAGTTGCTTTCTCCCAAAACTTGGGGTAGGATGGATGAAGACTGGAGGTTTTGTTCAATTTATATGCCACTTAAAATAATAGTAATGGTGTGTCTTGATTCTTGAATTCTTGGATAGGGCTCACTTCATAACCCAATATGGCATGCTTTGGAGAAAACATAAATTGGAAGCATTTTTTTGCTTTCAGCCATGCTGTACAGAACTTCTCAGATTTGGGTATGGATTAGTTACACCTTGAAGACCAGGGAAAACAACCTAATAAATCCACATTCACGACTGCTTTCTCTATCATTTTGCTTCGCTTTGATAGAATCATCTATTACTTGCAAAACCGTACATAACAAAACAACCCACAAGAATAGTATTAACAGGGCCAAACCTGTTTCAGAGCAACAGCTAATCCAGCAATTGTATGATTATGAGGACCACCTTGAAGACCAGGGAAGACGGCAGCATTAATCTTATCTTCAAAGTCATACAAAACCTTCAGAACATAACAACAGGTATTATTTCGGTTAACATAATCCCAGTCATAACAAGCCATGCTCAGTCTGAGTAGTTGGAACAGTCAAACAACTGCAGGATATCAAGTGACAATACATCGGCTGACCTCTTTCCCTTGTTTGTTTATCTCTTTCACTCCCTTCCTGAAAAAGATCATGGCTCCACGTGGTCCACGAAGTGACTTATGAGTTGTAGTAGTTACTACATCTGCATACTCGAAAGGAGATGGAATTACACCAGCTGCAACCAGTCCGCTGATATGTGCCATGTCTGCCAGAAGTATAGCTTTCTGCTTGTCGCACACCTGTCACTCATCTCAAACTAGTAAATATATGACTGATGCCAACTAATAGAGTTACTACTTACCAAAAAAGAAGTGATTGCCAGGAATTAGGAAAAGCTTGCCTTACGAATATAAGCATAGTCATAGAGGCGGGCATATGCACTAGCTCCAGCAACTATCAGTTTAGGTCTGAAGAGAGCAGCACTTTTCTCCAACTATAAGGAGGATTGCAAGAATGGGTTAAGAATATAACAAGCACAGTACTTCCCAAGTTGGATCTAAGGGAAAGATCATATAAAGAAGTATTATGCATGGCATACAACGGACCAAATTATTGTATGATTGACATAGGAAAGAAGTTCAGAATTTTACAGATTGGTGAAGGAAAGCAGTTCTTTGTAATAGTTATCAAGCAAAAGTAACAAAATCTGATTCCTAGAACAACACTAGTAGCAATAGTTAAATTTAGTCTCAACAAGAATTTGACGTCAATATGTCACGTTCTGATAGGTAAACCATATCATGATAGATTTTCCTCTAGAAAAGGAAAACTTTGGCGTGAGTCACAAACTGGTTAGAAAAAGTGTGTACAGTAAGAAAGTGCGGCAGAGTGTCAGAAAAGATTGAAAGAACATCAAAATAAGAGAAAGCAAATAATTGTACCTACCTGATCATAATCTATGTAGCCGGTACTCTCATTTAACCGGTAAGGCATTGTCTCAAAAAATATAGAAACAGCAGATATCTTCTTGGTATCCGTCTGCAAATCAAGATACTTGGAAGCATTAATTCCTATTCACCATAATGCAAAAATTAGAGAGAGGTTTTAATAGCTCAAGGAATTGTTCGAAAATAAGAATTGGAAGGCAATTCAAAATCTTCATGATTACACATTATCCTGGTTCTGCTATATAATACAATCAAGACTGACTGAAAAGAGAACGGAGAAACTTTCTTATATCAGAAAGCAGACTAAACCATTATACAATCAAATCCCTTAAAAATAAACACAATAACATTCATAGGATACAAAATGACTTAATGACCATGCACTGTTAAAACATAGGGGAGTTCTGTTATCTCCTAGCATCACTATTATGATAAAAGAAAGGATGCAAGTATGGAATAACATAATGATTTCCCCTAGTAATCCTTATCAAGGACAACAATAAAAAAGAGAAAACGTAACTGTGTGCTTACTAACCACCAATAACATTATTCAGGATGAGCAATAAATTTAGATTGAAAAGTTTATTGCAGGAGTATGGAGACCTGGTAACCATGAGAAAGATGTCCACCGTGAGGAAGATCAAGTGCCATGATTCTCTCGTGTGGCTTCAAAAGTGCAGTATATACTTGAAAGTTAGCAGGAGATCCAGACAGCGATTGAACATTCACTGCGAACAAAGTGACCCATTGGGCAACTCATTTAGGGGATCCCAAGTAAAACAATCGCAGCAAACAGATTTTCGACTATTCTGTAGAACTAAGAGTAGAATTCCAGGTTCCAGTCTAATGTCAGTAAGAAATAGGATTTGAGATGTCAAAGTTTAGTCAGGTTGGGAAAAGGCCTCGAAAGCAAAGTTGCTTCAAGTTAAGAAAACTACATGTGCCTTTGTACCGTAGAGTAACTAGCATGAGGCTAACTGGATAAAACATTAAAAAACGAAAGCACATCAAGCAGTAAGACTACGCTAAGCACTTATTTTAACACGTACATCGACATATCCTCTTCTTTTTGAAAAGTGACGTATCCTTAAAAAGATGAAACTTGATACAGACGCAGTGATAATATAGGTGGTGAAATTGGTACTACTAAAGAAAATGAAGTAATATTAAAGCGAGGGAAAATAATAGGGATGGTTGCAACAAAATATTCTTTTTGAAAAGTATATGTTACCTCCCCATTTGGCTGGGTCTAAACGAAAAGCTTCTAGTGCACGCTTCTGACACAAGGATTCTGCCATGTCAATGTACCTGAATTAAGCAGACGTATGTAGTGATTTAGTGCTCACTAAAAGAAACTGAATCATCAGATAAATGCGCTTTTTTCCTTCCCCCCCCCCCTTTTTTTTTCCTGTTGTTACTTTCAGTTTGTACAATGTAAAAATGGGACGAAAGGCTGAATCCTACTCATTTCCACCATAGTATCTTGCACCAGGATACCCCTCGCTGTATTTGTTTGTCATGATAGATCCTACAGCTTGCATCACAGAGACTGATGTAAAATTCTCCGAAGGGATTAGCTCGAGTCCCTAAGAGAACAGATGAGAAAGAAAGAGTAAGTATCTACAGATAGTGCCGTAGAATTTGTTGTTGTTAAGTGACAACCAACCGTAGTACTTCCACAACAAAGAAAATACATGGTGTGTGTTACAGCCTACAGCAGGTGCAAGTAGAAAATCAATTTTGTGGCAACTAGCTACCAATCTATGTTCTCAGAAAATTCTGCCGAACTCATGAAAAACGGCATAGACCGCACAATTAAATAATTAATTTGATATAAAAACTCGTATTAAAGGGCCTCTCAAAGTAAAACTTTGCTTTACATGAGCTAGATATGGAAACTACTTATATAACACAGGATTGTACGTCAGAAAATATCTATGTGATAATTAGCAAGGATAATTCTACAAGTTTAGTGACGACAGGTATAATCGGTTGATTGTTCGGCAAGCGTTAGACTCAACAGGATTTGATCAATGTTTCACTCTGCATCGAAGAAAGGAAACAAGAATAACCACTTTTTTTTCATCAGCAGTCGAACCACTGTCGAAAACCCTTTACTCTGTTCTATCAGCAAATTCAACCGCTGTTTCGTACACCCTTGCCGAAAGCAAAAACAAGCAGAAGATTTCAACCTTCCATTGCCTGGCTTTCTCAAGCTCAATGATGTCGGCGATCTCCGGATCCACCGCTTCCAGAGGAGCATTCAGCTGCTTCGGCCACTGCGGCATGAACCAGAGAGAACGGATCAGAAAGAGGATCAGATTTTCTAAGATTTCACAGAAACAAACAGGATATATATGCATTCATAAAGAAGGGAGGAATGGAAAGAAGAGCACGTACGACGACGCGAGATTTCTCTTTCTCGTATACTGCTTCGTCGGGCAGAGAAGACTGAAAAGTTTCATTTCCACGAAAACACAAAGAAGCGAATCATTTGTTCCCTCGCGGAGAATATGAAAAACGAAAAAGCAATAGTGATTTGTGAAAGGGAGGATGGATATTCGACAAACCATGTAATAGAGAGAGCTCCGCGAGAGCGGCTGCCTCCTCACGGCCGAGGATGAGAGCCTGCGGAGAGCAGTCGCCATTGCCATCTTCGTTTCCTTTCTCTCCCTCTGGTCTCTCTCTCTTTTTTCTTTTTTCTTTTTTTTTAAACCTCTCACTCCCTTGCGGCGAATAGAATCGCGGGGGTACTCGGGTGATGAGAGCGTAGGGGTGGGTAAGGTTGGTGGGATGGGGAAAAAAAAAAAGAAAAAAAAAAGAGGACAAATGCGCAAATTTATTTATTAAATTAAATTGATTAATTAGTTAAAAGAAAGAAAACAGGCATAAAAAATATATATATTTATTATTAATTAGCAGTAAAATTATCATTGGCTGGTGTTGGTGCCTTGGTGGCAGTACACAGGTGGGTGGGCAGTCCACCACGTCAGATCAAAAATTGCTCATATTTCTCAACTTAGCACACATTAATACCTGTTTGAACATCAGAATAATTTATCCTTATATTAGTTATTTTTTGATAAGAAATTTAATTTTATCATTTAAAAGTCTTAATATTAATAGTTTAGTAAAATAGTATATTTTACCGCTAAAATAATATTATTAAACTATAAAATTAGTATGCATTTCATATATTTATTGTTAAGTTATTAAATAGCTAATTCGGCCATTGTCTTAAAAGATTTTTGTGATTGAGTTTAGAGCGTGCACACACTATTATCTCCTTGCACGGTTGCGCGAGCGCCTCTTCGCAGATCTCATGTTGTTGATAATGTGTATATTTTGTAGCAAAAGAATCGGTAGCAGAAGAAAGGGTTAATTAGCAATTCGACCGCCGACACACAAGAAGAACACGCGAGGCTAAAGTTTGGGGAGAGGTGTGAGGGTGAGCGTGGGCGACGCCGCAAGCAGGGTCACAGACCACACGCTTCTTATCGTGATCACGGCCACAAACCACACATGCAGGCAACACCATCCATAGCCAACCCAATTACCCATAAAAACCATGCAAAATCTCTTCTCACATTTGCTATCCTTTCTGATTTTAACCAATGAAAGTGAATAAGTGATCAAACAAGTTCCTTTATCAGATTTTTCATGTTCATTATTGAAGCTATTTACATACTCTCCTATTAAAATAAAATAAAAAAAAACAATTAACCTCGAAGTACCTTAGGTCCTCTATTATCCAACAGCTTAGAAAACACTTGCTACCTAAATCTTTTCATTAATTCAGAATGCATGCTTTCCATTTAAAAGTGTACCGTATTATAATTGTCTGTAACCTAAACCTTCGCATAATTAGTAGGTGAAGTATGCACATATTAGCTTGTTTCAAAGTACTCCTTGACTCACTCGATCATTTAATTAGCTAATTATTGAATGGATTAACAAATGACACCTCAATTGAAAAACTGGTAAGGACGTACATTGACCTGCACTATGTTAACGACCAATTGGCTCAGCGAAGATATCTACGTAATTAGATCGTCCATCATGATTGCTAGAGAGAACCAGTGCTTACAAAATTAATTTGAGAGAGAGAGGAGAGAAAAAAACAAAAAGACGAAACTGTTTTTGTGATTAGTGAGCAACTCGGGGAATTTAGGTTATAAACAAATCCTAAATAATCGGTAACTGATGAATTCAAAACAGGAAAGACGAATTGTTGTTGGGTCTTAGAGATCTATATAGTTATACCTTTGTTAAGATGTTAAGCTGAACCGAATCTGTTAAAGCATTGGGCTTTTGATCTGAGTGTGTGATATTTACGTCGGGTCCGTCACTCTCCTCCGAAGTCTGATGGACTGCCCGCAGGTGATCTCCTTCCGAATTCCACAGCTTGCTGGCCCACTCTTCGGTGGCTACGTGGGCCTCGTGGCGCGCGTGATCCATTCGCTTGACGGGTCAATGCAACAGCGACGTTGGGCCGACTGTATGTTTGGAGATAGAGGCCCAAGACAATTGAGTGTCCGCGACTCCGGGGGGGAGAGGAGCGGGGCCGCGGCCAGAGCGACGCCAGTCCTCTACCCCCTCTCCTGAGTCCTGAATTCTGATGGTCGTCTGATGCTCCTCCGCGCCGCCGCCAGGAAGAAGAAGACCAAGCACAGCGTCGCCACCTTGTTCCTCGCCCTCCACGGAAGGCCTTTGACGTCGTCGTCGTCGTCCTCCTCCTCCTCCTCCTCCTCCTCGGCCCTCGTCGACTCCATCGCCACGTCGATCCGCCCCTTCCCGGACTACTCCCCCAGGAAGCCCTCCCTCCGCGACGCCGACCTCGTCCGCGACCTCACCGCCGCCCTCCGCCAGCGCCGCTCCGACCCCCTCGCGCGCGTCCTCCGGCCCTTCGGCCCACGCCTCCGCCCCGACCACCTCCTCTGGGCCCTCCCCCTCCTCCGCTCCGACCTCCCCCTCCTCCTCTCCCTCCTCGCCTGGTTCCGCTCCTGCCACCCCGCCCCCTCCCCCGCCACCGCCGAGGCCACCGCCATCGCCGCCCACCTCGCCGCCGCCGCCTCCCCCTGCACCGCCCGCCGCCTCCTCCGCGACGGCCTCCGCGATGGCGGCCGCCGCTTCATCGACGAGGTCATCTACACCTACAAGCACTGGTGCTCCCACCCCTCCGTCTTCGACCTCCTCCTCCTCGCCGCCGTCGACGTCGGCCGCCTCGACGACGCGCGCGCCCTCTTCCACCACCTGCTCACCTACGGAGTCGTCGTCTCCGCCGACGCCTGCAATTCCCTCCTCGCCCGCCTCCCCGTCGGCGACATGCTCGCCGCCTTTGCCGACTTCCCGCAATCCAGCGGCGGCGGCCTTCGCTGGAACGCCAAGTCGTACAACATCGCCATTCATGGGCTGTGCCGCGTGGGCAATGTGGGCGACGCCCGTAGGATCCTCGCCGATATGGAGCCAAAGGCCGGAGTTCCGCCTGACGTCGTCAGTTACAGCACTCTCATAAACGGCTACTGTTCCATCGGAGAGCTCCGCGAGGCGATGGAGCTCATGCGCGAGATGGCCCTCAAGGGTCTGAAGCCGAATCCTTTCACCTATAACAGTATAATGGCTCTCCTCTGTAAGGCCGGGAGAGTCGTGGGGGCGGAGCGGGTGCTAAGTTATATGGTGCGCCATGGAGTGGCTCCCGACGCTGCTGTATATACTACCATGATCGATGGGTTCTGTAAGATGGGTAATCTATCTGCGGTCTATAGGATGGTGGACGAAATGAGGAAGAGCGGACTAGTTCCCGACGCCATCACTTATACTTCTCTGATCCATGGGCTGTGCCGCAGCGGAAAGATGGTTGAGGCGCATAATGTGTTTGAAGAAATGCTCAGTGAGGGATTAAATCCAGATGAGATTGTGTACACTGCTCTTATCGATGGTTACTGCAAGCTCGGCAGGATGACAGATGCCTTTCGTGCTCATAATGAAATGCTTCGCCGGGGATTGACTCCGAATGTTGTGACGTACACTTCTTTATCTGATGGCCTCTGCAAACAAAGGGACGTGGAGGCTGCGAACGAGCTGTTGCATGAGATGTGCAGCAAGGGACTGGAGTTAAATGTATGTACCTATAACTCGCTCATCAATGGCCTCTGTAAAGCCGGCAACATAGAGCAGGCAATGAAGACCATGGTGGAGATGGAAGCAGCCGGACTTAAGCCGGATGTGTACACTTATACCACCTTGATGGACGCATATTGCAAGTCAGGTGAGATGGATCGGGCCCGCGGGCTTCTCCAAGAAATGCTAGATAAAGGTATCCGACCAAGTATTGTCACCTTTAATGTCTTGATGCATGGGATGTGCATGTCAGGGATGTTGGAAGATGGAAAGAGACTGCTTGATTGGATGGTAGATAAGAATTTCATGCCGAATGCTACAACATATAATTCTCTAATGAAGCACTACTCCCTCGATAAGAATATGAAAGCCACTACAGAGATCTATCGGGGAATGTGCTCTCAAGGCGTAGTTCCTGATCAGAACACTTACAATATTCTGATAACGGGTCATTGCAAGGCAAGAAATATGAAGGAGGCGTGCTATTTCCATAACGAAATGATTAGCAAGGGTTTCAGTCTTAGTGAGGGTTCTTATAATGCTCTTATCAGGGGCCTCCTCAGAAAGAAGAAATTCATGGAGGCATGGGGATTATTTGATGAGATGAGAGCAAAGGGTTTTGTTGCCGAGCATGACATATACAACACATTTATTGATATGAATTACACGGAGGAAAATATGGAGGCGGCACTTGCACTCTGTGATGAAGTAGTAGAGAGATGTCTTGTGGAAACTAAAGTTGATGAGACTTAGGCAGAGAGGAGCATGGGGTCTTGGAAGAACGATCTTTTCATGGTACAGATGTGCTCCAAAGGAAATCAGGGTTCTGAAGAAGTGGTAGACTTCGTTCACGATCCAGTGTCATTTAAAATGGATATATCTTCCTCAGATACTAATGAACATGCTTTATTAGCCGAGCAAATCAAAGCTTTATGCTGTCCTGATTGGAGATAAAGGTTCCAGATTGAACTGCTGATCAACATCAAGTTAACTGTAAGATCTAATTCTGTTCTTTTTAGAACACAATTAACATACCTTTTTTTGGTTTAAGTTATTGATCATACTTTTATCTGGTGCAGATGTTATTTTGAGTAGATTGGATGTATATACAATTTTGTTACTAAAAATCCATCATCTGCTTCATATATTTGCATTCATAAGTAACTTTTGAAGTATAATCTAAATAATTGCTACTAATCAAGAACAAACACACAGTGGAGACAGCATTGTAGATTGGATTATACCTTTATGTGGAAAGGTTAATCAGCTGAAGCTGCAAGTTGTTGTTAGGAACGAGTTAGAGGTTGAATATTCTCATATTGTAAGCAAGTGATGTAGTGAGTACTGTTTGCTGGAACATAAGTTGACTTTTATTTGTGGTCTGTGACAAAACATAATTTAACCATCTTTATTGTTCTTTAGATTGCCTTAAACACCGATTTTGTTAGGCATGCTTACCCTTGTTAAAATTTTCTTTTCTTCGAATAAGTGAGGTTTAATTTTCTTATTGTCCTTGGGATTGGGTTTGATTTTCTCCCTATAGCCAATAAAGTCTCTTTAAATTGTCCTAGTTGTTTGTGAGTTTCTTGTCTTGCAATCATATATTAAATTGCTTTCTCAATAATAAGATAATTGGCCTTTTGTTCTTTCTTATTTATTTCATTCCTTTCCGAGTAAACAACATTATGGTCTTACTTTGTATTTTCTTCTTATACCCACTGTAGTGATCTAGAGTGAAATAATGTACTGCCGATCTCCTGAAGAGTGATTTTGGAAGCCTTCCAAACAACAAGAATGCATAAGTGTCTGTATCTACTTTAATTTCTACCCTTCCTTCTCCAAAAGAGTTGCTCAACTTTATTTGAGAAATTCACAAACTCATGTAGGGGAACAAGACTACTGCTTCTCGAGGAACTGATTTGGTGTCTTGATTCACTTATGCCCTGGGTGACACTTTTTGCTATATAAATGGCTCCCATAGTCCCTCTTTTCAAATTCTCTGATGTGCTATTTTATTACTTGATCATATCTTTACTCCTGATTTTTAGCATCTTTTCAAATTCTCTGATGTGCTTTATTGGCAGACAGCACAAATAATGTGACAAATGGGCATAATAAATGCCTTCTATTTGAGGGTTGAACCGAGTTTAATTATTTCGTTTTCTTCATTTTATATGTGATTTTTTACCTTTTTGGGCTGCAGCTTGATACCAGTGGCAAAGCATCCACCACAGCCAAGGAGCATCCACATTCTTTCGTGTTCAACTTCTTTCAGATTAGGTACTTTCTGCCTGCGGTACACATTTGGCTAAACCTTATATTGAAGATGGGATGCAACTTTCCATGCTTTACCTTGCAGGATGCTGAGGATGTTTTGATTCTTTAGGAGAGGGTTTGCCTGCCTGCCAAAACTTTGCAGACATTTGGATGAATGTAATTACAGTTCGTCCATAAGCCATGTTTAGTTTTTGCTATCAGCCATGACGATGCTGAGGAGATCACCATTTAGCCATGGGCTCAATTCTGTACAAATAGCCTCACATTTGAAAGGTTCATAGTCAGGTTTTGTGAATTATCCAAAACCTAGACTACAATAAGGCGACAATCTTCTCAGTATCAAGGCAGTTAACTGCAGGACTAATGTTTCCAGTCTTACTAAGCATGAGTTACAAGCAATTTTGCAGTTGCATCAACCAAATGACCCCTTTGCGGAGACTGCCTGACATCGATGTGTTGCCTTGAAGCTATTACTTCCTTCAGGAGTGCATGTGCCCAGGCAGCTTGCAGATTAGACTGTATCAAAAAGAAATAAACAGCGATGATGGCATTGGTTGAAACTTGAAAGATCAATAATTGTACTTTTGGAAATTTTGAACAAGTCATTGATGACACTTAGAGTAGAAATCTTATTCCAAGAGATGAAGACAATGAAAAAGGAAAAGAGAAGAAAGAGACCGTAGATTGTGGCTTCAAGAGTATTTGGAGATTATTTATTATGTCTAATTGTTCATACACTGTAATGTGAGCAACCAGATTTGTCCATAAGTCATTATCAGTATTACATCAGAATTGTGCTGATACTGGGGCAATTTATGCCGCTGAGGCATATTTACAATCATTCCCATCTATGCTAAATTCAGAATCCAGTAAACAGTATTTCAGTGGAATTTCTAAGAGGAAAAATTATGATTGACAAGTTTATTAAGGTCATGGTCTTAAAATTGTCCAAAAAGGCAATTCAAGGGTTGTCGTTTCCTATGAAATTGAGTATGATATTATGATGGATATTACTATTGTTATGTGAAAAACAAACTTTTGGGAGGAAAACTGAAACACAGCATTCCTCTTTTCTTAAATAGATTTAAGTCAGTAGATTCACTTTATACGTTTCTCAAATCCAACTTGACGTTTCTGAAATCCAACTTTTAGTCAGACAGGAAGGAACCAAATCGACAGCAGATTGGATTATTTCACTTCGAAAATTTACACACAATGACTCTGACGTTTCGTATATTTGGTAAAAAATTGTTTTCAGGTGACTTGATTAACCACAGCTATTCATACAAGTTACTGCCCCTCCTATCTGATTACCTCCTATCTGATTAGTAAGACAATGTTGACTTCTTACCCTTCTTGATATCACACTCAGGCACTTCGGCAAAAATTGAAATTTCGATAACGATCTTGGTTACGGTTTCTCACACCCTGAAATAATTGAAGCCAAAAGACAAGTTATGTGGAAAGCATAATGTGAAGGAAAATCATACCAGAAATTCTTCTATTATTAACAGGAGCTGACAACCAAATTATAAAGTTGATCACATTGCGCGTTATGCGCACAAGAGAGAGGACTTGTATGGAATAAAATCTTTAGTCAAGACATTAAATGTGCTTTCTTGACAAATTCAGTTCACAAAACAAAAGCATTTTCATTTGATATAACCATAGCAATACACAAATGCCTAAAATGTTGACTCTTGAATAATCCAAAAAACCGAGAAATATTTGACGATGTAGCACCGTAAAGTGTAATTGAGCCAACGACAATGTATAAGTTGTTAACTGCTGCAAAAAGGAATCATCTATCCCAGAATCACTGTCATTAGAGCGATGAAGAAAGTTCTTCAGGATTTGCTCTGCCTCGACCTTAGCCTGCTCGCAATACAGTCTGAGGCACCAGTACGCTCATCTGGATTGTGTAATATCTCGCTTTTATCCGTGCATCCATTACTGCCATTCTCAACGGAAGCTGAAGTGAAGTCACTGAAGTCACCTTCTCGGGTGTTTTCAGGTTGGCAGGAAGCTTTTGCTTCAGTAAAAGTTAGTAGCTTCTCCGAGGAAACTGGTTCAGCAGAATTTTCATTCCCCGAGTTTGCTGGAGCTCTTCGTGTTTGAATGAGGTAATGTGCTACAGACTTGTATCCTAGACTCGTCACCTGCATAATAGAACAGGTTGATAGTTACAATGAGCATACGCCACAAGCATTATACCATCTTTAGCTATAAAATAATAAATTCTAAATGGCAAGCACTTGTAATTAAAGAAAATTGCCTCAACAAAGATGAAGAAATGAACAGTTTTTTTTTTTGGGGTACTTTTTTATACAGTGGGCCAGTAGGTGTCCATCCTTTCTTGACTCTACAGAGGCTGCAGTTGCAGATTCCCCGACAAACTGGACAAATCCAATTGGGATTTTTGTTGGCTTCCAGAACATTCTCGCCATATCTACAAAAGTAAGATTATTGTTGGTAATAATCTAGGGAAAAATTGGTGATAATATAAAATGATTTGTAGTTTATTACACTTCATTGCAATCTATATAGACTGCAAATAAAATCTTGAAGTGAACATGATGGTTAAACACAAACGACATATGGATGAGAGTCCATAACATTAGACCATTTTGATGGTTTTCAAGTTAGTACCATACCACGCAACAGATTCCTAAACCAAAGAACAGGTCTGACTGGCCTTTCTTTGCTCAAACAAATGAAAAACTTGATCTTGATATTATTCGCCCACAAGCAGTTTCCCTTAGAGCCACTATCACTTACTAGGAAACCCTTTTTGTAATAGAACAAGATGAACTCACTATCTAAGGACTGGTGTTACTCGTGATTAAACATGGGCTTAAGATACAAATTTACAAGATGTGTTGCCTTGAGTATTCGGTCAAGGGGATGCAAGATCCTAGAAGCAACCAAAGAGAACTGGTCAGACTTTTCCAAGTAGCTCAAGAAACAAAGAATTGCAGATTTCAAACAAAAACACTCAACAATAGTAACAACAGGTAACTCTATCTTAGCATGTCAACTACTAAAGTTCAAAACATCATACATCATAAAATTATAGGCACCTCATGTATAAACAATCTCCACAAAACTGTCCCTGGGCCAGCTTGCATTTACAGCAGTTTGTACGATGGCCGAGAGTTTTTTGCCTGCAATGGCAAGAGGTTTGCTTATGTGAAGATTAATCAATCAAAACAACGTGATATTCTGACGAAAATAGGCCAAAGCTTTTGCTAGTATCTAGACAGTTTGTGGAAGAAATAAGAATTCAGTTATGCATAAGTTGTCATAAAACCATAGATAAATAATGCTAGGATTGCACGCGACGAAGAACTTTGTCGAAAAACAAGAAGCTTGCCTGCACTGGTGGCACGTCTTCCCTTTGATATGATCGTAAATGCGAGCCCCATCTTTGGCATACCCATCCACAAAGAGAGTCCAAGTCATCCCACAAGTACCTAGCAGCTTCTCATGCTCCTCCGTATACACTTCTTCCTTCGAACCTTCTTCAATCAAAACTGAACTATTTTTCAGTACATCGCCACCCTTTGACAGGCGGATTTCTGCATAGCTAACGGGGGTTACATTTTGCAACCTAAGACGCACGGCGCATACAGAAGGAAAAGAGGTTTCGTCAATCTTTAAGAAAATAAGCTCATCTTTGCTGAGCAGCTAACAAAAATGTAAACTCAACCAAGGGCTAAGAAAGTATACTACTTGTTGTCCTAGGGAAAGTTCAAACAGGAGATGAGCTAATGAATCTACAAGAAAGGTAAGCAAACAGAGATCAGATAGGGAAGGGAAGGAAAGCCAGTTCACAACTTGTTTGTTTCCTGATATTCAAAGTTAAGCCTTAGAGGCCTCTCCGTTCAGCACAGGAAGAGAAATAGTACAGGAAGACAAAGACATATAATAAGGACGACAGAAAAAAAAAAAAAAAAAAGAAAAAGAAAAAAAAAGGAGAAGAGCAGAAAACCCTTCCAAAACCCACACAACCTAATGCCTCAAAAGACAGAACTTTCCTCTGAAAGTAAAGAGGACAAATAATAATCTGGGGTACCGGCGGGCATCGCAGTACCTGGAGGAGCGCCTGGTAGGGGGAGGGGGAGGGAGAGGGAGAGGGTGAGGGAGGGATGGCTTCTTCTTCTTGCTGAGGTCTTGGGTCCGCTTGTAGTAAGAGTCGGGAGAGGGCGCGTGGTTCGCGGGGGAGGTGATGCTTCTGCTGCTGCTCTTGATGAGGCTGAGGGAGAGGTCGAGGATCCCCAGCTTCTGCATCCGCTCCAGGTTCTCCTTTATTCTCTCGTCGCGACGCCTCTCGTACCCCGCTGCCGCTGTCGTCGTCTGCGAGGGGCTCGTGTTCCTCGTCCTCTTCGGGGGCCTTCCTCGCCTCCGTTTGAGGTTTTCGGGATCCGCCATTGCCGGCGCCGCGGCAGAGGAGGCCGCTGCTCTGCTTCTGGTGCTCACCATTGTTGGGGGGAAGAGAGAAATTAAGAAGGCCTCTTCTCCCCCCTGCTCTCCTCCTTTGAACGAACTTCCCCTCTCTCTCTCTCTCTCTCTCTCTCTCTTTCTCTGGGCACGAGAGAGGAAGCTTAAGAGTCGCCAGTCTCTTCCAACGGTCGAGTCGTGGCCAAAATGACCGATTACCATTTAAACCCTACTTACTGATGAGCTCACCGACCCACGTATCGGCGCCGCGAATTTTCCGACTTAATGAAAGCTAAATAATGTTTTGGTTATTTTTTCAGTAGAGTAGAGCCGTAAAGGCTAAAAATGTAGATTTTTTTGTTTTTGGGTTGGGGGTAGGGGGTGTGGTAAATTACGTTGGAGGACTCTTTCAACTTTTTAGGCTCCTAACCTCTTTCTGATTATTATTATAATTAAGTCCTTAATCTTTTATCTGATTGGATCACCACCTGCTAATTTTACATTCACACTAATCTAATGTATCTTGTAATGAAATAAAAAAAAAACTTTAATAAAAATAAGAAGCTACTGTATTTATAAGCTTTAAATCAATTATGTTGGGTACAGTTGGTTATGAGAATAATATTTTGTTTAAAAGCTTGTTACTTTGACTTCCTTCACCATTTTTCCTTCACCATTTTTAAGTTCTCCGAGGTAGGTTAGTAGGTACTAGGAGAGGTAGAATTAATAATAAAAATAAAAGAACAAGAGAAAAGAAAAGAAGAGTGAATCTATAAACGTAATATCAATGACAAAATCTTCTGAATCAAGATCTGCAACGCTAAATACAAACAGACTGCCATGTCACACGCTGTAAGAATAACACATCTAAATACAATATTCTACATCTGGAACTCGTAAGAGGAAAGAAAACATAGTAGCACCGAGCATGGCATAAATGACACGCAAGCACAAGCTTAATGTTCGGAAAAATAAAAAAAGCACAGATTTGAAGATTGGTGGAGACTAAGTGCATAATGCGGACTTAATCATGTCGCAGCATCAAGCATGGCATCAGCTGAGGCAAGAAGAATATACATTGCTACCACATGATTCATGTCCAGGGATTCTCAAATTGACAATGAAGCAAACAGTTCTAGGAAATAACAGAATGAAATAGTGTACGCATACACACGAACAAAATGTCAAACTTAATTAGGCTTAAAGAATTTTAGCTTCAGCCCACTGCTCACCATGCTCCAAACACCTCCAATGGAGAAGGCTATACTGAAAGCTATGCCCAGAACTCCAAGGCTCCAATTTAGATACCAGCTGAAGCTGAATCTCTGAGGTTTCTTTATAAGGATCCACATAAAACAGGGGTAAGCAAAGGTAACAGGAAGAGTGAGGCCACCAAGTAGGCCAGCAAGGCTAGAGAGAAAAGGAAATGCTACTCCGATAAAGAATGATATGAAACCATAGAACACTCGGAAACCAGATCGGACCCAAATGGAGCAAGGGCGGTTTGTTCTGCTGGTGTAACCTGCTTCAAAACTGTCAAATACAGGCATCGAGTATATTTGGAAACTGCTCAGGCAGTTGAACACAACCAAAAGAAAAGTTGTTGCCAACAATCCCCTGGGAATATCACGGCTGTGAAACATGTAAAGAGCGTTCAGCATCCCTCCAGACGGCATCTACATTTGACCCAAAAAAAGTACAATAAATATATCAGTGCCGTTAGAAATAGAGCTTTCATGCATCAGACAGCGGTAACCAAAGCATACCATGTTGCCGTAAGCCCAAAAACCTCCAATAGCAATAGGGAATAAGCACATTGCTATTAAAAAGTATGCGACCTTGGCCCCTCTCCACATGGGCACGTGTGCAGGATGCTTGAAAGTTGACGGCATCGTTGCCTGGAAATTTCATAGCAGGAATTAATTGTAACCAAAGCAAGAAACAAAGTTCGAGAAAGATCTCAACCACTCTTGAACTCATCCTGCTACAATGCCAATGCACGGAGAAATATAATTCAGAAGTCAAATAATTAATTGATCGTGCTGAATAGGCGGACCGAACCTGTATTTCCAATGCAAGGTTGTGCCCTCTGAATGCAAATGCTATTATGCCTAGAGCATTCAAGGCGGAGAACAATGATGCAACAGAAGAAGAGGATCTGAGTGGCTGATAAGAGATAGAAGGGGGTCTTTTCTGGCTAACAGAGAGCACCCATGCCATGGTAGAATAAGTTATTGCTGTTATAGCTCCAATAAGCGAAAGCCCGGCGATGGAATTGAGGTTCGGAAGCTGAGAGAGAACTATGCACAAAGAAGTAAATACCAGATACCACTCAACAGTGGACAGCGGGTTTGATGAACAAAGGGGCCCACAGACTATCTGAAAAAAGAGCTTCATAGTTTCCCCTCCGATGAGGATCAATGCAGTTGCAGTGCCTGCTGATAGATAAACTGTTGGAAAAAGAGCTAGCCAAACACCAAACCTTTCTCCTGAAAATAACAAGTAAAAAAAAAAAATTGATTAGAGCTCATGAGCCAGGCCTATGACCTATAAGGCTATAAGCATAACTTTGTCTCTCTCCAAACTATATTTCCGTTGGTTTGCTTCTCATGCTCCAAGGAGGAAAGTTTTTCAAAGCACATAACAGGCTCATAGTGGAACATTTGGAGGCTTTGATTGATCAGTGTTTGTTTGCATCTATGTCATAACATATACTTATCACAGATTTCACGTGGAACAGATGTCCTATTTGTGCTATAATGAGCATTTGTGTTGCAGCAGTTTCTGCAGCATATAGTGCAAAGATTTGCCTCATATACTTCATAGCATGATAGCGATGAAAATTAGAAATGTATAAGCCTTGAGCACACACAAATAGTCATTTCCACAAGGCTTCTAAAATCTTCATACGACTTCTATTCGCATTATCTGAATCTAACATTGAAGACCTTACAAACTTGATCGTGTATGCAAGATTGCAATAACTTGGCAATGCGAATCCGAATAAGTTGTACTAGAAAAGAGAAGGCAATCAGTCTCACCAAATGCAGCCTGTGCTAGCTCCACATATCTATTGTATCTCTTGCCAGGCACTGCTTCATGAAGCTTAACTAGAATCCAAAGAGTGTACAATTGCCAACAATAAGCAACAGTGAGAGAGATTAATCCCCAACTCCTGCAGTTCAGCAAATTTAGTTAAGTTTCACTTTTTTCTGGTACTTAGCCTTTGGTTCAATTTTCAGAATATTTCACATCTTAAAACAATCGGCAATTAGATGCACATTAGATTTGCCAATCATTAAAATCAGCACACAAAAGCATACAAGAAAGAATTGAAGACAATCAGAGAAATGGTTTCCTAGCAGTTGTTATCGCCAAATACTTTTATGTTAAAAAAGGCTCTACGTTAGAACATTAGAATTACCCGGTCTCTACAGTCACTAAATACTAACTCCTGAGGATGATCAGGGCAGCTCATTCAAAAAAGAAGAATAGAAAAGCACATCAAAAGATGATTATTCCGGAGTACTCAATTATCATACTTGCAAAGTTAAGAACCAAAAGAAGGAATTGAGGAAGCATATTAAACAAAAATTCTCTTTGATAACAAAATAATTAGGCCGTAAAATTTCCCAAAATAAAAGCATTCAACGATTTAAAAAATAGAGCTGATCCTTTAGTCCGTTAAGTGTGACCTCCATTTCAGTTTCATTCTCACAGTTTTGATAAAGGCAATTAATTTAGTCCTTCCTTGAAGTTTGTTGTGCATAAGAATTAAGACATATAAATACAATTGCCTGAAAAATGCTCCATCTTAAGCAGCATCATTAGAATTTGCTTAATAGAAACTCAGAGAACCAAATTATATTGCGCTTGAACTTTAGGAAAAGAAGTTTTAAAATTGAAACTTCAAGGATAAGGTTAAAATTCTGATCAAACTTCAGGAAGAAAATTTGATAAACAGTATTAGTATAGAGGGAGAAAAGGCCCAGAATCACGTAAACTATGCTTGACTTGCAAGTCACCACCTGAACTATAAACATTAAAATTTATCATTCTAAACAACGATTCCGCAGCAATTCACTACATGACGGTAGTTCCCGTCAAATTGGCCATGTGTGTTCACTACACGACGGTAGTTCCCATCAAATTGGCCGCGTGTGTCTGATAGTCACGTAATCACGCGCGAATCATATTTTGAGTGAGAAGACCAACTTGTCCCTTCACGTACCCGATTAGATAATTTATTTCCCTAGGATTAAATCAATGGAAAAGGAGGCTGTACAGTGGATTGCAACAGAATGCATAAACAGACGATCGATTTCGATGTTTTCGAACCTCATGTGGAGACTTGCAACACAAGCAAACGTTAATTGGTCGGCTGGCCATATGGGAGGTGTAAAGTTAGTCGAAAATAGGAAGCACCGGTCAACAGGGTGAGATAGGCTAAGAGACAGAGAGAGGTATAGGAAGCAGTTTTTTTTTTTTTTTTTTTTTTTTTTTTAAAAAAAGCAGGAGGAAAAGAAGGAAGTTTTTCAAGAGAGGAGAGTAGTAGAAAAAGGACCATCCGAGAAAGGCAAAGGCGACAGGGAGCAGGAGGGCCTGGAAGCCGATGCCGGCGTTGAGGTTGTGAAAGGCGGCGTAGTGGGCGTTGCCGTTGCGGGACTCGGTGATGGGCAGCCAGGCGTCCTGCGGGTTCAGCCGCGTGAGGTGGCCCACCTCCTCCAGGTAACCCCGCAGGTTCACCAGCACGCGCTTCACCGGCGTCCCCACCGCCGACGACACCGACATCGGGCTCAGGAACCGCGGCGACACCGCGTTCACCGGCGTCGGCGCCCACGACGACTTGGAGTTGGTCGACGCCGCCGGCCCTCCTGCCGGGTGCCGCGCCGGCGGCGGCGACCGCTGCCCCGACGGCGTCGTCACCGTCTCCGGCGTCGACGCCCCTCCCCCCCTCGGCGTCGCTGGCACCGACACCAGCTCCGCCGACTCCGCCGGACCCCCACGCTGCTCCGCCGCTTCCATCTCCCCCATCTCACCTCTCTCCCAGGCTCAAGACTCGGAGTGAAGGTAGTGAGATGAGCTTGTCTTGAAACAAAGAAGGGACTTGGGAGTGGGAGTAAAAGAGTGCGTACGTACGGAGTAAAGTACTGCCCGAGCACGGGGCACGGGGCACGGACACAGGCACGGCACAGAAGAGCCGAGGGGTCTTTTCCTTCAGACGGGCGAAATTACCAAACTAGCCCCCACCCGTCCCGATATCTCCACCTCGGTGGGCGGGAGGCCCCCCGCCTCTCGTGTAGAAACTAGAAACTCGAAACAAGACGCCGCCAGGGGCATGTGCGTCCACCACGTATGGTGCCCGACACATTTATGGTAAAGCGTGGTCGCGTGGGAAAAGAAGAAGAACGGGTTCTCCTCCCTTCTCCTTTCAAAGATTCCCTCCCCGCGATAGCACCAGGGGCCAAGGGACCACCTACCCGGCGAGCCCACCCTCAATGATATAGCGAGGAAAATCAAAGGGTCCTTTAATTAATTAATTGACTGTTGAGGTACATCTGATGATGTAGACTGTAGACTCGTATAAATTACAGTCCTGCAAGCAATACATGAACGGGGCATTCCTAGAAATACATTAGCATTATTATATTCCAATTAAACAACGAATCATCATCGCTTTTGCAACTGATGAGAGCGAATTTTTATGGTTTTATATTCAGATATTTGCTGCCCATCGACTAATATTACTGTTCATTCAACTCTTAACTGTCCAATCAGCAGGCATTTGGATAATCGGTCACAGTGGACCTCGAGTTCGCATGTTTACGTCGACGTTTCACATGCATTTCTCCGTTCAGCTGGTGGCAACAGAATTCAGTTCCCACCACCACCACCACCACCACCAAAAGCTTGTTCTTTGTGTTTTTTTTCCAGAAAACAAACAGCACTTAGACAGGGCGAAGAGAGTAGAACAGAAAGGGGTAAAAAAATGAAAGCCATCGGAGACACAACATTAGAGAGTGATTCATTCCCTCTTCTCGGTAAAGATATTCAAAGAGACAGCTCGATAACCCATCATCATTCCTGTCTGAATGTAAGTATCCGACAACTAGTCCACTAAAGAGATTATGTAGAAAGAAAAAGGAACTAACACAGGAGGAAGATTTAATACTTGTACATGAATAGGGATGTGAATAGATATTCAAGAAAATCATCATAACTGTATATTATCACCAGTATGAGCATCTCAGCTTAATAATAATAATAACAAACAAAAGCATGTATTTCCATCACCTTTCAAGCATACTGCAGTTTTTTGGTCAGCCGTTTTTCCTCGCACCCACACACCTGCGCCGCACACGCACACAGGCGACACTGCCACATACAACGTTCATATAAGAGGAATTGAGCATGGAACACAAAATCCACGTTCATATAAGAGAGATTGAGCATGGGAACACAAAATCCATATACTCGTTAGATGGAGCTTGCCAACCGAAAGAAAAGCGCATGATGTAACTCACCTGAAGAGGGTCGAGATCACAAAGGGCTTCTATTCGCCTACGTATTCGGACATTTCCTTCAATCATTCAAAATGGGAAAAATACTTCCTTAACTACCATTCTCATACGAGCGGAACCATCCATACAAAGCTACATCCCAGTAAGCTGACCAAGCCCAATTTCCATGAAAAGTTTCATCACAAAAAACAGTAATTTTTAAACCTTGAGAGACAAATGTCTTGAATCACACAGAATTTGGCATACAGTAGCCTGGCTAACAAAGTAGGTGAATAACAATTATAAATATAAGATCACCTAATTATATAAATCAGAGGAAATAATGGAGTGCTTAACAACCATGAATCAGCAAGGCAATCATAATAGTGCATGAAATATCACACTATTCTGATTGCTTTGTCTTGGGTGATGAAAAGTTATGAGCAAAATTTCTTAAGCCCAACCTCAGCATTTCAAGATTTACCCCATTATCCACTAGAATACATGTTACCCCCATTTTAGATACCTGAAAATACAGCAAGACAAGGGATAAGACGAAGCACAAAAGAACTGGATTGCAAGAAAAAGAGCTCGATAAGGGTGCTCCTTGCATAAAAACTACTGGACATTGGATGCAGTTTTTACAAAAGAAGATGTATATGGAAAATCACGACACATCTCCTTCACAGGCTGAGAGACTATTGCAAGCCAGATTCTCAAGAATAATTATGTCTGGACATCACATTATTATAAATATTCCGGTTCTGTCAGCTCACATGGTAATCTTTTACATTAAATTTTCTAAAGTACCCTGCACCATCAGGATATATGATGCGTGGACACGGATGTATGGCAATATGTGAAACCAAACAATGAATAAAACACAGTTTTAGAAGAGGTTCCTGCTTGTAGGAAATCGGAGAACAATACAAGTCATTTGCAACAGAATCAATGCTCATTATATGTTGACTAAAGGATGCAGGAATATACAAATAGGCATTTCTCACTTGGAACACTTTGCACGTCAAAATCTCATTCAATATTTGGTGCTAATTTCTCAGAATGCACGTTGTTAGCCGCCTGTCTAAACTAATCTCATAAATGGCAAACATATCTGTGTTCTGGGTGCATGCCGGAAATGACTAGGAATTTCACAATTAGTTGGGTCTCTTATGATCCTATAATGAATGACGCATAAAGCAGAGCCACAGAAGACAAAATAGCAAATACAACTTACTGCCTCAATATTCCGATACTCATCATCAAAGAAGAGCATTGACTTATAATGCACACCGGTCCTCCTCCGAATCCTCTCGAAGTGCTCGGTCTTGTGAGTCCAACTGGAAAATATTTCCTGTCAAAGTAATTGTTGATTAAATGTGAATTGTAGTTGAACAACTCTTCATGAAAGTCAATGTTCGTATCAAATTGAAACATAAATCAAAAGGA
This sequence comes from Ananas comosus, assembly GCF_001540865.1. Classification (NCBI taxonomy): domain Eukaryota; kingdom Viridiplantae; phylum Streptophyta; class Magnoliopsida; order Poales; family Bromeliaceae; genus Ananas; species Ananas comosus. Next base: position 11,332,041 of record NC_033635.1, read on the forward strand.
GAAAAGATGAACAATTTGGAAGTCAACAACACTGCTTCATGATCCACATATGCTCAGACACTCAAGTTCTAAAGTTTTATCTGAAAGCATGCTATTTAAATTAGTGAAATGTTGAGAGTCAAAGAAAATTTAGATGAGGTGATGAAGCAATGCACATAGCAATCATCATATCACGCTCTTTCATGTATTTGGATCCTACAATTCAGTAAGAGATCAGAAAATAAGAAATTGACTCTTTGAATTTTCTTTGCGACAGCTAGATTAGTTGGTAGTGACATTGATCCTCACAATGGGTGGTCTCAAGTATGTATAACATCCTTCCTGTTATTTTGTTGTTGTGCCTTTATGTCTCTAGGGCCTCTATATGAGTGTGCCATTGCTGGGCCTTTGAGGCCAATGTTGTGCACTGTTTTCCAGAGAACAGGAATCTGATTTCACATCTTAGAGTTGGACATCATGTGCGGAGGCCATTTAGATATAGAACCAATACAATGATAATAGCCAAGACAATGAAGAGAGTGAAGAGAATTGGCAAGTGAACAAATATTCCCAACACACAGTTTATAATTAAGTCTTTTACTATTACATGATTTGACTAAAAGATAAACCCCTACACAGGTTTTAACTGATAGTATGACCGTCTAGCATCTACCTAGACAAAGAGTGGCTATTTACAAAAAAATGCAACAGAATAAAGAAATCCACAATAAATTGATGGAAAGAGTAATTGGACATTTTAGTGACCACACATAATTCTTTTCGAAGAGTAGAACCTGGAAAAAAGAGACCAAGTTACAGTATATTGAATTAAGATATACACATGATTATCATATTCAACTTGCTTAAATTTCATTTGCTTGTAACTTTAACTCTTCGTGTAACCTTGCCAAAAACATATTTACTAAAAGGATAACTAAAAAAGCTCAATAGAAGTATCCAATGAACACACAGAACACTCTTCTAAAATACATCTGAATAAAATTTTTTTTGTCTATGAAACAAAAGATACAAAATGAACAAGTGTCTACAAGATATGAATAGAATAGTCTTCTTCATTGTCTCACCTGTGCTACAAACATGGACTGCAGATCCAATTTATTAAGAAAAGCTTTAGCTATGTCAGGTGTTGGCGATCGAGAGGCAATTGCCACATCTATCCCTTTAGCCTTAAGCGCATGTACTATACCCTTAGCATGTGGGTAAAGGACTGGCATTTCCCTTTTAGAGCGGCATTCACTGGTAACAAGACCAAATATTTGATTGTCAGACAATCCTTCTCAAACTTAAAAATGAAAAGTTGACACTATAGAAATATACCAATTTGCAAAAAGAAAAGATAATAATCATTAAACACAAGCATGAACTTATTCATTGATAGAAACAGGAAAATAGGAAAGCTGACTGATGAATATATTTATTGAATTAGGCTACAATACTATCTATAGTACCGGAGCTCCGGTACTATAGTCTCGATCTTAGGATGTTCAAATCAACTATTCACACCGTTAAATATGATCTAGAGTATATAAAGTTCTTAGAAATAAAATTTTAATTTTTTTCGACATCGTTTACTTAGTAATAAATCATATCAGAATGAACGGTTGAAATTGAACAATCTTTAAAATTTGAGGATAGAACTTTTTAATTCAAGATCAAGGATGTTGATCTTGATCTAGATTGTTTAAAGTATGTTTTATCAAAATTTGAATAAATTTAGATTCTTCTACACCGTTAAACTACAAACTCACTATACTAGCCATTGAAAATTGACAATTTTGAAATGATTTGATCATAAAGTAAACTATGTCGAAAAAATATAAAATTTTATTCATAAAAACTTCAAATAACCTAGATCAAGCATCCTAAGTTTGAAAACGAGACTATAGTAGCGGAGCTCCGGTACTACAGATAGTATAGGAGCCTAGCTCATATTTATTAAGGTCAAAGCTCTTATTTGTAAACCAAGCTAATACCTCAAAGACATACGTCCAATTTATGTACAGCTAACATTCTGTAGAATGGCAGTTCCCAAATAGCATCAAATACAAAATTCAGAAAAAAAACATATATATATATATATATATATATTTAAAACATAACAAAAAAGATTAATTCAATCATTAAATGTTCAACAATTTATTTCCTTCTGCACAAAGAAAATTAGTCTTAAATTCTTAATATTAGCTAGATAAATGAGCCACGCATATAATATGTTTTTTTGGTATAAAAAAAAAAGAAGTTATCCTGCAAATTCATTATTTCACGTGAATCATAAAGCTATGTGCTACAAGAATATGCTTTTCTATTGGCATCATTTAATCACATAAATAGATTTTGTTTATACATTTTTATCTCACCACTGAGACGTTTTAAATTCTTAAAAAGGAAATAAGAAGGTGATTTCCATGCTCACTCTTCCTGTGTTTAAAGGGTGGAGGGATGCCACTTAATTGAGCATAAATTGCCATGTGGTAGCCTCTTTATTCCCTAATTCTATTTAGGTTTAGATTTCAACACTATTGGACTACTGTAAGTTTGACATCTGGTTGTAAAAACAACTCTTTGAGGAAACTTCCCAAAATTGAGTTTCATTCTATTCGATCCCACAGCAAAAGAAAAAACCGTAGATCATGAAAAGGAACCTAAGCATATTGTTGTACTCTGCTCTTACCTTTTTCCTTCATTTGTGAATTTTTTGGTCAATTTTTTGTTTTAAAAAAAAGGATGGAGAGATTTCCTATGTTTACACGTTTGAAACTTTGGAAATAAGATATTCCGGGCTTGCATATTTTGACACAAACAAATCACTAAGCCCAATAGTTTTTACTGCAAACCTTCTCTTTGCTCCCGATAGTAGTGCCATTTTTTTTGAGCTGACATCAGGTTGACTGCATTAGATAAATTTCCTTAGGAGGAGTATCAAAGCTGAGTTGTTCTCCAGCCAACCCTATATTTATATGAAGACACTTGGGTGACGGTGTAGATGAATATGAAAATAGAAGGTAGTTTGCATAAGTTAAAATCCACAGTTTGTAGATAGCCCCATACTATATACCTCATAATAACGGGAAAAAAAAAATTTCATGGTAGAAGATGTAAATTCGTGAAGTCATTCTTCATAATTATTTGACGCAACTATGAATGTCAATGCCAACTGTGTGGCAACAACCATCCTACGATGTTTTGGACCTCTTCAAGAAGTTTTCTCCACAAACATCTTATTGCTGATTCTTCCCATTTCTCATTTCTCCTCAAGCTGAACTAGGTATTTTGCCTCCTCCCTTATTTTGATCTACTGGTTGTCATGGAATATTCTGTATATTTGATGAAGTTGTGAGCAATATAGCTTCTAGTTGAAGGCAGGTTCTGTAGTTGTGCTTTGGCACCAAGCAGGATTTGTCGGATATGGAAGGTTTGCAGTGGTTTGGTGTTTGCTCTTATCCGCAGGATGTCTGTGTATATACTTCTTTCTCATAGATTTGTTAAGTGTCAAAGAGCATAATATTTTTTTGGGTATTCCGGAAAATGAACCAAAATCACCCGAGTGTGGTTCTTGATCGGGTTTAAGTTCCACGTTAATTCCATGTCAAGTTCAAGACTGTTCAACATTTGGTCGTCATGTTTTGTTGATCCTTTCATGGAGCCTTTCTCAAATTTCACACTTGCACTTTAGCAGCCTTATATTGGCTGGATAAGTTTCGAAGCATGGCCTTGTAGACGACATCTAGGGGCCGTTTGGTTTAAGGTTTTTAGTATTCTGGAAATGTTATATATTTTATATTTGGAGTAGCAAGTTTGTTACTAAGTTAGGAAGCCACTTGGGTAGGGAGGTTGGTAAGAACTAGTATGTTCTTATTAACATACTACTAATGATTCTCATCAAGCATGGAAATGAGAATATCTCCTAATCCATAATAATCTAGTATTCCTACTATCTAAAATCTACAATGGTTCCACTACTTCACTAACACCTTTCACAACTACCCAATTTGAGTTGAATGATAATGATTTGAATACTTTTAATAAAAAATATAGAGGGTTATCGGAATATTACAAACCGTAAACCAAACTGGTCCCTAATGTAATGGGAAAAGGTTTTCTCACAGATTACATCAATCAGTTTTACAAAGCTTCCGGCCTCCATACCCAATATCAAGCTAGGTTTTAACTCTCAACTTCCTTCATGTCATACGGCAATTATGCATTGCCGGCAAAGCATGCAATTTTTGTTAACTTGAAAATCATATGTTGCTATAGGGGCTTTGACCATATACAACTCTAAGATCCAAAATAGACTAGAACAAAACTATTATGCGAACAAACCGCACAAATTCAAATTACTTTCAATTCCATCATCCATGTTCGACTACTGATTCAAACCTTGCAGAAGATTCCTTAGTATGTGTTTCACATCTGTCATCAAGCTATAGTCAGCATAAGAGCATACGTCGCAGATTTGGACGGGACCAACGATGTTGCCGAATTGAGCATTTGGAGTGTGCACTTCAGGTCAAGAGATCACATCACCGAGACACAGCCGCAAAACCCATGATGGCCGGAGCTCAGAGCATTACACTGAGCGGGCATGAAGTTAAAATCAACTTGGGTGGCGAGCTAAATATGCTAGAGTTTTTTTTTACTAAATACACTCTAATACCTAGCTCCAAAGACCATGGGGCACACCAGTAAGGCCACGTGAACAGCTTTCCAGCCCCGTCAATACCCCTTCACCGTCGCCCTCAACCCGCCAGCCATGATTCTTTGGAGAAAGAGCTGAAGTATACCACATCAAACTCAAATCTGCTAAAATCATCGACCGCTGACATAATTGGTTCTGGCTAATCCATCAAGAAAGATCAGCCCCATGACCACCGAGGGATAGAAAATTAGAAACGTGAAATTTCTCGTATATGCGAAGAACATGACCCACGAGAAGCACCACAAGAGGAATCGATCAAAGCAAAAATGGAAAGAAAAGAAAATAAAATAAACGCAAAAGAATTCAGAGCAAAAACCCTCTATGCAAATAGATCAAAACAAACCTTGGATTAGATGATCTAAATGGCGAGACAAGCACTCTTAGAAGATAGATCAAAAATTGGAGAAAATGCGGAGGTGTGGAGATGGAACAGGAAAAGAGGGACAACAAAATAAGCGTAGGGAGCGACTCAGCAACTCACCAGTAGAAAGGCCAGAGGGTGTAATCGAGATCGAAGACGACCAAGCGCGGAAGGACTTGAAAGAGGCCCAAGATTTGCAGCGCCTCCTCCTTCACCCTCTCGTCCCCCATCCTTCGCCTCTTCTCGCGCTCCCACCCACCACCACGAGGCACAAAACAACATAAGGATACTTGGCGAGCGCCCAGCAGTTTCCACAGAAATCGTGGGCCTCGATAACCCAACTCCGATTTTGAGTAGGCCGGATCGGATTGCCAGATCGGACACGTTATTGGGGGCCCGCTCGGATGCAGTTTCCTCAAAGTCATGGGCCTCCATAACCCAAGTCCGATTTTGTGCGAGCCGGATCGAATTTCCAAATCGGAAGCTATTGGGGCCCGTTTGGATACTGCTTCCTCAAAAATTGGGGGCCTCGATAACCTACGTCCGATTTTGCCGAGCCGGATCGAATTGCCAAATCGGACACGCTATTGGGGGCCGTTCGGATGCCGCTTCCTCAACAGTCGTGGGCCTCGAGAACCCAAGTCNGGCCGGATCGGATTGCCAGATCGGACACGTTATTGGGGGCCCGCTCGGATGCAGTTTCCTCAAAGTCATGGGCCTCGAGAACCCAAGTCCGATTTTGTGCGAGCCGGATCGGATTGCAGAATCTGACATGCTATTGGGGCCCTTTCGGATGCCGTTTCCTCAAAAGTTGTGGTACCTCGAGAACTCAAGTCCGATTTGCGCGAGCCGGATCGGATGCCAAATTGGACACGCTAGTGGGGCCCGTTCGGATGCACATAAAAATCGAGTATAATATAACTACATACTATACTGCTGATAAAATTATTATTATGAGGACCTTTCTAATCAAACGAGCTATATATTTCTAACGCATTACTCCCATGATGGCATAGAAAGGCTCAAACTATAAATTTACAAAAAAAAAACGCTACGTGCAAACATAATATAAATATATGTATATACTCTCCATTAAAAAAATTAAATAATTATTATAAGTATTTAATATTAAAAATATTAATAAAATTAATGTTAAATTTGTTTTTTATGAATTAATACGAAAATTTTTGAGTATATTAGTAGTATTGTTCTGAGTATACCGGTAGCATCGCTCTTAGTAATTCACCGAATACATATGTTGTTCGATCCGATTATTAGTTTTAGTGCCGTAGTATCGAACGCTCTCCTCTCAGGTCGCCACGATGGTCCCAGACTGAACTACTGAAGCCCGAGCCAGCAGAGCTCGAAACACCGCCCCACGGGCCACGGTCAAAGGAAGGGATGATAATGAATACGATGGCGAGCCGCGTGGCTTACGGGCTGTACAGGGCGGCGGGGCGTGCGGCTGAGCCGGCGTTGCATCTGTTGCTGCGATGGCGGCGGCTGCGGGGGCTGGAGCACCCCACTCGATGGCCTGAGCGCTTCGGCCGCCCCTCCTCTCCCCGCCCCCTCCCTCCCGCACCGGGTGGCCGCCCCTGCGTCCTCTGGTTCCACGCCGTCTCCTTAGGCGAAGGATTGGCCTCCATTCCCCTCATCAAGCACTGCCTCCGCCACCGCCCCGATTTCCTTGTTTTAATGACCACCACCACACTATCCGCCTTGTAAGGTCATACTTTATTTATTTATTTATTATCATAAATACTGGCTGCAACTTGTCTCCAAGTCGTACTCATCTGGCCCTTAAATGTTTTTACATTATAAATTAATTGAGTGGCTTATTGCTTTGCATCTATGTGTTTTGCGCTCTTGTAGTGAAGTTATTAAAGATCAGCTTCCAAGTTGCGTTATATATCAGGTGTGCTTCTGCTTTCTCACGCTGCACTCTGTTGCGTGTTAAAACTAAATGTTCACTTCTGTTCTTCCACATGTCATGTGCACCCTAGGATTTTGAGGATGAAGTACGTTTGGGTGTTAAATGATAAATAGCCGGATATATTCCTATATCAGATTTCTATGCAACCCTGGGTAGCTGTGGAAATCTCCTGACTCAACTAGAATCTTTTTGGACTCATCCTAGTACCGCACACTGTTTAGACTCTTTTTAGACTTAGCTACTAATAAAATAACATTCATGAGTTTCATAAATTATTGGTAATATGACATTCATAAGTTTTTAATTGATGTATTATTTGAATTTTACTCTCATCTTAATTTAGTCCAGAATTTTGGAAGGGCTGTTAATTCAGATGCAGAACTTATTGGAATGAATTCGGCACATAATAACACAATAGATTTAACAAAGAAAAAGAGAAAGCAAAAAAGAAAAAAAGAAAAAAGAAAAAAGAAAATCAAATTTAAAGAAACAAGGAAAAGAGAGAGAGGGATAGTCTTACTACCTCTATGTCATTTGGTGCGAATTCACTATAGTATAGATATTATATCATCTATCCAGCTCATTCTCGTTAAGTTATGCATCTGAGACCAATGGTCATCTAATAAAATTTTTGAACTTCATATGTGATGATCAACATCAATAAACACTGCGGGAGGTGTTAGAACCAACGAGGAAATTGCAGTGGTACTCTATAATTTAGCCTAACAAATTAGGCTTAAACTATCATACGCTGCACATGATCCTCCAACATAAGTTGTGTGCTGAACCTGGGTGTTCTTTTGGATCAAGCAAACTAGCCTGGCCTATTCTCTTCATCAGATGCACAGATTTATCATCAAATTGTCCGTGCTTGTGTTTGACAAATAGTCAAAAAGGAATCTAAAGAAATTCCTATCGAAGTTACAATTTTTGTAATTCTTGTAATAAGATCCATTTTTTTACATGATCATTATTTTCTGCCACAGCTTGCACCTCTTGACTCTCCTATGGCAATGGAAAATTTTCTTAGCTATTGGAAACCTGATGCAGTCCTCCTAATGGAAAGTGAATTGTGGCCAAACCTCATTATTTCTGCAGCAGAGAGAGGAGTGAGTTATGCTATAGCAATTCTTTCCCCTTTGGTTCCTATGTTGATATTAATGATCTATTTTCTATCAAGCTGTGCTATCTATCATAGTTTTATTATTGATAAACTTGAATAGGAAAGGAAGGGAAGAGATGGTTTGATCGCGTGTATTATATCTTCTCTCTTTCTCATAATTGAGATTAACATCTTGAGATTGCAAGATCTAATGATAGGTGTGTGAAACAAGGTAGTGTAAAAGGTTTTCTAGTGTTTTTGATTCCACAACTATCTTGTTTTTGGCATTGGCTTTGCACTAAGCAAGATGTCCATCCCCATTTGGCAAGTGAAGTGCACTCATGTTTGTGATGAACAAACTGTAATATGCACTGTCACAATGAGCACCGATGTTGTGCTTTCGGAAAAATCCCGACGGAGTGCATTGCGGCCAAGGTAAACCCATCCCGATCAAGCTGGCCTAAGATGCACTTAGTGAAGAAACGAGAGACTTCTAAGGAGAATGATAAGCTGAAAGGACAACCAAAAGTTTGTGAATCCCCTGTAATGCATCAGTAATATGTTGGTTGTTTCTCATGAGAAATTGCTTCCCAAGATCCCTTTACAGACCCTAAAAGCTGTGAGCTAAAGCTTTTCATAATTTAAGGTTTACTTCCATTAAATGACTCTCGAACTTTAATAAACACAAATCCATCTCTATGGCTCTGAACTATAGATGAAAAGCATTCAAGAAGAAGAACCAGCATGTACAGGATGTTAATTTGGACTTGGCTAATCTATGGCAATAAATGACATAACCTACCATATGGTTTGATACATTATCGATGCATCTGTCACATATATTCATCGATCTGATGGCTTTCAGAGCTCTAAGCTGCGAAAAATTAGCACGTTCAATATAGATAGCGTCACCTACTCCTGTGCACATAAGTGCTAACTTTACAGCTTTACATGAGTAATTGTAAGTGCAAATATCAGTGTTTTTGTGTTTGTGTGATAAAATCAGTATCTTGTTGGTTAGCTTTCCTTGTGGCTGACATTAAGCTTAACTTGGAAATTTACTGAGGTGTTATGTGTTCACTATTTCCTAATTCCTGCATCCTTTTACAATGTTAGGGTGCATATTCTAGTATGATCATGATGCATATACGTCCACATTACTTTATTGTTTCTCCTAGTCATCACTAATCTGATAAATTTTGATGACTCTTCTTTACTTTTGTTTTTCATCATTTTTTAAAAAAATTATTTCTATGTCATGAAATAGCTATTCTTTGGGAAACAATCACCTGCTTTTTTTGTCCAGATTGCAGTGGTATTGTTAAATGCTCGAATGTCTCTCAAATCTTTTAAGCGCTGGTCTGGGTTACTAGCCCTCCCCTTAATCTCATTGATGTTGTCGAAACTTTCTCTAATTGTCTCACTGGTACATTCTTGTGCTCTCTTTTCTTTGTTCAGAGTATTTGCTTCATTGTGATTTACTGTTTATTTTTCGGCAGAACACTGTTCAGGCTGTGCGTTTTCAGTTGCTACATGCATCACCATCTATCATCCATTTTGCAGGTGATCTAAAGTACGGTATGCTTCACACGCTGAGTTATGGTATTGTATTTTGAACTATGCTTCATTTACTTTTGCACTGAAATTGTTTCAAATTTGAGGAACATAACATTTTATCTACGTTGTTTGTTGTAATTTATATCAGAATATTTTTCTAATCACATCGTCTTGGAACTTGCAAATGTTATTGTAATATGTGTTTTATAAGAAGGTATAAAAGTAGTGAAGTTTACAAACCATGACCATTGAAGTATATTGTTCAGCTGTTGGAGATTTAGATGTTTCAGAGAAAGATGCAAGAAAAATAAACAATCTGCAGCTGCAGATGAACAACAGGCCTATCTGGATGGCAGCATCTGTACATAAGGGCGAAGAAGAAGGTGACGTCCCTTTTCCTCATTTACGTAAAATTTTATGAAGCTTTGATTTCCTTATTTACTTTAACGTGGATGATTCCTAAGTAGTGTCAGATTATGCTTGGAAATGGAGGCTGTTGATGAAAAAATTTTACACGAACCATTTTCTGCACACAATGTTTTATGTAGTTTGTTGATTGATTATCTCTGGCGATTGTCTACCTTTCAGAGTGTGGGGTTCTATCAAAAACCATCACGAAGGTTGCCTTTCATAAATAGTAGTTAGGTACTTAAGATTGTTCTTCCTTTAATAAAGATAGATAGAATTGTTCTTTCTTTAATAAAGATAGATAGGTACCTTTTGTGGGTTGTCCATCACTTGTGAGTTTTTTCTCTCTTTTTTTTCCCCTCTATGTCTTACAATTATTAATAATGCCTAATTTTCTAGCTGTCTTCCCCTTCAAGCACTGTCACCACAAGTATGCATCGTTGCTGTATCAGTACAGCAAGCAGCAATATATTTGCCAATGCTACCACCATCTCTTCCTACTTAGAGCAAAACCTTTCTCCTTATTTCCCTATTTTAAGTAAGGCGACAATCATCAGATCTACTTCCTCTGGATCATACCTATTATACTGCTGCTTCCTGCACCGAGGCCACCGCTGCCACCACTCTCCCTTTTACATCAATCACCATGTCTTATTTTCTCCTTCACCATCATAACCATCAACACCGCCTCCACTGCAATTATATGTACCGTTAACACCCTTCACCATCGTTACTATGTGTTGCCATGACCATCCACAATGTTTGGCCTTGTCTTGGTTTTCCTTCATGAACAATGGGCTCATCTTCTCCATTAATGCTACCACCAGCACCACAACCATGAGTTTCTCCAAATTAGACTCCTATGGAAGATAAAACCAAGGTAATTGGAGTGGAGGTGGAAGGGAAGCTAGAAGGTTTGGAAGCACTGATGACTATAATGGCAGTGTTGGTGAAGGAGATAAAGGAAGGGAGAAAGGATCATTTCTATCATTTGTATCTAATATTTGTAAAGTTATATAGAAAGATGAGAATTGGATATTAAGTACCTAATAAGGGATAACCTGAACCATTGGTTCTGAATTCTTGTTTGAAAATAATGGTTATAGTTTATCTATATGAAAGGCCTCTTTTTCTGTATGTCCTTGGATTGGTATTTGATAGTCATTGTTAGTTTATGTTTACATTTCGAGTTCTAAGACTTGAGTTAAGCACAGAAAAGTTATATTCTGTAATTTTATTTGCATATGTTTCCTCTTTTGTGCATGTTATTGTTGTATTCTGTGATCTTCTTACTTAATTTGTTATACTTCATTTCTTTTCATAGTCATGCTTTGGGCTCACGATGAATTGATCAAGATATTCCCTACATTACTCATGATTCTTGTGACAAGACATCCTCAGGATGGCCAGAAGATTGCCTCAGTATGTAACAGAATAATTTTTTTAGTATTCTTCAAATGTCTTGTCTAATTTTTACGTCTTTAACTGACTTGTAGTTCCTTGGTACATCTATGCTGCATAGTAAGATTGCCTTAGTATGTAACAGAGTAGTTTTTTTTTTTTTTTATTCTTCAAACATCTTGCCTAATTTTTGTATTTAGCTCTGACTTGTAGTTCCTTGAAACATCTATGCTGCATAGTTTTTTTTTTTTTTTCACCCTGCTTTCTTATATGTAAAGTGACTATGAGATTAAAACCAATCAATTTTGAGATGGTAAAGTCTGGGCCGATCAAGCTGTCACATAAGTTCAGGAGTGAGTGCATGTTCGCAAAGGCTAGTCAGTTTAATGTTACTGGTTTAGGCATAACTTGCTTGACATGCAACCCTTTCATATTATCGTTGTAATATGTTAGTTCAAAGTGAAAACTTCTAGAATGGGTAAAGTCTTGCTAAGGTTCCACACATATACGAGTATGATATAGAATGTCCTTCGCACAATAATCTTGTAATATTTCAGATGGTTGAATTGAATTTTCTATTATAATTGTGCAAGTGGGCTCAATGACATGCCTTCCACTGCTTAAGGCAATTTTGTCATTCTCTAGTATACTCTCCATGTGCAGGGGCTTAAATTTAGAATTTGTTTACCCTCTCTTACTGTGCTTTAACTGTCATTTTAAGAAGTGGTATGCAATTTATTGCATAACATGCATCTCGTGCTGCATTCTGATTTTGGATTTTGTTTGTTTTTAAAGAAACATTCCCAATCTTCATTTGCTTATGTGCAATTCTCTGTTTGCAGGAACTTAAAAAACAGAGAGTGAATGTTTCACTGAGGTCCAGAAGTGAAGTAATTTTCCCAAGTACTAGTGTCTATGTGGTTGATACGTTAGGTATGGATTATTGTTCTGCTTTTATTGTTTAATTTTGTAAGAGTATTATGAAATGGTAGACATAGATTTCATCCATATCTTTTAATTTGGCTCTTTTTATCATTACAACTCTATTTGTTCAAATGATATGCAGCTAATTAATTTATGGCAAAATATTTTTCTATGTTAAGAAAATGCATTAAACCTGCTATGCCATATTGAGCCTGTTTGTTTGATGAGTCCTTTCTATATTCCTGATCTGTCTTAATGTTAACAAAGATCAATCGCTGATAACATGATAATATGATGCAGGAGAATTAAGAATGCTTTACAGGGTCACTCCGATAGCAGTGATTGGAGGTTCCTTTTTACCTGGTTTGGCCGGTCATAATGTTTCTGAGGCTGCTGCAATGGGTTGTGCTGTCTTGACTGGTACACATTTGCTTGGTTACAAGTACAACCATTTCTTTGTACGCTTCTATGTCTGTCAAGCATGATATTTTTGACATCCTTTGTCCATTTTTTAGGTCCCCATGTTGGGCATTTCTCCCATATGTTAGGGGAGATGCGAAAATCAAATGTTTTATCAGTTTCACAGGTGAGAAATCTTGCAATGCGTATCACTTTTAAAACCTAAACCTTCTATGGTCTTGTGGCATAACTAAAAACATAGCTCAAGAAAATCTACTGCTACCAGAATGGATATCATTTTGGTTGCGAAATTTTTTCTCTGGTCAAGTCAAGAATGTCAATTTACTACCAGAATGGATATCATTTTGGTTTCGAATTTTTCCCTGGCCAAGTCAAGAATGTCAATTTAGTTTTTGAATTTATACTGGCGTTGAAACTTTCTCCTCAAGATGACAACCTGCTTGGCTGACTATCTTAGCAGTTTCTTTTTGTCCTGCTTAGGCTGGCTACTGCAACACAAGTCCATAAATTGTGTCACTTATGTGGAAGCGTCATTGTTGTTGAAATGATGAATCTTGGTTAAATGTTTGTTTGACCCTGCCTTTTTGGAAATTTCTAAATCGCATAACTAGAGGCATACTGAAGCTAGTGGTTATGTGGCGGTTGTATTGATAATTTCATTGTTTCTTTCAAAATTTACATCTTAGAGTTGTTACCGTTTGTTTTGAACAGATGATCCGGTTATGTGGCGGTTGTATTAATAATTTCGTTATTTCTTTCAAAGTTTACAGCTTAGAGTTATTACCGTTTGTTCTGAACAGATGATCCTTGTCATTTGTTTTAAAGGTTGCTGGAAAAATCGAACTGCTGGAAACACTTAAACTACTGTTGGGTGATGCCAAGGCATTGGAAGATCGACAAAAAGCTGCAAAACAAGCCTTTTCAATTATGTCAAACGGAGTTGTAGGCCGTGTCTGGAATCTAGTTAATACTATTGTTCTTGAAAAGTTTGATGGCGTGGCATATTGAATAGCTATATTAATGCGATAGTGATATATGTTAATATGTCAAACTACCAGGATCCTAGTGGTAGGTTAGAGGAAGATTGAGGGGTATTAGGAAGACTCGGGATTTTCGGGGTAGTCTTAACTGGGAGGAGAGGAAGATTGAGGGGTATTAGGAAGACTCGAGGGATTTTCAGGGTAGAGTCTTAACTGCGAGGACTTTGGCTTGGGATAGAATCTAGCTCTCGATTCTTAAAAAAAATAATAATAATAACAATAAAGAAAGCAAAAAGAGAAACTAACAATATGGTGTGATTAGCTGTTCTGAAGTTATATCATTTTGTTAAGAAGATTTTTCTTGCCAAAAAACTTTGCTTGCAGTGAAAGCTGAAAGTGGCTATGGTGGTTGTGTGGAGAACCCTCTCTGCTGGTGCCTCTTTTCGAGCTTATGCATGTGGGGTGTCAGATTACGTGCCTAGGTAAATGCGAATGCAAACCACTGCTAAACCTCATGCGATTGCGCACGTATTTGTTTGTGTATATTTGCACGGTCCCACGTGAATAAAAACATGTTGTTTGTGTATATTTGCACGGTCCCACGTGAATAAAAGCATGGTAAGCCAGTATGCACGTTTATGAGCAGGTAAAAGGTTGAAGCAGATTTTACACGATAGCAGGTAAAAGGCTGAAGTAGATTACCGCCATTTTTGAAATTTTAAGTTACTTAATGATGGAGTCTGGGGAGATCCCTGTCTAAATTGTTCGGGCGCCACCTCATTAAAGTTTTGTTCCAACTTCCAGAGAATCGATGCAAATGAGAACAACAACTTGCGAGACAAAGTCCTATAATTTTCATATAATAAGACATAATGTTTAGCCAATTCAAAGAAACCACAGATAGTTCGTTAGTAAAAATGAATTTCACTCTTTCATAGCTGCAGAGACATCTGCAATAAGCAGTTACATGCTTCCAAAACAGTAGCATTGACAAAAATAAGAACATAATGGTAATTCTTTTAAAATAATCATAAACTCTGTCTTAGATCTGCTTTATGTTACAACTTACAACTTATGACAAATGTAGGTTGTGCTGACTTTATCAAGAAAATGACAGGAGTTCAGTGAAAATTTTATACAAGAGGAGCATGTGAGGACAGAGAATCACATACAAGAAATGTTCAGTTGTGGCACATAACACAAGCATGGCATAAAAGTTGTTTTGGTTGAATGGAACTTCCAAACAATTACTACAAATAAACCAAAATAGATATTAATAGCCAATCCCTAGCTTAATAACTTTCAACAATAGTGGCCTACAGGCTTTACTCAAAGAATTTTTTTAAAAAAACTTTCAACATATTAAACTCAGAAATCATCAGTTAAAAGAGAAATATTTGTCTACCAGCCACGAACTAGCTAAGGTCAGACTTAAAAGTTTAGCAGCTCAGTTACTATATTACATGCCTTTTAGCTGACAGATGAGGATAGTGAATAAACAGTCACAATATAGATCCCAAGGTCCATTCTACTACTTTCTTGACTAACAAATAATAAAAATTTTAATCAATATCAGCCTAGAGTTGCAATAATATTTTCCGGGACATATAAATCACAATAATCTATACAAAACACAAAGATCAAGTAAAGAGGTAAGATTCTGGAGTTTGTAGCATGAGAAGATTAACCACCCTAGAGTTAGACGCATTTTAAAAAAGAGTAACCCCTAATAAAAGTATAAGCAGAAAGAAAGGTGCAATCTAAAAACAATTATCTTCACTTTAATAGATTTTCAATTGTCTCATTTGTATTCAGCATATACCTTTTATACGTAATAACTAAAGAATCCAACTTCATATTCAACAATATCATTGCAAGAGAGAACATTATCTCTCCACTTGTATAAATTTCACAGATCATACTTATTTTAAGTCATTTGTCAACAATACAATACAACTTCTATTAGACTATCTAAAGAATCCAATCTTATGTTCCCCAATATATCATTCAAAAAGCAGAGATCTATCTTCACTTGTCTAAATTTCATCAACTATACTTTTCTTTCCTAAAGACATAAGTACGTTAACCATAAAAGACAAAGATCATCAGTGAGGAAAAAGAAGAACAAAACAAGCCAACAGTTCATTTCCAGTACAATGTCTGCCAAATAGCAGGCGCAAACAGTACATCGTATCCCGAATGATAAGAATACCATTATCACGTTTTCACTTGGGACTGGAACACATTTTGAAGAGAAGGCGAGAAGACAAGGCATAAAGAGAGCAGATTATTTGTGCTAATAATATAAATATATTGTATAAGCAGACCGGATGGATAGATGCAGTGACTCATGACATAAGCGTAAACCGTTTTAGCTGCTCCCAAGGGCACATAGAATAATCCAGCAAATCCAGACAAGCTATGACGAATTAAGGAGAAACTTAGATATAAGCTAGAGTTGTAAAAGGACAGGGGGAGGGAGGAGACCTTCCGCTTCAATGATGATCAGCTAGCATTAATCTTGAGGAGGATCGGGTGGGGGGCTACTCGGAGCGGGCGGCAAACCTCTCGACCTTGGAGTCGTTGAGATTGATGCCGACCATGGCCTCCCCGAGGCCGGCGCTGACGTCGGCCAGGATCTCAGGGTCGCTGTAGTGGGTGACAGCCTGGACGATGGCCCTGGCCCTGCGGGCGGGGTCGCCGCTCTTGAAGATGCCGGATCCAACGAAGACGCCGTCGCAGCCGAGCTGCATCATGAGGGCGGCGTCGGCCGGGGTGGCGACCCCTCCGGCGGCGAAGTGGACGACGGGGAGCCTGCCGAGCTGCTTGGTCTGCATGACGAGGTCGTAGGGGGCGGCGATGCGCTTGGCGAAGGCGAAGACCTCGTCGTCGTCCATGTTGCGGAGGGAGCGAATGTCGCCCATGACGGAGCGCACGTGGCGCACGGCCTCGACGATGTTCCCGGTGCCGGCCTCGCCCTTGGTGCGGATCATGGCGGCCCCCTCGCGGATCCTGCGCAGGGCCTCGCCGAGGTCGCGGCAGCCGCACACGAAGGGCGCCCTGAAGTTGTGCTTGTTGATGTGGTGGGCGTCGTCGGCCGGGGTCAGCACCTCGCTCTCGTCCACGTAGTCGACCCCGATGGCCTCCAGGATCTGGGCCTCGACGAAGTGGCCGATGCGGGCCTTGGCCATTACGGGGATGGTCACGGCCCGCTTGATCTCCTTGATGAGGGCAGGGTCGCTCATGCGGGCCACGCCGCCCTGCGCCCGGATGTCGGCGGGCACGCGCTCCAGGGCCATGACGGCGCAGGCCCCGGCCTCCTCGGCGATCCGAGCCTGCTCCGCGTTGACCACGTCCATGATCACCCCGCCGCGCAGCATCTGGGCCAGCCCCACCTTCACCGAGAACGTCGACGACTTCTTCGCCGGCTCCAGCAGCGCCGCCCCGTTCCCGTACACCGTCACCACGCCGCTGTCCGACATCGCTCCGGAGTCCGGATTCGGATTTGGAATCGAGCGAACTGGGAATTGTTTGGAGCTGAAATTAGGAAAAGGGTTGGGGAAATGGAAAGGGAAAGGCAGCGCCCGCCTCTCTCTCTCTCTCTCTCTCTCTCGCTCGCTCGCTCGCTCGCTCTTTATCTAGAACCTCCGCACGCCCCAGGATAGCACACCCAAGCACTTGCTTGGCCCTAATTCGACCATCTTTCTAGAATATGATATTCTATATTTTTAAAAAAATATTACCCGTATATTTTATAATATATTATTAATTTTACGCCTCACAGTTTAAATTCCTTTTAAAAAAGTATAAAAATTTAAAAAATAAGTAAGTAAAATCTTTCAGTCGGTTAAATATTAAGTTATAAAATTTATGCCAGTAAAATAGATACTGATAGTAGTAAATTTATATTTAATTTTGCGGCAGCTCAATAGTAAATACGACGGCCAATCCCAACCGATCCACTGTATTACTTCTATTTATTATTATTATAATATATGAATTTATCAATTTATGAGTTTAAAAAAATGTTCCCCAAAAAAAAAAATAACAATAAAAATTAAATCTGTTGATGGTTCTAGATGGGCCTGAACCGGCCCAATTTCAGTGAACACATGCCGAGATTTCAGTGACCGCAGGCCACAGCGCATCTGAAGCAATTCAAAGCGCATCTTAGGAAAGGAGGACGGACCGGCTCCATTCTATTATTCACATCGATTTGTCAGAGCCCATTTCACCCTATGCTTTCTCGATTCCAAGGTGCATTTCGCACTGGCCTCAGTGAGTAGGCCGTGAGTAGGCACTTGGCCCTTGGCCTCAGTTAGCTCTTTTGGCCCTTTGGCACAGATTCGATCGACATGCCTGGCCCGATTTCTATGTAGACTGGACTGCATGTGAAATTCTATTACATTGAGCCGGGCTTAAATAGTAGCAGGCCTCTCTTGAATATCTCTTGTGACAACCAGAAAAATAATAATAATAATATAACAATGACGTAAAAATAATATAACAACGACGTGACGTATTAATTATTTTCTTTTAGACAAAAGTCCCTAGTCACTTCGTTCAATTTTTTAGAATTTAACGTAATTGGAGATATGAAGTAATTAGGGTTTAAATTGAAACCGGCTACGAAGAGAAGCCGGCATGTAAAAACTTTTATAACAAATCTTAAAAAAGAAAAGTGCCATGATTTTGGTATAAATATAAAATAACTATTGTTTAGGCAAATTGGTGGTGGGCCTGCCCCAGCCGATTAAGAAAAGTGGCCCTAGAAAGCCCATTTTCCTTTTCAACACCGTTCTGTATTTTGAAAAATGAAACTTAATTTGTTGGGGTGGAGAAAAATTATATGAGATCGGTCGGTCTCAAATTTATGCAGATCCTGGATTCCTATCATACTCATTGACTGATGGTAAATTAGGAGGTAAATCATGCATGTCTCTATGGTTTGAGGCCGATCTCATATTACATAATATGTATCATTACCCACCTAAACGGTCGATTTCGCAGTGGCTGGTCTTGATATAATTTTTGTCCATAGAGTCTAAGTTGTCTATACTCTACACTCAACAACTCGAATGACCAGTTTGCAAATAAGTCGGGACTAGGGAGGTCGGATGCAAAATATTGAGCACCAAGGATATTATTTAATTACGTTGTACGAGGACCCAGCTTTTTGTAGGAAGGTTAGAAACAAAATATCGGCAAAAGTTGTTTCGCCAGTTAAAGGACCTGCGCATATTCAATTTAGATGATGAACCGAGATCAAATCGATGTCAAAACTAAAGTTTATTGAAGCTAAGCCCATTTCCTCGCTTGGGCCTTTAGAAATAAGAATAGGCTACTGATGCAACAAAAGAACATGCCTTTTTCAGCCCAAAAGTCCTGTCTCAGTAGTTAATAAGTGGGTGATCTGGGCCGTTAAAATGAACTTTATAAGATGCTGACAAATAGGATGCATACACGTGAATAAGACTCAATAATATTTTATTTTTTATTATTAAGAAGGTTGGATACACTGAAAAAGTGAGAATATGATAGCTTGGGTTGGCCTCTTTCTCATCTCTCATCCAAAAGTGCACGCCTATGACAAAGGCATGTGCTGGGCCCTTTTTTAGCTTGGAGACCCAATTTCATTAATCAAGGCATGTCTGTCAATAGTGGGTGGGGCTTTGGGCCAGCTCTAACTACGACTGAATTCTAGTTGTGCTGTAAACGTCCAGCACTAATATGAAGATTGGCAAACAAAAAATGACCAATAATGGAAAGGCATGGGAGAGGCCCTTTCTCAGTCCAAAGACCGTGTGTTATTAATAAATATGGACTGGTCTATTAAAATGAAAGTCTTTGATTATTGGCAAGTTCTAGCCGGGAATATGTTTTACGTAGGCTAAAAGGCCCAATATATTAGTATGAACGTTGGATACAAACTATTGAGCACCGAGAAGCAATGGCATAGGCTGTACCCTTGTTTAGCCCAGAGACCTTATGATACATACATATATGCCTGTGAATAGTGGCTGGCCGATTGATATAAACTTTATATTCCAACTTAGCCCAGTGTTAATATGAATAATATTAGATACAACTCAGCACCAATGTGAATAGTGGGTTGGGCAATTGAAATGGAGTCAATAATGCTTCGTTCCAATTTTGGCTTTTTTTTTTTGAATATGAAAGGATTGAAGTAAAATAGTAAGCACCGAGGAGAGTTGTTCGAGTAGGCCATAAATTTTTTTTATACATATTTTTTAAGTAGAACACACTAACACAAATAGAAATGTTTTGATATATGCTGTTACAAGAACAATGCAAAACTATTCTATGGCATACACAATTCTTATTGTGCTACGGCATTTCTTTCGTTCAATAATGCCTTCGCTTACCTACTGTTTCTAAAGCAAATGACAAAGGACTTGGTGGTTGATACCCGAGATCTAAGTTCGAATCCTAGCTGATTCACATTTCCAGCTAAGTTTATTTCTAAATGAAAAAAACGAAACGAATAGCGTGCTACCTATCTCTAAAATAATAATAATAATAATAATAGTGCCTTCGCTTCAAGATGCTATTTATCCATAATTTCATCATCACTAGAGGACTCTTCTAAGCATGGAAAAGAGTCGTCATGGACACTATTTACCCATAATTTAGATATAGTATCTGATTATGGGGTGTTAAGTTTGGATTCTACGAGGTTTAAAACCATCACATAAAACTTGAGGAAAAAAAAAAAGGAAAAAAATGAAATTCTAGATATTGAAGAATGCAGAAATTCTGGCTTTATTTGGATTCATATGAGGCCATTTGGGGGTCAAAATGATAGAATTTTTGTTGGAAAATGATAAATTTTGTTGGAAAATGATAATAGATACGGAAGGGCCCGAAAATGATGTGTAAGGTTCGGGGTTTAAGGCCAGCTTGAGTCACTTGACCGAAATCCGTTCATGCAATCGTTATCCGGCCCATTAGCGTGTGCATAGAATAGGCCGAGCTACTTGGGTCCAGCTTGGTAGGGGCCTCTTATTCGGCGAGCCCGTAGTTTTTGATTAGTTTTCTACTCTCTCTGGATGGAAAATGGAGTCCACGGCCTGTGATGTGGAGCTTAGGACTTGGGTCCTCTCGTTTTGGCAAAATTGTTGCCAGCGTCCAACCATCAGCGACTCGTCAGAACATATACTTCAAATTCAAACATCCAAGTTTTCGATATAAAATACCGAAGGGGCTGTTTCGAAAATTCCAATTGTTTGATACTCTATGAATTAGGGATAGAATTCCAACAATACGTACTATTCTCAAAGAATAAGTACGCAGGCTGCATGACCCACACAGGCCGGTCTCATACCTACTATGACGTGACTTAGATATCTGGGTGGCCGGAACTCTTGGGCTTTACGGGCTTAGTATGAAAACCGGACGGCGAGGTCATGGGCGAAGTCTAGCTTTCAGTTATCAATATCATCTGGCTTTAAGATCCGGGCATCCATATGGGTGCAACCTGGGACACTGTTGAATGCCTAGATCAAGTTTTAGGAAAATGAGCCCTATTTAATTTAGAAAGTAATATATACTTCTAGACCCATTGGTAAAGGAAAGTAGCTCGATAGGTCATTTTCTTTGTTAATAGGCAGTTGGGAGACATGATTAGAGCCCATGGTAAAGTTAGTTTAGTAAAGTTGCCGAACCACCTGATATAGAACCGTTAGTTCCAACGGTTAGTTTAGTAACGTTAGAGAGGTATAAGCTGGATCTAGCAAGAGTATCCTAGGACTTAGTAAGAAAGTAAGTGAAATAAGATAGCTCGATCATTCAAAGAAGCAACTGAAAGAGCCGTCATAAAAATATGATCTATGAGGCCCAACAACATCTTAATACATATATAAATTAATTATTTAATAAATAGAAAATTGTATTGTTGCCTTACTCATTGAAAATTTAAGCTTTTTTTGGCAGTAGGCAAGTTCATTTTGGTTGCTTTCACTTTGTCCGAGATCAAATCAGTGGCAGGAATTTTTATTTTACTGAAGACCAACCCCGTTTGTCCGGCCTGCAAAGATGGCTCGCCTAGTCACGTGATCACATGGAAAATAGGCCTAGAAACGGATATGGCTAAATCTGACGGGAGTGCACAGCTAGGCCCATGGTCACAAGTTTGCGAAACCCCGACCAATAGGCGAAAACGAAATTCAGGCCTTAATCAGGCTGTCCTGGTTGTCCATGAATTATATATACCCGAACATATTAGCGCAAGCTGGGCTGAATGGGACGGGCTTACTTCTGGCTAATCGCAAAATCCCCATAATTTAGCTAGAAGGAAAAATTACAAGATCTATGTAACAAACTAAAATCCAGTTAAAAACCTATGTCAAAACTGATCACGCATTCGCATGGATGGAGATTAGAGGGCGTTGAAATATTTGGTATGGGCCAGGCCATTTCTCAGCTCATAGACCTTACATAATTAATACTTCTGGTATGAATCTTTATTTTCATAATGTTGTGTTCCTTTTTTTTTCGCGTAGAGGAAGAGCATATTAGTTTCGATTCACTCTGCCTTTTAAAATATAGCATGTAGTAAATTGTTTTGAGCCCAAGATAAATACACACATTGAAAAAGAAATAATTGGGCGCGTATATTACTTGCCATGTAATGCCGGGTCCTTTTCCTAGCTTTAAAATGACAACGTTGGTTGGATGCATATATTGAAAGCCAATAGGAATATGATATAATTAAGTTGTATATGGTCCAACTTTACTAAAAAGGTTTGATACTAAATATTGAGCAAGCACCATCTCCGACTAGGAGTAGAATATAAATAACCTAACGTTTGGAGCAGTAAAAAATTTGAGCTTATTCGATTTTGATGGAATGGTTCGATGAACCAGGTTGAAATCCGTGCGACAGAAAATTTATTTATGCTAAAGCCCAAGCCCAATTCGTAGTTTAGATTTTATAACTCTATGATGGGCCTCCCCGGCCATTAGGCCCTTACAAAGTAAACGGAGCTTGTCCTATTCGGGCTTGCAGGAGCGTACTACTACTAAATGGCCCCTTCGAATCAGGGCCCCTGATCAGATGGGCCTGCCCATGGCATTCACGTGAACAGGCGTGTGGTCTCTCACTTTCTCCACTGCCTACCTCGAATTGATGATGCGTGGGCCGCCGACGAGCTCACAGGTCTCTACGCTCCATATGTAACTTTTTATTTTTCCCTGTTTTTTGGTTCCTTAAAATTTCTACATGCAAAATAAAAAGTCGAAAATAAACAAGAGTAGGTCATTTAAAACTAGGCCGTTTCAAGTTTGATTATTTTTTAGTCGAGTCTTCCCTGACTTTTGATTTTTTAGAAGTGATTTCGGTTAAATAAATTTTTATTCTACCAAATTTATGAGTGTTTAATATCTTAATTTAATAACTAAACTAATTAATAACAATAGCTAAAATATAAAATATCTCAAACCCTAGTGAAAAAAAAGCAGTGTCTATTTCGGAATGGGTTATAGGCGTCCGTGCATAAAAGTTTTTAAAAAAGGGTACAGAGAAAGTATGGACCGAAATGGTAGTTTTGACTATTGGACCATGTGCAATGCACGGAGGCCGGGGTCAAGCCTAGGAACGGCCCATGCTGCGATTGAAGGGTGGATCTGGTAAGTCTAGTTTTGGCGTCTTTTTTGATTTTAGTCGTTCTCCCTCGCTGCAACAGGTCCCATACCCATTTTTCAATTTTCCCTCTCGATCGCCTGATTCTTGAGCGAGCACCTCTCTACTCTCTGATCTCCCGATTCCTCCCAACGAGAACCGAATCCCTCCTCCCCGATCGCCCGATAAACCCTAGAGAGAGATCCTCCTTTACCCTCCTTCAATGGAGAAACCGTTCGGCGTACTCCCGATTGCTCTATGCTGTATGTCGAGCTCTTCTTAATTGGAGGCTGTTGGAGCTAGGTTTTTTGATCGAAGGAGGTAATCTATATATTCGTGTTCATCGATCTTCAAATTCCTTTAATTCTGTTCTTAGTTCTTAGTTCCTATATCTGTTGAAGATTTGTTGAAGATTTGTTTTCGTTTGCTCTTATTTTATGACGGAATCCACAATCTACATGATACCTACCTCTTTTCTCTAATTTCTCGCAGAATAGCTAGGATGCAATAGAGTTTGGAAAAAGTGATTGCAGTAATTTATTGAGGAGGATGAGCTTCACGAGACTTGGGATGAGACCTTGAAACCCTAGATTCAGACACCATTTGGCAAGTAGATCGGATGGATCTAAGGTTGAAAGGCAGCACGGTGGGTCTAAGGTCCATGATAAGATTGACTCGTCAAGCCAAAATCAAGTGATCCTCAGATCCGAGCCGAATTACTTTGGGTGGTAATCCCGTATTCTCTTTTAGAAACCAATTGCTGTACATATCTTTTCATAACTCTTTCTCTTTCCATAATCTATTTCTCTTTCCTGAATATCTGCTCTGCATAAAGTTTTGTAATGCAATCGATTGATAAATTTACAGTTGGAACATTAGGAATAATGTCAGGGTTGGTTTTCGTTTTCTTTATTTTCCTTCTTGTACTATAGACACCGTATACTGCAGACATTTTGTATCAAGTTATCCCAATGAAGATGAAAAGCAAGCAAGAAAATAGGAAAGTTGAATCACATTTCAAGTCATGGTTAAATTATTATTATTATTATTATTATTATTATTATTATTATTATTATTATATTACAGATCTAGCAGCTTAGAGGCAAGCTTACTTAGGCAACCTATACTTTGAGCTACTTACTAATTATCATGCGCACATCTAGTAGTTTAGTGGTAGTCCTATCGTAGGCAACATATTCTTTATGCTGCCCCTTTCTAGTTAATGAAGTTTTTAAAGAATGTCAAGCATACATTGATCTTTGAAAACTAGTCATGTCTTGTCAATTTGAAATCCGCTGAGGGTTCTTTTTGAGTTCACTAGGGGATCCAAGGGATTGTATATGGTTTTAAATAAATGCAAGTTTTTCTGCTATCCAAGGGATTGTATATGGTGCAAATGCCTTTGTATAACATTAAGGATTGAGGCAAATTGAAATATTCTTAAATTTGGCGTGTAAACTAGAGTTAATTTAGGGATTAATGTATACAACAGACACATGGATTAATGAGAATTTTTTGTGATGGATTTGTAGGATGGGTAATTTCTATATTAATATTCAGTGATAGGAAATAGTAATTTGGTAGGAGATATTCGGGCAATACAAGAGAAAATGTAGAACCTTGATCACTCGTTTGCCCGAAACAAGAGGTCAATTGTAAAACCAACTATCCTTGATAATAGTGCTTACTTTTGGTTCTACGATTATATATAATACATAGAGCAAGGAAGAGTAGTGATTTTGCTAGGGGACTTTGTAAATGCCCACATTTATTCAATAAAATGTTGAATTCTAGGAAGTGCTTGTATGGATAAGTCACCACCGATTAGAAGTTATAGTGTATAGCAATTTGAAGAATGCATCTCTCATCTTGCATGCAACCTTTCCCTTTCAAAACTGAAAAAAAGGTCTTAATCTGATTTGTTTCTTTCTTATCCTTTTGTTTAATGCTATTTTCATTTCCTTTTCATTAATTTCTCTTATAGGTCTCTTTTCCATCTTTTTGTCTAGCTTCATCCCTCGGCTTATGTTTTTTTTTTTCTTTTATTTTGCTTTACAATGTTTTTCTTTTCTTGTTAAGTTCAGGTTGCATCTTTTGTTCTTGCACATTTCTTTCATGTAATTTATTTGTTGTCTACTTGTTGTTTTCAGCTTGTTTGCTTAATGAATTTCATAGTGCATCTTCGACTTGGTGTGTTTGAATATTGTTATTTCTATATAAAAGTACTATTTCTACTAACAATGGTACTGATTATGACTTCGTTGAAAAAAAGAGGACTTAAAAACTTCTGCTTCATTCTGACAACTTTTGAATGAAATAAAATTCCCTTTTCTCCTTAACCTCTTTAGGAATTCCCTCTTTTTTGTTCTTCTTCTAGTAGTTAATGTACTTCTTTTTTTTTTTTTTTTCAAGCTTTGTTTGTTATTTTTTTCCTTCTTATCTCCATTTTTCTATGCCTTTGTTTAGCCTTTATCACTCCTTTGTTTTTATAAGTGAGAAAAGTACTAATAGAAATGCTATTTTTTTAAAAAGTATAATAAAATTGTATTCTGCAGATGTTTTCTTTTTGCACCACTAATTTTTGTCTCCTCTTTACTCGTAGTTGCTATATAATTTTTCAACTTCGCTTATCTCTTATTTCTCTTTTTTTTTAATCTTTTGTCAACCACTTTTTGGTGTTTTGTTGTATCTTTCCTTCATTTTGATATGTCCTTTTTTTAACGGCCAGTTGTGAGTTATGCTGCCCTAACTTTGTTATTTTGATTCATTATCTTATATGTAGTTTTTATATAGTTTGTTTAATGATCCTAGTTTGTTTGCTTAATGATTTTGTGAGTGCATGTACTAATTTGGTTTTTGTTGGGTGGAGGTCATTGTCTATTTATTTCATTTGGCAGCTTGGTAGTTTTTCAAGTCAAGTCTATATTTAGCTCATGACCATGACACCTATGCTATTAGCTGGAAGCTACCCAACCCTATCTAATCAAGTAGCCTCTTTACTTTTCATAACTTGTCAAGAATAATGTGTAAAATATCTATATTGACTTGTTTTCTTCAAATCTTGTCATTTTTAAAATGTCCCATTTATTGATGTTTTTCTTCTTCTTGTTTATCCTCTTATTGTAGTTTTCTATTTAATGAAGAAGACCACTAAACGAAAAACTGTGTCAGTATCTACTGCTCAACATTCCATTGAGGTTCGTTTTTCTTTGACTTTTTTCTTTTTGCTCTTTTCCAGAATTTACAAGGGCTTAATCATTCTGTTACGCAGTGCGGTGGTTAACATTATCACTTCCTACTTTGTTTACTATGTAGTGTATGATTGTTGTGTACTCTTGCATCAGATGATGACATATATTTTCACATTTAATGATGCTTTGTGTGAGTTCTCTAACTTGTCAACTAGTTTTATTAGATTAAAACATGTATCAACTCATAATAACTCAATATTTGGTGTGATTTGAACATCCATATCATTGGGAGTCTGCCAGAGAGAAGTGTGCTGATGATCATGTTAAGACAGAAACTGAAGAAAACCTGGTTGGTTGATTCTCTTCATTTCTCTCCGTATGAATCCTAGTTTAACAATTTTATTGTAGTAGAAGTTTCTTTTCACGAGTTCCCATCGTTGTTTTAAGTATACCTGTGCATGTTAGAAGATGGGGGTATGAACTCCCAATTATCAGTAACAACGTCCATTCATTATGGCTAAGCTAGTAGTTATAATTTTTAGCCTTAAGTATTGACAGTATTAATCCCTATATTTATTTATTTCTATTTTGTAGTTTGTTTAACTTTTCCTTTTGTCTCTTTTGACATCTTACTCAGTTTATGTGTCATATTCTACAGAATAAATATTCAGTCCAATTTGATGATTTATTCAAGAAAGCTTGGGAAGAAGATGCTAGTGAGCAAGCTTGGCAAGAAGATGCTAGCAAACAACCGGGAAGTGATGGTGAATTTTTTAGTGCAAACAGCCATCAGATAGCTGTTCTCTCATAAGGTCAGGTAGAACTCGTGTAACCCATCATCTCCTATGGCAGCATAGGAAGCGTACTCTTTAGATTTAATAAGCCGATCTTTTAATAAGTTAGATTTGTGGAATTTCCGTCTTAACTTGTTACACATGTACTTAACGGAATCCGGGTTTGCGAGGCCCTGCAGTTAAAGCAAAGAGCGAGGCCATTAATGTTGTTCATGAAGCTGAAACCTCTAATGTTATTCCTGAAGCTGAAAATTCTTTCGATCAGATATTATTGAATGAGTCGGAGAAAATCATAGAGAAGTTTAATGGATTAGGTGATGACAGCAAGAAGAATGGAGGAGAGGTACTCTAACTATGTTGTCTGATATGTTGTTTTTCTTTTTTCACTTCCATTCCATGGACTCATGATGTGTAGGGGGTCCTGCACTTATATTTTATCATACTTTAAATGTCCATGGTTGGTTACTTTGGCCTATGTGATTGTCTAATATAACTTCAGCTGCTACATGGTGGCTTTGTTGATGATTGCTCTTTGCAGGCTGGGGCTCTTGTTGGTGGAACTGAAGAGATCGTGGGCCGCTTCTATGAACTTGTGCGGAACATGGCAGTTGACTATCCAATAGGAGGTATGGGCATTCCAATTGCATTCCAATAGCAGGGTGCAGCAATCCTGAGTAATTCCTTTTTCAAAGGCAGCCTTGACTGGCTTGTTCTAAACCCTAAACCCTAAACCCTAAAATAACCATGTTTTTCTAGATGAAATATCACTAAAAAAATTCAAAAGAAC
Organism: Ananas comosus; assembly: GCF_001540865.1. NCBI lineage: Eukaryota > Viridiplantae > Streptophyta > Magnoliopsida > Poales > Bromeliaceae > Ananas > Ananas comosus. The sequence goes on from NC_033635.1 coordinate 11,360,238, forward strand.
CATAGAAAATTTACTGGTAATAGTTCTCCATGAGATACTAATTCAGTTTTTCTTTCGTATTCTGTAATTGTTTAATAACTTGATGTTGTATGTTGTTTGTTTTGACTGAACCTAGGCGATATATTTTCTCGAGAGGGGTGATTCTATTTTTGTAGCAGCTCATACCTAGGCTGGAAAACAGTTGTTGCAGAGTATGCATTTGCTTTCGCTTCAAAAGTATGGTCCGTTTTTGCTCTTACACTATTAATTCTTCAAAAATGTCTTGTTTTATGTTGCTTATGAGCTATGCGTCCATATATTGTTCAAATATTCATATAATTGTCATGTCTAATTAACCTTCGCTATGCATGAATGTCCGCAAGATGACTGTAGTCAAGCTCTTACAATATTTATAAACTTAATGGATCAACAGCTGTATTTTAACCTTATCCACATCAACTCTTCCATATTTCATTTGTTAATTATGCTGAAAGTTCTTCGCATTTTGTGGAGGAGATGATATACCATCTATTCTTATAATGCTCATCTGTTGTAAGATATGTCTTGGAATTAGAGACTTTTGTTTTTATGCAGCATTGCTCCCGGGCTGGCTATACTGCTCCTATCAAAACCATCAGTAATCAGAACTACAGAGATTTCTGTGGAAAGTTTGATGTCGGCCTTCTTACAGGAGATGTAAGCATAATGACTGAGGCATCCTGCCTTATGACTATCAAAAATTTAAGGTCGATGCTTTACCGAGGTGCTGATATTATTCGCAACATTGAATGGGTATGTTATTTGACTATTACTGGAATTTCTGCTGTTAGCCCAGTAGCTTTTAAGACTATAAAAGTGAAGGAATTCGCTTTTTTGATCTTAGTTTGTATTAAGTGAACAGGTTATATTTTGACGAAGTGCATTACGTGAATGATGCTGACAGCGGTGTAGTCTGGGAAGAAATTATCATAATGTTGCCAAGACATGCCAATATTGTACTCCTTTCGGCAACGGTATTGACGTTTGCTTTTCTTGGATCATTACTTGTTCTAATTGAGGTTCATCTCTAGTGTAGATATGTTTTTCTAGTGTTTTTCAGGTTGTTTGGCAGGAATTTTTATATTATGGCCTCTTACTTATTTGTTATTCAAAGTGAAATGTGGCATCATCATCTTAGTTACACTTGTGCACTAGATATCTCTGCTTTGGTGTTAGTGCCTGTGATTGTTAAGGCTACCCTATAACTTTTGAGGACAGGCATGCCAACAGGGGATTTATTCACCAACTCTTTTCCTCCAGCCCATAGATTTTTTTGGCTTATCTCCATTCTTTGAGCATGTATATATTACTTGCTTTGAAGTTTTCTAGAACAATAATAATAGAATCTAGAATTATAACTAGCATGCTTGACTTATTCTGTGATTAATGTTTTCTAGTTTCTGGTTAGAAAATTATTGTCAACAGTTCCATAGAATTTTGCTGTTTGTCGATAGAGAGGCCACAAATGAACTTGGACATTATGTTTTGTACGTTCAAAATATGGTTAAAATTGCAAACTGGATTTGTCGAACAAAGCAGAAAAAGATCAGCGTTATTTGGTGGGTGTAGGTGCTTTCTATTGGCCTATATGTTTTGGGCTACATTTGAGCCATGTCACTCATGTTTTTACTAAAATATTGATCTATTTAAAGCTTTCCAGGGTTTATGGACTTAGGGCTTTCGGGCTTTAGGGACTTACGGCCTTCAGGCTTAGGGACTACGGACTTAGGGCCTTCAGACTTAGGGTTTAGGGTTTAGGGCTTAGGGCTTAGGGCTTAGGGCTTAGGGTTTTAGGGGTTTTAGGGGTTTTAGGGTTTTTAGGGTTTTTAGGGGTTTTAGGGTTTTTAGGGTTTTTAGGGTTTTTGGTTTAGGGTTTAGGGTTTAGGGTTTAGGGTTTTAGGGTTTAGGGTTTAGGGTTTAGGGTTTTAGGGTTTTAGGGTTTAGGGTTTTAGGGTTTTAGGGTTTAGGGTTTAGGGTTTTAGGGTTTTAGGGTTTAGGGTTTTAGGGTTTTAGGGTTTAGGGTTTTAGGGTTTAAAACGGGTTTGGGTTTAGGGTTTCAGAGGTTTTAGGGTTTAAGGGTTTAGGGTTTTAGGGTTAGGGTTTAGGGTTTTAGGGTTTTAGGGTTTAGGGGTTTTAAGGGTTCAGGTTTTAGGGTTTTAGGTTTTAGGGTTTTAGTGGTTAGGGTTTAGGGGGTTTCAGGGTTTAGGTTTAGGGTTTAGCGGTTTTGGGTTTTAGGTTTAGGGTTTAGGGTTTAGGGTTTATGGGTTTTACGGGTTTAGGTTTAGGGTTTAGGGTTTAGGGTTTAGGGTTTAGGTTTTAGGGTTTTAGGGTTTTAGGGTTTAGGGTTTAGGGTTAGGGGTTTAGGGTTAGGGTTTTAGGTTAAGGGTTTAGGGTTTTTAGGGTTTTAGGGTTTTAGGGGTTTTAGGGTTTAGGGGTTTAGGGTTGTAGGGTTTAGGTTTAGGTTTAGGGTTTGGGTTTAGGGTTTAGGGTTTAGGGTTCCTAGGTTAGGGTTTAGGGTTTAGGGTTTAGGTGTAGGGTTTTTAAGGGTTTGAGGTTAGGGTTTAGGGTTAGGGTTTAGGGTTTAAGGGTTTAGGTTTAGGGTTTAGGGTTTAGGGTTTAGGGTTTCAGGTTTAGGGTTTAGGGTTTAGGGCGTTTTTTTAGGGTTTAAGGGTTTAAGGGTTTAGGGTTAGGGTTTAGGTTTAGGGTTTAGGGTTTAGGGTTTAGGGTTTAGGGTTTTAGGGTTTAGGGTTTTTAGGGTTTGGGTTTAGGTTTAGGGTTTTCACCGGGTTTTAGGGTTTTAGGGTTTAGGGTTTTAGGGTTTAGGGTTTAGGGTTTAGGGTTTTACGGGTTTAGGGTTTAGGGTTTAAAGGGTTTACGGGGTTTAGGGTTTAGGAGTTTAAGGGTTTAGGGTTTAGGTTTAGGTTTAGGGGTTAGGGTTTAGGTGGTTTTAGGGTTAGGGTTTAGGGTTTAGGGTTTAGGGTTTAGGGTTTAGGGTTTTAGGGTTAGGTTTAGTTTAGGTTAGGTTTAGGGTTTAGGGTTTAGGGTTTAGGGTCTTAGGGTTCAGGCGTTTTAGGGTTTTAGGGTTTAAGGTTTACGGGTTTAAGGGTTTAGGGTTTAGGGTTTAGGGTTTAGGTTTAGGGTTTTAGGGTGTAGGGTTTCAGGGTTAGGGTTTAGGGTTTAGCGGTTGTTAGGTTTTAGGTTTGAGGGCTTTAGGGGTTAGGGTTTAGGTTTAGGGTTTAGGGTTTAGGGTTTAGGGGTTAGGGGTTTAGGGTTTAGGGTTTAGGGTTAGGGTTAGGGTTTAGGGTTTAGGGTTTAGGGTTTAGGGTTTAGGGTTTTAGGGTTTAGGGTTTTGGGTTTAGGGTTTAGGGTTTAGGGTTTAGGGTTTAGGGTTTAGGGTTTTGTTAGGGTTTAGGGTTTAGGGTTTAGGGTTTAGGGTTTAGGGTTTAGGTTTAGGGTTTAGGGTTTAGGGTTTAGGGTTTAGGGTTTAGGGTTTAGGGTTTAGGGTTTAGGGTTTTAGGGTTTAGGTTTAGGGTTGTAGGGTTTAGGGTTTAGGGTTTAGGGTTTAGGGTTTAGGGTTTAGGAGTTTAGGGTTTAGGTTTAGGGTTTAGGGTTTAAGGGTTTAGGGTTTTAGGGTTTAGGGTTTAGGGTTTAAGGGTTTAGGGTTTAGGGTTTAGGGTTTAGGGTTTAGGGTTTAGGGTTAGGGTTTAGGTTTAGGGTTTAGGGTTTAGGGTTTAGGGTTTTAAGGGTTTAGGGTTTAGGTGGTTTAGGGTTTAGGGTTTAGGGTTTAGGGTTTTAGGGTTTAGGGTTTAGGGTTTAGGGTTTAGGGTTTAGGGTTTAGGGTTTAGGGTTTTTAGGGTTTAGGGTTTAGGGTTTTAGGGTTTAGGGTTTAGGGTTTTAGGGTTTAGGGTTTAGGGTTTAGGGTTTAGGGTTTAGGGTTTAGGTTAGGGTTTAGGGTTTAGGGTTTAGGGTTTTAGGGTTTAGGGTTTAGGGTTTAGGGTTTTTAGGGTTTAGGGTTTTTAGGGTTTTAGGGTTTAGGGTTTATTAGGGTTTAGCGGTTTAGGTTTAGGGTTTGGGTTAGGGTTTAGGGTTTAGGGTTTAGGGTTTAGGGTTTAGGGTTTAGGGTTTAGGGTTTAGGGTTAGGGTTTAGGGTTAGGGTTAGGGTTTAGGTTTAGGGTTTTAGGGTTTTTAGGGTTTAGGGTTTTAGGGTTTTAGGTTTAGGGTTTAGGGTTTAGGGTTTAGGGTTTAGGGTTTTAGGGTTTAGGGTTTAGGGTTTAGGGTTTTAGGGTTTTTAAGGGTTTAGGGTTTAGGTTTGGGTTTGGGTTAGGGTTAGGGTTTAGGTTTGGTTAGGGTTTTAGGGTTTAGGGTTTAGGGTTTAGGGTAGGGTTAGGGTTAGGGTTTAGGTTTGGTTTAGGTTTAGGGTTTAGGGTTTAGGTTTTAGGGTTAGGGTTTAGGTTTGTTTAGGGTTAGGTTTTAGGGTTTAGGGTTTAGGTTTAGGTTTAGGGGTTTTTAGGGTTTAGGGTTTAGGGTTTAGGGTTTAGGGTTTTAGGGTTTAGGGTTTAGGGTTTAGGGTTTAGGGTTTAGGGTTTAGGGTTTAGGTTTTAGGGTTTAGGGTTTAGGGTTAGGGTTTTAGGGTTAGGTTTAGGTTTAAGGTTTAGGGTTTAGGTTTAGGGTTTAGGGTTAGGGTTTTAGGGTTTAGGTTTAGGGTTTAGGGTTTAGGGTTTAGGGTTAGGGTTTAGGGTTAGTTAGGTTTAGGGTTTAGGGTTTTAGGGTTTAGGTTTAAAGGGTTTAGGGCTTTTAAGGTTTAGGGTTTAGGCGTTTTGGTTAAGGGGTTTAGGGTTAAGGGTTTAGGGGTTGGTTGTTATTAGGGTTAGGTTTTAGGGTTAGGGTTTTAAGGGTTTAAGGTTTTAGGTTTAGGGTTTAAGGGTTGAAGGGGTTTAGGTTTACGGTTTAGGGTTCTAGGGTTTTTAGGGTTTTAGGTTTTAAGGTTTAGGGTTTAGGGTTAGGGTTTAGGGTTTAGGTTTTAGGTTTAGGGTTTAGGGTTTTAGGGTTTTTATGGGTTTACGGGTTTAGGGGTTTTAGGTTTAGGGTTTACGGGTTTAAGGGTTTTAGGGTGTTAGGGGAGGGGTTTTTTAGGGTTTTAGGGTTTAGGGTTTAGGGTTTGGTTTTAGGGTTTAGGGTTTAGGGTTAGGGTTAGGGTTTTTAGGGTTTAAGGGTTGAGTATAA
>NC_033636.1:0-11161 GCF_001540865.1 Ananas comosus
TATATATATATATATATATATATATATATATATAGAATTAGGCTACTATACTATCTATTGTACCGGGGCTCCGATACTATAGTCTTATTTTCGATCTTAGGATGTTCAAATTAATGATCAACAAATATAATTTAGGGTATATGAAGTTTTTAGGAATAAAATTTTAGCCCCGGTGGCGGGAAATAGCAAACTTTACATTCAAATAAAAGAGGCAATTAGAAACGCATTCGGTATAGAGAGGGAGGCTGGCCATGCCAGTGTTTGGATCCCTATATCCTGCAAATATCAATGCAGAAACTCGCATCCAGCAAATTGAAAGATTTCGAAATTCGACAAATTGCTATTTCAAAATCCGGTAAACTAGAAAATGCCGAAATTCGACAATCGATGCGGAATACCCGTATCCGGCAAACTGCTATTTCAAAATCTTTTGTTAACTCTTGTAAATATGTGATGCTTCATGGTCTGACAGGGTATTAGTGTGGTACCGTACTACCCCTTTGTTGGCAGACTGCTTGAAAACCTTTTTTTTTTTTTTTTTTTTTTCTTTTCAAATGTTCTAATAATATGTTTACAGTTTCTGTCCCAACTATTTATCTTTTAACGCGAGTTTCATTTGGACGATCTGAACTAGATGAAATGGAGCATTAATTTTGGGGCATATTTTGATTTCCCAATTTTTGAACTTTCATTTTCTAATTTGACGAAATTAATCTTTTAAAAGGTTTTCATGAAATTGAGACCTACTTTTTTTGAAGGGATTTGTGTTTCCCTAAATGGTAACCCTCAATCTAATGAAATCTTGTATTGGCTTTCGGAAATTTCTTTGAAATTAGCAACCAGTATTGTCAATTGAGTCCAAAGGATCAGATAAAAGGCACATTTAAGAACAAGCCAAATGGATTGTAATAGAAAAAAGAAAGGCATACATTGAATGTCAGCATAATAACTTGCTGCCCGTACGATGACAGCAGCTCAACATCATGGAAACATGTTACGGCACTAAAATCCTCATTTTCCTCCTTCCTCACCGACATCCTCGGCCGCATTGCTGTGAGATCGTTGGCGCTAACTGTTAATCCCAAAAGCTCAAGCTGTTAGAAATACACAACCTATTCACTTAACATATACAGATACAACGCCCCACGGGTCTTGATTGTAACTTGGCCCAATTAGCCTCACGCCATTTCGAATATGACTCGGCCCACTCAGCCTTACACCATTTCGAATATGACTCGGCCCAACATGACCTCCCGCCACAGGACAGGATGCTGGCCCATTTAAGCCAACAATCCCCCATTTAGTACCTGCACACATTTGCAACATGCGAGAATCGAATCCGTGACCTCTGGCTTTGATATAACTTGTGAGATCGTTGGCGCTCACCATTAATCCCAAAAGCTCGAGCTATTAAAAATACGCAATCAATTCACTTAAAGCATACAGATACAGCGCCCCACGAGTCTCCATTGTGACTCGGCCTAACCAGCCTCACGCCACTTCGAATATGACTCGGCCCACCCAGCCTCACGCCATTTCGAACATGACTCGGCCCAACATAGCCTCCCGCCATAGGGCAGGATATTGGCCCATTTAAGCCAACAGTCGCCTCCGCTTCGCTCTACTCCGCCGCCTCGCCCTCGTCCTGCCCTCGCGCTCGTGCACTCCTCTGTCCGTGCCTTGGTCGAGGGAGACACGAGCGAGGGTGCGGGATGAGCATGATTGGGAAGAAGACGAAGAAGAGGAGAGCAATTTGGTCATTTGTCACACCGTACCCTTATGTGAACATTTTTTATTTTTTAAGGGTGCGAAGTGTAGGTTTTTTAATAACAGAGGAAAAAATAAAAAAACGGATATTGACACAGAAGTTTTCTGTAATTTAGCCTAAATTATAAGTAGAACTAACAGAAGTAGAATCAGCATGCATATGTTTATCAAGTTATTCTTAGCAAATGCGGAACTTTGCCTAATGACTAGTAATTTAAATTTGTTGGCCTATATTTCTGTCATCCTTTTCCTCTTTATTCTATTTGATACTTCAGTATGTAGTGCTTATGAATTCACTTGAAGTATTCAAACAAGTGGCATCGACATTTTTATTGAANATGCGGAACTTTGCCTAATGACTAGTAATTTAAATTTGTTGGCCTATATTTCTGTCATCCTTTTCCTCTTTATTCTATTTGATACTTCAGTATGTAGTGCTTATGAATTCACTTGAACTATTCAAACAAGTGGCATCGACATTTTTATTGAACCCTAGTGTTTTTTTTTTTTTTTTTTGACTTTCGGATTGTCAAGGTATGCATATTTAAACAGTATTTCTCACTCATGGTTTATATCTTTGTTGTGCTATAGGTATTTGCTGGGTTTGTGATAGCTAACCTTTCCGATCGGGTTTCTCGATTTTTGGGATGGTAGCAGAATGATGTTTGTATTCTTATGTATTCATTCTTTATACACAAACAACATTAATTCACCTCCCTTCGCAAATTGAAAGGGAGTCATTTTCTTCACAGATGGATCCCCCGGAAAAGAGATAGTTGCTTAGGCTATCATTCCCTCTCTCTCTCTCTTTTCTTCTTTTTTTTTTTTATTTTTTTTGGTATTTTTTAACTGGGTGGATAGTGTTATTGGAGCAGAAGCATTGGTATGTTTTCGTTTGTGCGGAGTGAAGTCCAAAAGCAATAAAGTAATTCTTTTTGTTCAAATTCTTTTAGACGTAGGTTGTTTTGTTGTTGTAAATGTTTGTAAAGTATGTTATAGTGTTCGTTCAAAATTTATTTATTTTTCTTGATTACTTGAAATTTTATTGGATATGTTGTGCTTGGCTGAATGCGTATCACGCTCCGCTGTAGTCTTCTAGTTTTAATTTGTTTAGTTGTTTCCATTGAAATTTACATTATTCTTGTGAATTTTTACATGGAAAGTTTAAACTCGCTTCTGATCTTAGTTTCCATATATTTTCCCTTCAAGAATATTGTATATTTGAGACACTTTTAGCATTTATTGTTGGCATTTTTTGTGGGCTTTTAGAATCATTCTACAGGTCACCTTTCAAATCTAATTTTTAAAGAATAGAATAATAGCTGCAGGAGAGAGATCTATATGAGGTATCAAATTTGAAGGGACCTTTGCTTTCATTCTAGCTGTTAAATATAAAATATTTTGAAATGTTGTTCTCTACATTTTAAACTTAATTGGTTGTGTCACCAACATTTTGTTCATTTTCTTTGCGCTTCTCTTATTTAATTTTCTTTTCTTTAATTCAAATTTATGGTTGGAGCATATCCAAAAGGATCAGTAAGCAAAGCCCTACATATTCATGTAAGGCCATAAAATTTGCAATGGCCTCAGTTTTGAAGGGTCCTGCAAAAGCTTTCTTTTTAGGGTCTCTTTTGAGGGGTGTCATCTTATGGAAACAAGGTCAGAGGTCACATTTACTGGAGAATAGATTTTTTTTTTTTTTTTTTGAATTTTGTTTTGCTATGAGGTAGAAGGTGACTTTAGTGCAATTTATTAATAAAGTTACTAGATGTAGTTGAATATGTGCTTATCACTATTCTGGTACAGATTCCGCCCAATTATTCAAGTATTTATTACCATCCCCTTTAAATTAATTTCTAACGCTTTAATAGTCCATATTAGATCGAAAAAAAAAATTATGAATTGAAAATATAAGGATCATGGATCGATTATAGCACTAATGATTAGACCTAAGCATTTTAGGTTGATGATTTGAGCCTAATAAATTATTAGTATTAATGAGTTAATCATTATATTTAGTACCAAAGCTAAATACTAGTTGCGACTATAAGAGTTAAGTGTTATATACTGGCAGATTGTTTAAAATCATAAAGTTGATAATATAATCCAATTATATAAATTGATGAGTTTGTGGCAGATAGTTGAAAAATTATAAAGTTGATAATATAATCCAATCATTCAAATTGACGTGTTTGTCGAAAGTTTGTAGAACTATTTGTCAGAATAGAATATTTCATAGTAATATATTGTTAATCTTGTGTAGCTAGAATACTATTGATAGTATGAGAATAGTAGTTACTACTAACTTTTCGAGCATTGGATATATAGGATTTAATCGGGGTTTCGTGGAATAGTAATAATTTAAGGATGGAAAAGTTGATAATAATCACTATTCATATACTATCCGTAGTGTACTATCTCAACTTTTGTTAATTTGTCAACTTTGTTCTCCGAAAGGTACAGTAGGATTAGTTAATAGATATTTAATTATGGAGACATTTTGTTTTGACACACGAAGGAAAATAGGGATCAACACTCAAATCAAGAAATATATAGTATTATATAGCATTACGTACCTAGTTTATAAGGTCAATAAGNTCCAACACATAAAACAAGTTAGCAGTATATATATACTTAAAATGTCAAAATAATGGTGTAGGAAACAAGAGAAGTTCTCACTATATATAATGAGAAAGTTTTATGTTTTATTACACATGGTTTTCCTTATTTCTGTTGCCACCTCAATTCATAGAAACTAATTTATGCACAACCATTGAAACTTCTCCATACAAGAAATCAACATAACTATCCAGTCTAATGCGCACTCTCCGTCCGCAGCGAGTGCAAAACAAGAAAGCTATTGAAACCCAAAAACCTCCTATATATGCAGCTGTAGATATTGCATAGAAGATGATTCTGTCAATACAAGTAACCTCTTTATCTTCTTCTTCAGATGATGTTGTTGTGTTTGATGAAGTAGTACATGTTCCGTCTAATGGCGGTCCGTGTAGGCCAACATTGCCTTCATAAGTAGCCTTACCAAATGTGGCAAATTGATCTCGAAAACTCGGTATGCATCCAGATAAATTGTTTTGGGCTATAGAGAACACCTCCAAGAACTTCAATTGGTCTAATTGCCAAGGAATGCCACCACTTAATCTGTTGTTGGATATGTCAAGGCTCTCAATCTGAGATAAATTTGATAGGGCTGCAGGGATTGGACCCGTAAGTTGGTTGTAGGATAAATTTAGAGATTTAAGTCCACTAAGATTTCCAACTTCAGGTGGAATTTTTCCTGTTAACTTGTTTGCTGATATATCAATTAAGGTCATAAAAGCCAAATCAACCCCTCTATATACGTACATATTGCCTTTGGTACTAAATTTTTCCCCTTGTATTTCCTCCGAAATATTGTGCGATAACATAATAGGCAAATCTGAAGAGTCAGCAGCTATCCATTCATAGGAACCACCATCAACGGTCCATAGATCCGACAGTTGAGAGGAATATGATTCAATGATTCTGAATGCCATTGTACCAAGGCAAGATGGTATTGATCCAGAAAAGTTGTTGTGTGATAGGTCTAATACGTGCAAATCTTGTAAGTTACACAATTGAATAGGAACCAACCCTTTGAAAGAATTTTCTCTCAGAATAAGAATCTTCATTGCAAGCTTACTTCTTATTTGCGTTGGAATTAGACCTGAAAAGTAATTTTTGCTAATGTCTAGTGCTTCAAGTTGCGAGAGATTAAAAAGAACACTTGGAACTTTTCCAGTCAAAGCATTGTTAGCCAAATTGAGATAAATGATGCTTGGAGGGAAGCAAAGAGGTAAAGAACCAGAGAAATTGTTGTAGGAGAGATCCAATAGCAGGAGCCACGTTAGATTGCATAAGCTTTGTGGAATTTGTCCATGGAAATGATTTCCTCTGAGACTAAGAAATGTCAAAAACGATGCCTTCAAAATGGTTTCTGGAATTGAACCATCTAGGTTATTGTCATGAACATCCAATAAACTTAATTCTCCTGGGATGTTGTTTGGTATTGTTCCTGATAGCATGTTACCATCCAAGTAATTTTTACTAATGTCTAGTGCTTCAAGTTGCGAGAGATTAAAAAGAACACTTGGAACTTTTCCAGTCAAAGCATTGTTTGACAAATTGAGATAAATTATGCTTGGAGGGAAGCAAAGAGGTAAAGAACCAGAGTAATTGTTGTAGGAGAGATCCAATATGGTGAGACTCACCAGATTGCATAAGCTTTGTGGAATTGAACCATCTAGGTTATTGTCATGGACATCCAATAAACGTATATCTCTTGAGATGTTGTTTGGTAATGTTCCTGATAGCATGTTACCATCCAAGTAAATGCTTACAAAATAACCTGCAGAATTTAGATTATGAATTTTCCCATACAAATTGTTATTGGAAAGCTTCAAGATGGCTAACTGGGTATTACTACTCATTAGGTGAGCTGGTACTTCACCAGTGAGATGATTGTCCGAAAGATCTAGGACCACCAACTTTGTCATGTTGACTAATGATGAAGGGATGCTTTCAATTAAATGATTGGATGAGAAGTTAAGCGCCTTCAAATTAGGAAAGACCATACTAATGTTACAAGGAATCGAACCGCCGAGCTGATTCATGGAGATATCGATTGCGTTCATACTTTCTATGTGATGACTAGGAAGATGAATTGGTCCTGTTAACAAGTTATTTCCTAAGTTCAAGTATTCCATTTTGGTGTTATTGTTGAGCAGGCAAGTCGGGATGTTCCCCGTTAAGTTGTTGTAGGAGAGGTCAAGTACTTCGAGGTGATGTCGAGAGCAGAGAAACATAGGGGTGCGAATGGCGTTCTCATCCAGCTTACAGCTTGACAGCATAAGAATTCGCAATTGTAATTGTTGAATTGAACTCCAAGTATTAATATGCACCTCTAGTCTCGTGTTGTTTGAGAGTATGATTCCTTCAAGCTTTGACATGTTGGCGAAAGAGTGCAGTGGAAATTTCCCATGAAGGTAGTTGTATGAAAGGTCTAGATATTGAAGTGAGACAAGCCCTCTGAAGAGATGCTTCGATATTGTTCCTTCAAAGAAGTTATGCGAAAGATCAATATGCTGAAGGGATGTCATGTTTGCGAGAGTTGGAGGAAGAGTCCCACAGAACTGATTATATCCAAGGCGCAACTCTCGCAAGTTCTGTAGATCTCGGAGAACTGTACATGATAATAAAATATACATTTTTTATCACATAATCCTTAAAAGAGGCATCTAGTAATTTTGAAATGGCTATATAGAAACCATACCTTTTAAAGAAAGTGACCCATTTAAATAATTTTGACTCAAGTCCAAAACTTCGAGAGACATCAGATACCCCAAAGACGTTGGAATCTCTCCTATAAAATTGTTTCCACTAAGATCAAGCACCTTTAGCTCCTTTAATCCTACTAAGGCTGGAAAGAAGACACAAGAAAGGCATAAATTATGAAAAGAGAGTATTGATTACAATTTTAATAGTGCATATCTTTCTGTTGCCGCCATTGTTTAAGTTCACTTGTCTTAGGTTCGGTTGGGTGTGATTCACCGTCTTGGGTTTGATTCACCAACTCGGATGTAGTTTATTTTTTATCCATCATTAGCATGACCCGCTGTTGACTTGGGTTTAGTTCAATTTAAGTTCGTGTCCAAGCCAGCTAGACTAAGGCTCGGCTCTAACTTATTTATATTCTATCCTTTTTTTTTTAGAGAGAAAAGTGGTATGCTAACGTTTCAATCAATCAGAAGATGAATTAAGCTACAAAATGAAACAACTAGGACTAAAAACAAAAAAAATGCAATGAGAGTCCCAAAGGTTCCTACAAGAGCATATCTCCACCAACATCTATCTTAAGGTGAGCTTCTTTCTACTGAAAATTCTTTTATTCCGCTCCAACCAGATAACCCACCAAGAAGTCGTGATAGTCGTTAACTCCTTTCCGTCTAAAGTGGCCCCCTTGACTTTATGCTTATGCTGGGTTTTGTTAAATCCCAACCATTTAAGCAGTTGATTTGGTACGACTTGGGTTAGAACCTATGTTAAGTCCATTAGCCCTTTTGGCTAAGTAATATGATTTTTTTTCCTATATTTAATTAAGAAGCCAACATTATGTCAAATCTTAGTGCACGTCAAGTTGTGATTAAAGGCTTGCGCAAGACAGAATGCACCTATCACAAAGACGATGATTTTGGTTTAATCGAACACAAATCAAACACATCATAAAGAAGGCAATTTGGATTGAGCTGTGCCTACCACGAAAATGCCGATTTTGATTTAATCGAGCCCAAATCAAGCTAACACGAATACGGAGATTTAGTTTGAACCGTGCCTATTATAACGACCAGACCCACTAGTAATAATAACTTGTTGGCTTTAAACAACTGGCCCAAAATGCTTAAATCCAGTTATTATTATTAAGATACCCAGCCTCTTGTATTCCCAATCAGAACCCCTTTTCCATAGAAAAGAATTATTATATGATATGAGATTCTAAAGGTGGCTCTTGCGGGTTAAAGAGGTGAGATTCTAGAGGTGACTTTTGCGGGTTAAAGAGGTGAGATCGTGTTAAGGAGGTGAGATTCTAGAGGTAACTCTTGTGCGTTAAAGAGGTGCTTTCCATCAAACCCATAGTATTGAGCTTTGATCCATATAGCACTTAGCTCTCACACTTTTAACTAATACCAACTGTATCAACCAGTTCAACTAGTAATAATAACTTGTTGGGTCCAAACCATTGGCCTAAAGTGTTTAAATCTAGTTATTATTACTAGAGTGCGTGGTCTTTTATATTCTCGATCAGTTTTCATCCGATATGAGACTATTAGGATGTTACACCTATCCTAGAGACGACCATTTTGGTTTAACTTGACCCAAACCAAATCTATCACAAAGGCGGTGTTAAAAATCGGAACGGCGAAAATAAGAGCCAAAGAAAATACTAATGCAGGAAAAAAAAAAAGAAAAAGAAAAAGTGTACCAAAATTTACGTGGTTCGACCAACGGCCTACATTCACGAGCAAAGACGGAGCAAAAACTCTATTAATACCAAAACGCGGAGTACAAAGATTGAATCTCTCAAAAATAAGAGCCCCCAAAGAATAAAATATATAAGACGCGCGCATGCCTAGAGCATCTCCAATGAAGCACGTCCTTACAATGGGATTGGATCTGAGAGCAACAATAGAAATCCTCTTGGCCGTCCGGACCACCCAGCAACTTAGGCCACCGAGCAACTTAGACTTAATTAGTGCATGGCTTTTAATTAGTCGCACCGGCTTCATTAACTTGGCCGCAGTATATAATACACATCTCCAAACTAGAGTCTAATTATATAATTTTAGTCCAACTAAACTTCTAAACACAAATCTAATTCTAATTCAATTAGAATTAGCCTCTTACTTATAATCTATATAAGCTAAACTAGTCTAAATTATATCTTATCGTAATGAGACTAGGATTTATCCTCAATTTAGATAACTACAAATCTAAATCAAATTTAACACGCGGCAATTTGGTTTGAATCGTCTCTATCACGAAGACGGCGATTTTGGGTTAACCGAACCCAAATTAAGCCTATCATGAAGATGACAACTTGTTTTAAGCTGAATCGGATCAAGCCAATTACAACGACGACAATTCAGTGGAAGCAAACTCGAAGCAAGACTATCACAAAGACGGCCATTCTATTTAAGCCGAATGGGATCAAGCCTATCACAAAGACGGCCATACAAGACAAATAGTTATTATTTCATTTCATTTATATTTGAAAATATCAAATTTTAAATTTTTGTACAAATTTAAAATTTAAAATCTTAAATTTAAATTTAAATTTAAGTTATTTAAAAATAAAATTCAGTAAAAGAATTATTATTTGCAAACAGCAAAATTTTTTTGAGAAACAGCTTTACAAAATTACTTCAATAAAATCGTTTTTCATCTAAACTCAGCTAAATGCTTTACATCTTTTAACCAAAATTAATTCTCTTAAGTAAAATCAATTCTGCAGAAATCACTATTCCGGAATTTAGGTCAAATGGACCCTATAATGATCTTAGGATCTCTTCACTTTGAAAAATAATTCAAAAAATTTCAAAACAAGGCAACACTATATTTCTTTATCTCTTTCCTCAATCACTTAAGAAAGTCATCATTAAATTAATCACAATTTATTTTCTTTTCTTCCTCTATTTTATGTTTATTTTCTTTCCTCTTTTTTTTAAAAATTTAATTTTAAATTTTTTTATCTGAATAGACTGTATAAGAATGCACAATTGTAATTGTTGAATTGAACTCCAGCATAAAAAATTTTGGAGAACCATACATGATAATAAGATATAAATATTCTATCGTATAATCTTAAAAAAAGGCTGGTAATTTTGAATGAGGTATGAAAACCATATCTTTCAAAGAAAGTGACGCATTTAATTCATGCTGACCCAAATTCAAAACTCTGAGATATGTCAGATATCCCAAAGACGTCGGGATCTCTCCTGTAAATTGGTTTATACTAAGATCAAGCACCTTTAGCTTCTTCAATCCTACTAAGGTTATAAAGAAAACACAAGAAAGACGTTAGTCAACAAGAGAATCTCTCTCTCTCTCTCTCTCTCTCGCTCTCTCTCTCTCTCTCTCTATATATATATATATATATATATAAAATATCCTCTTTATTTTTCTCTAAGAATCGTCACCAAATTAATCACAATTTATCTATTTTTTTCCTTCCTCCATTTCATATATTTATTTTCTATCCGCTTTTTTTTAGTTTAATTTTAATTTTTTTTTTAATCTGAATAGATTGCATAAGAATTGACAATTCTAATTGTTGAATTGAACCATAGTTAGTTAATTCGCGATTAATACGCGAATTATACGCGTATTTTTTTAAACACGAATTAAACGGCGAATTTCGTATTTTTCCCAAAAGGTTGAAAAAAAACGCGATTTTTTCGTCAAAAATTATTATTCGCGAATTAATCGCGATTCGCGAACAATTCGCCCAAAAAATCGGCGATCGCCGTCGCGGACTTTATATATATACTCTCCCTCCAGGTGACACCTCACACCTGGAGGGGAGTGCGCCAGGTGCTCCGACTTTATCGGAGCACCTGGCGCGTGTTAGGGTTGGAGGGTTTTCGGGGCTATTAAAAATGACAAGTAGAAAGGGTAAAACCTCTGCTGAGCCCGCTCCTCTACCCTAGGCGGCGGCGCCGGGAACGAGGGCCGCGGCCGCTCCCGCCGCCTCCTGCTGCTGCTGCGCTCGCCGCTGCTCTCGCCGCCGCTGCTGCGCTCGCCGCTGCTCTGGCCGCCGCTGCGCTCGCCGCTGTTCTCGCCGCTGCTACGCTGGGAGCCGGCC
>NC_033636.1:11226-47223 GCF_001540865.1 Ananas comosus
TTTTAAATATATAAATTTTATGTATTATTAATATATGTTTATTATTAATATATGAATATATTTAATCTATATATAAAAATTATAATAATAATATATATAGTATATTAATTATTATATATTTATTATATAGCCGAATTTTTGATTCCGAATTTTTAATTGGTGAACGTATAATATCCGTATAAATCACGTATCCGAATAATTACCGAACCCGTTTTTTAACCGTATTTTTCAACGAATTTAAAAATTAAAAGACGAATTATATCCGAATTATATCCGTACCGAATTTTTGCCGAATCCGAATTAACTAACTATGAATTGAACTACAGAATAAGAATTCACGAAGAACTATACATGATAATAAGATATACATAATATTATATCGTATAAGCCTCCAAAGAGACATGCAGTAATTTTGAAATGGCACTATCAAAACCATACCTTTGAAAGAATGTGAAGCATTTAATTCATTCGAACCCAAATTCAAGACTTCGAGAGATGTTAAATATCCCAAAGACATCAGGATATCTCCTGTAAATTGGTTTCCACTAAGATCAAGCTCCTTTAGCTTCTTCAATCCTACTAAGGCTATAAAGAAGACACAAAAAGAGCGTTAGTCAACAAGAGAATCTCTCTCTCTCTCTTTCTCTCTCTATAATATCCTCTTTCTTTTTCTCTGAAAGACTTTTTTTTTTTTTTTAATCCCATGGTTCAATTTATAGTGATTTTAGGATCTCTTCATTTTGAAAAACAATTCAAAAAATTTCAAAACAAGACAAAACAACATCTCTTTATCATTTCGTTATTAATACCCAGTTCTCTAAGGAGAATCGTCACCAAATTAATGACAATTTATCTATTTTTTTATTCCTTCAATTCATATATTTATTTTCTTTCCTCCTTTTTTTAGTTTAATTTTAATTTTTTTTTATCCTAATAGATTGCATAAGAATTGACAATTCTAATTGTTGAATTGAACTTCAGAATAAGAAGTCTCGAAGAACTATACTTGATAATAGATATACATAATATTATATCACATAATCCTCAAAAGTGGCATGCAGTAATTTTGAAATGACACTATCAAAACCATACCTTTCAAAGAATGTGAAGCATTTAATTTATTCGAACCCAAATTCAAGACTTCGAGAGATGTCAGATATCCCAAAGACATTGGGATCTCTCCTGTAAATTGGTTTTCACTAAGATCAAGCTCCTTTAGCTTCTTCAATCCTACCAAGGTTATAAAGAAGACACAAGAAAGGCGTTAGTCAACAAGAGAATCTCTCTCTCTCTCTCTCTCTCTCTCTCTCTATAATATCCTCTTTCTTTTTCTCTGAAAGAAATTTTTTTTTTTAATCTCATGGTTCAATTTATAGTGATTTAGGATCTCTTCATTTCGAAAAACAATTCAAAAAATTTCAAAACAAGACAAAACAACATCTCTTTATCATTTCCTTATTGATACCCAGTTCTCTAAGGAGAATCGTCACCAAATTAATGACAATTTATCTATTTTTTCTTTCCTTCGTTTCATGCATTTATTTTCTTTCCTCTTTTTTTTAGTTTAATTTTAATTTTTTTTTATCCGAATAGATTGCATAAGAATTGACAATTCTAATTGTTGAATTGAACTTCAGAATAAGAACTCTTGAAGAACTATACGTGATAATAAGATATACATAATATTATATCGCATATGCCTCCAAAGAGGCATGCAGTAATTTTGAAATGACACTGTCAAAACAATACCTTTCAAAGAATGTGAAGCATTTAATTCATTCCAACCCAAATACAAGACTTTGAGAGATGTCAGATATCCCAAAGACATTGGGATCTCTCCTGTAAATTGGTTTTCACTAAGATCAAGCACCTTTAGCTTCTTCAATCCTACTAAGGCTATAAAGAAGACACAAGAAAGATGTTAGTCAACATGAGAATCTCTCTCTCTCTCTCTCTCTCTCTCTCTCTCTCTCTCTAATATCCTCTTTCTTTTTCTTTTAAAGAATTTTTTTTTTTTAATCTCATGGTTCAATTTATAGTGATCTTAGGATCTCTTCATTTCGGAAAACAATTCAAAAAATTTCAAAACAAGACAACATATACCATTTCCTTATTGATACCCAGTTCTCTAAGGAGAATCGTCACCAAATTAATCACAATATATCTATTTTTTCCTTCCTTCATTTCATATATTTATTTTATTTCCTCCTTTTTTTAGTTTAATTTTAAATTTTTTTATCCGAATAGATAGCATAAGAATTGAAAATTCTAATTGTTGAATTGAACTTCAGCATACGAATTCTCGACGTGATAATACGATATACATAATATTATATCGCATAATTCTCAAAAGAGGCATGTAATAATTTTGAAATGACACTATCAAAACCATACCTTTCAAAGAAAGTGAAGCATTTAATAAATTCCAACCCAAATTCAAGGCTTCGAGAGATGTCAGATATCCTAAAGACATCGGGATCTCTCCTGTAAATTGGTTTCCACTAAGATCAAGCACCTTTAGCTTCTTCAATCCTAGTAAGACCAGAAAGAAGACATAATAAAGGTACTGTAAGTCAACAAGAGAAAGTATTGATTATGATCTGCAACAGCATAAATCTTCGCATTAGAGAACTTTTTATGGTGGAATACAACATGTTACCCTCAACAGCTAGTGTGCTCTTTGAACTATTGTTTCCCAACTTTAGGACTTCTCTCATGAATGTTATTTATGAAAAGATAATAGGTTCTAACACTAATTTGATTATTTCTCAAATGGAGGACTGACTAACTTATTTAAGGCCTGATATTAATATAGTACTTAAACAATTTTACCAAGTAGAAAAGAAGAAGCCGAAAAAAAGGGAAATAATCAAATTAGTGTTAGAACCTATTATCTTTTCATAAATAACCAGTAAACAAAAATAAGGAGTTATTTGGTTCTATTGGGTTGCAATTATACTGTAGTTATAACTGCATTCATATTCAAATCCTACATTTATTTTGATACATTTGAATTTCACTATTACAGTTACAACTGTAAGAGAAGGCTCAACTGCATGCAGCATGCAGATTCAAATATTTATACCTATAGTATTTTTTACTATATTCAACCCAACAAAATATATATAATTATAATTATTGTATTTTTAAAATACCATATGCATCTTCAACTAATATTGTGTTTATAATTATGTTGAACTAAACGATCCCAAGAGGAGTAAGTGGCTTACCTGTGGTGCTTGAGAGGGAGGCCGTAAACGCATTTATGGATAAATTAAGGTATCGTAGCTCGCGGAATGAAGAAAAGATGCTCAAATTCAAGTGCCAACTTTGGTCTCTATATTGATACCAATTCTCTTCTGGTTGGTACGACCAAAAAAGCTCTGACAGATGCAGTTCGGTCACTTGTTCGGTGCTGTTATCGCAAACAACTCTCTCCCAGAGACAACAATCTCTGTAATTTCCCCACGACGGAGGAGACGTTCCGTTGCAAGAGGCTTTGAATTCTAAAAGAGCTTCGTACTCTTCTGCAGGGCATCCGACAACAAATTTGCTACTCAACATCATCATGCTTATAATAACTATTAGTAGAGTAATCCGCATGATGATCAGTGCTCGCCCTGAAAAGCCATCATTAATAGAGTGGTGGTAGTAAAGCCCCATGTTAATTTGTGAATATGTGTTGAAGCTCTCGCCAATGGCATGATATTTATATGCCTAATATGAAGCTCGTTGGGGCCAGTTATGTAGTCTATGAATATATATGTCGCTTAATTGGCACCTTATTTTCTTTTTTGAGAGGTAGGTAGTATGTTACCGTTTCGTTTATTTCATTTAAAAATAAATTTTGCTGGAAATATGAATCAACTAGGATTCGAACTTGGGTCTCGGGTACCAATCACCAAACCCTTAATTTACCACTTGCTCTAGGGACGGTCGGTTTAATTGGCACCTTATGGTCCATAATTTTTGCGCACATAAGTAGACCTAGCAAACGGGAGGGTTGGGTAACCCGCGGGCGGATTATTGTACCCACGGGTTACTTGGGCATGGGTAAAATTTACCCACAAAATTTTGGGTAGCCAACATTATTATCCATACCCACCCGCGGGTGGGCGGGTGGGTATGCGGGTTACCCGCAATTTTTTTTATTTTTTTCTCTGATATTTTTTAAATGCAAAATACATATATATAAGTTTTAAAATATAGCATAACTCATTATTTAAAATATCATAACATACAATAAAAATATTTAAAGTCTTAGAGCTTAAAAATTTTGTAATATAAAAGACGTGATAAAAAATTAAAGTTAGAATTTGTAGGATGAGTAAATAAAAATATATATATTTTAATTAAGAAAATATATTTTGTAATTAAAAAATATATGTGCGGGTACCCATGGGTACCCGTGGGTTACCCAAAATATCCACAGCTTAATGGGTACCCACCCGTTTTACCCGTAACTTTTTGGGTTGAAAAAGTTGGTACCCATACCCGCAAATTTGCGGGTAACCCGCGGGCACCCGCGAGTATGGGTCGAGATTGCCAGGTCTACATATAAGTCATGAATAATTAACCGTCCAAGGCTGAAATATCCTGGAGGCAATTGCTTATATATTTCTAAAAATTTTCCGACTTTCTTATATATCCTTTTTAGAAAACTAATATTAAAAATACTTTTTTAACGTTCCAAATTGTTTCAAATATATTCCTAAAATTAAATTGAAACGGTCGTTATCTCTATAAAATTATTATTTTGCACTTTTAAATATATTCTTCTAACTTTACCAACTTTTCTTATTTGTTCTTATTAGTTAGGGATAAAAGAAGTATTTTGACTTTTAATCTTTTCAAATATACTCTTCTACCGTCACCAACTTTTGTTATTTGTCTTTTCAGTTAGGAGTAGAAGAGGTATTTTAATTTTTTTAATTCTACTAGAAATTTAATCTGTGTTTAATCCGAGATGACCTAACGGAAATTAACAACGGAATTATTTTTGAATAACGGAAAAATATATCAGGACTATATTTGAAACAAAAAAATGATAGGAATATATAAGATATTTCAAAAGTTTTGAGAAATATATTAGATATTATCCCAAAATCATATATGCAACTGACAATCATATATGCCGTTGAGTCGGGCTACTATTCTCTTTCAAGGGTTGACAGTTTTAAAATTTATTTTTTTAAATTTTTTTGAAATAACTTTTATTTTGAAATATACAAAAATAAGTTCAAAATTGTGTTTGGTTAAGAATTTTTTATATTCTTAAGAATAACAAAAAATATGTTCGGTGGTTATTTCAAGAATAGTTGAGAATAATGAAAAATATATATAAAAAATACAAAATAAAATATTTTTATATATTATTTATTAGAACACATGTTATTTTATTATTATAATAACAGTTGTAGTTCTACTGCTACCAGTAACAATTATTATTATTATTATTATTATTATTATTACAAAAAAAATAAAATAACTAGAGAAAAAAGGCTTTCAAGTTGTTTTCAAATTTTTATACCATTTAAAATATAAAAGCAAGTGTTTTCAGTTTTTTTTTCCTCCTTGTGATGTTNTTTTTTTTTGTTCAGCCAAAGAAATTAAACACGGCAGGACCAGAACAGTGTAAGTAAAAAAGTACTAATTAATTAACTTAGCAAGACTTAAAAAAAGTCCGAGTCAAAAAGAAATTTTACATGGCAAGACTTAGAAAAATCCAAGTAAAAAAGTATTAATTAATTAGCTCGGCAAGACTAGTGGGCTTTAAAGCTGTCCAAAATATCCGATATTTTATACCTGATCCGGACCCTATTCGGACCATACCTAGACCCGAACCGGATCCGATAAAAAATAAATAGTATACGGATAAAAAAAATTACCCATTAAAGTTTCGGGTATGGGTCCGGATATTTTATACCATACCCAATTTGGACCCGACCCGACCCGAACCCAACTTTTAAATGGGTAGGGTTCAGAATAGTTTTCAAATCTGGACCCAGACCCGGACCCTATGAAGTATCCGATAGTAAATAAAAATAAATAAACTTTTGAAGTTGAAAGATCAATTTTAATATGACTTATAGATGAGGGGTCACTATATATTTTCATCTTAATGAAATCCTAGCCGTCTCTTTTACTCATTTTTTTTGGTTGATATGAGCAATTTTTAAAGGTAAACTTTAAAAATCTCTTTATTGAGTACTTTTATGGTATATTCTAATATAGTTTATTTGATAGGTTCAATATTTTTGTTACTAAAAATCTTGCAAAAAGAGTCAATCGACAAAGAAAAAAATTTTGACAGCTATTTTATTGGTTATTCTGACTATTATGTTATTGTTCACTCATGAAAATTAAAAAACTTGAAACTTATTTTTCCACTGTAATGTTTCATGTATACATTTTAACTATATAATAGTAGATGCAAAACTGGGCCAATTTGCATAAAAAATCCACAAGTTTTAAACTTTTGCAAAATTGGGCTGTCATTTCCGATTTTGTAGATTCATGTCGGATTTTTAACTTACCAAAATACCCTTATTCATTTCTCTCTCTTCTTTTTTTTCCTTCATTTTTTTTCTCTCCGATCCTCATTGCCTCCTCCACTGCCTTCGCGACCTCGGCGACAATAACGAGGGCGGCACCATCTCCTTATGATTATTTAATACTACCTACAAAATTCAATCATTTAAAAAGCTTACATTAATAAACATTCTCATCACCGAAATTAGGACTTAATTGGGACTCTTTTAGAAATTAGAACTTAATTGTTATTATTATATTTATTAAACTATAGACCGTTAATTGAGAAATTTTAAAAGTTTAGGAATTAAATTGGTGTTGAGCTCCAAAATTAAGGGATAAAAATGTAATTTACCTAATAAAAAGATTATAAATTTTGTATTAATGAATCACTCTTTCCCACCTTCGTTTTTTGCACACTTTCTCCATTATCTTCTCCAATTTCTTCTCCACTATCTTTGCTGACGTTTTCATTTCATTTCTTCCCCTTTTGTTGTGGAGATTTATGTTTTAATGTTTTCCGCAAACTTGTATACAAGGCCATTATCAACGGATCTTACAGATTTTCTTGTCCTTTGAAAACAAAAAAGAACAGATTTGATTTCGGTTTTCAAATTATGATTATCAAAATATTGAAGCAATGCATGAGGCGGTAATAATTTCTTCGTACGGAATATTTTCCAGATGCATTAATCAATTCATGAGCAATGCTATACATAAATCCACGTTTGGATGTATATCTTACAACAGCATCATCTAAGGGCTAACTTATTTTTCACACAAATCTTTATTATTATTTTTTGTAATAATAAAAATTGAAAAAGAATTATCTAAATTTTAGGACCGAGAATTATCACATATAAATTTCAACAGTTGATGTGCAAGTACATTTCTCCTTTGAATTACCATATACAAATTTTCAAAAGAGATTTGAGTATGGGTATATAAGGAGTATGCACTCTAGCATAATGATTTGAGTTTAAATATTTTGGTATGATGATTTGGCCCAATAAACTATTAGTATTAGCATATTGAATTGTTACATTGGCTACCTGAGTTGTTGTAAGGCACAAAAAAAAAAATCATAATATTAATATATAGGGCTTAAGTAAAGTTGGGCTGATTGTTGGGGGCTCAATAAGTTTCTAGTAGTAGTCAGGACGGATTTTCAAAAACCCGAATCCGAACCCGACTACCAAATCCGAAATCCAAATTCAAATCCGAATTCAAATCCAAATCTGACCGATTTTATAAATCAATCCATATCCAAACCCAACCCAACTAGAAATTCGAAACCCAAACTTGAAACAATTAATTACTCTTTACAATATTTCAAAATATATTACATTAAATCAATTTTTCAAAAATACAAATTCAAATATAACATCAAATATTATAGATAATATAAATTCAATTCGAGCTCGTGTTGGGTACAATCAAAATCCATTCCCGAATCCAAATCCATAAGGTTGTTATTTTTTATATACGTATTCAAAACTATATACATTTATCATCAGATAAATCCATTTCGTTCGGATTCAGATTTACGTTTGGATAAAATTTCGAATATCCGTAATCATTGATATTTTTAGGCATGATCATGATTTAGGCCCAACAACGTACTAATACTAGTGAGCTAGATCATTAGAGAGGGACACCGGCAATCAATGTATATCGTAGTGCACGTGCGAGGCACGGTTCTAGGGGTGTAAAACGGGCCGGTTGGCTCGTCGGCCACCCAGTCCGACATGAGCTTGGGCTGGGACGAGCCCTGCCGGCATGAGCACTCGTGCCCGCAGGACTCATCCCAGCCCAGCCCAGCCTAATACACCGGGCCATGTAGGCCTCCTCCTGATGGCCCGTTGGCCTGGCATGGCCTGGCCTGAGACGGGCCTTGGCTGTTTCAGGCCTAAGGGGAGGCCCCGGCCAGGCCCAAGGTCTCCCAACTCCCAAAGCATTGGGAATTAGGAGCCAGGCCTCCCGCCCCCATTGGTGCTCTCCCAATTTGGACTAAAATACCCTCTCCAACAGTCAAACTTGTCAAAATTACTGTGGGAAAAGGTATTTTTGGTCCTACCAAACATATATTTTTAAAATTTTAAAATTTTAAAATTGTAGATATTTATAAATATTTTTAAAAAAGTTTGAAACTTTTTCACTAATATATTTTTTAAAAAATAATATTTTAATTTGTAATTTTTTTTATATTTTTTTATATTTTTCTATATAATTAATAAATTAAAAAGATCAGGCCCGAAGCACAGCCCGGCCTGGCACAGCCCAAGCCGTTCGGCTTGATGGGCCGTACTGGGCCGGAAGTCCAAGAGTTTTGGCCCAGTACGGCACGGCCCAACTTTAGGACCGGGCCGTGTTTTAGGCCGACTGAATGTGGGCCGTGTCGGCTCGTCACAGCCCACATTACACCCCTGCTGGGTCTTAACATAAAAAAGGCTCACTGGGCTCTTCGTGACTTCGTCCATTGGGCCGGACTTTGGAACTTGGAAAAGGACTTCGAGTCCGATTGGCCCACAAAATTTAGGCCCAAAATTGTTCGGACCTATTTGCGCTTGGCCAGGCCCAACCAAAAAACCGTCGAAGAGGCGTGAATCTATACATATGAATAGTTTGGGACTCAAGACAAATGCTCAGCATCACAACAACGAGGGATATGCATTATTCGGTTCAAATTTAATTACCGAGTTGGTTTGGCTCGGTTTTATGTGTAATTTGGTTTTAATAAGAGTTAAAATCTTAGAAAACCGAATTAACCAAAATTTAAGTAATTTAATGCGTATTAGTCTTTAATTTACAATAAATATATATTAATCATTTATAATAAGCAAATAATTAGAGATGTTAATTTTTATTATCTTTAAATTAATAATTTTAATAGAAAATTAATTATGAATATATCTTATTTTTATAGTAGTTTAAATCTTTTCAAACCGAACAAAAATATTTCATCAAAACCAAATATCATCTGAACCGAACCAGCTGAATTATTTCTGCTCGGTTCATACTTACAATTAGATTTGGTATTGTTTTGAAAAAAGAAGTGCGAAAATCGAATCAAACTGACTGATGCCCACCACCCCTTAACCTCAAGAATGAGAGATGAATGTATCGTTTTGAATCTTTGATACATTAGTAATGTAGTAGGATGTTTTCATTTGTTCTGTGGCCTAGATCGATTAGGATTCGGCGTTGCATTGGGTATATGCAAAAACCAAAACTAAACTCAATATAGTCAAATTTCAAAATTTTCTCCTCCACTGTCAAAAACTCATTTCAGTTTTGGATCTGGTGTAAAATAGAGCATGTTTGTTTCACCGGATGTGGAAGAGAGTGAAGTGGGAGAGAGTGAAGTTGTCTTCAACCATAAATTGTCACTTTCGGAGTTTAATTGATTCGTCGGGCATTAAATTCTCCCATAATTTCCAAAATATTGTAATCGTTTTCACCCTACCCATGACACAGTTAATTACAGGAGAGAAAAAAATTTTAAAAAAAATTTAATTGTTATAACGTTTGTTCACTCTTTTTTGTATAGTACAGAAATATTTGGTAAATTTTTTTTTAAAAAAAGATGATAACCACAGTTCCGAAGCCCTTCAAACAAACAACGATAGAAATATAATTTTACCTAATCTTTATAGCTCAACCGAAGTTCATATTTAACCTGGAAATCAGTTAGGGACAAACAAACAGGCTAGAGTATCCATAAACATTGGCATCGCAGGCAGATTCTTAGGCACTACACTGCAACTTGCAATTTAGGAAAACTGAACTAAATGACAAGTGCTATAAAGTATGGTTGGCATTGGAAAGTTGAAACCTGGAGATGGTAATAGCTTGTCAATTAATTATGGACTCAAAGATTGTGGGCATATAAATCTGCAATTTGAGAAAGATGGAGAAGTCCACAAGTGAGTGATGACAGACTGAAGATATTCTTCACCTGCTGGAGAGTCATTTAATGCTCCGTAATTGGATTACGCATTTTTTTGATTAAACAGGGAATCAACCCTATTATACAAGTTGTGTGCAAGATTACAAGGTGTTTCTTAGCACTCCAACCTGCAGTGGACAAGGATGAACGACCCCCAGGCGAAAAGAAGAACAAGACAGAATCGAACAATATCCGACTACTATACTCTTATGAGTACGATCGCCTTCGTACTCATAAATCGTTTTCGAAGATAGAGCTTCCGAATCGATGATCCATATCGTTAAACATTTTCTAGAACATTTAAAACTTCTAGAAATCAAATTTCATAATTTTTCAAAATCATTTACCTTACGATTAAAAGCTCACAAAATTGACAATTTTTAACGGCTGGTATGAAATAATTGCTAGTTTAACGGTGCAAAAGAATCGGAATAGGTATTAAACAATATCTAAGGAGTGTCCACGTCAGACACGCGCGTGTCCGACACGAACACGCGAGCCTGATAGAAATATTCGTGATACATAGCTAGTACCGTCTATGTCAAAAAGAAATTTAACACAAGAAGACTAGAAAAATCCAAAGTCAAGAGGTATTAATTAATTAACACGGCGAGACAAAAAGAAATTTAAAGTCAAGAGGTATTAATTAATTAGCTCGGCAAGACTAGAAAAGCCATTTTAAGTCCACAGGAATTATCATCTCGGCCAGATTAGAAGACTCATGTCAAAAGATTTATACATCAAAAAGAATTAATTACATTCTTGGTCCTTCAACTTTGGTCCTGAAACCAATTCAGTCCCAGTATTTTCAAACCTTGCAATTAAAAGTACTCCAATTTTGTGAATATAATAGCCTTACATCCGATCATCCATATGATTATTTAATAAACATTTTGATAAAGAAATTTTAGATAGTGGAGTGTTTCTAATGTGAGTGTTGGAATAATAATCCAAACTTAATTAAAATATAATTAGAGATAAGTTTAAATCTTTTATTTGATTATGATTATGATATGTAATTATCCAAAATAAAATTAGATTTATCATCTGTTATGATTTGATGGCAATATAATATAGTTAGGTATGAGTTAATTAGATGAATAAGTCACAGTAGACATGGCTGCATGGGTGTTGCTCAGAATGTAATTAATTATTTTTTTATTAATAAAGTATTAGTTTAGTTATTTCTTTCTCCTCCAATATCTCTTCTCTATATTATTTTGTTCTATTTAAGATCTTGGGTTATATAATTGGTATCAGCACAAATACCAGTTCTGATAATTGGTATCAGAGAAAATTACGCTTTCAACAAATGGTCACGTTTCCAACAGTGAGACTAGGGATGTCAATAGGTATGGATACCCGAAATATTACCCGAACCCGAACCCGAACGGTGCGGGTTTATCCGAACTAAACGGGTATGGATTCGGTTATGAGTATAGAAAATAAAAACCTGACGGATATGAATACAAGTATGGATTTGGTATTTACCTGACCCGAACCCGAACCCGACCCGAACCTAAATAAATTATATATATGCATAAATTTATTTTTATTTATTTATGTAATATATAAAATATTTAATAATTTTTATCTCTTACATCTTCATTCAACAGAATGGATTTTTAAAATCCGTTGGGTTCGGATTCGGGTCCGGGTTCGGGTTTCGGATTTTTGGTCGGGTAGGGATATGGGTATGAATTTTTAAAACCCGCCGGGTTCGGTCCGGGTACGGATTTTAATTTTGTTTTCGGGTTCGAGTTCGGATTTTTAAAAACCCGACCCAAACCCGACCCGTTGACATCTCTAAGTGAAACATGTAAGTTTGTTAATTGATGCTTTAATATGGCTCAACACTCTCAGTCACGGCAAATGCTTGTGTAGATGGTTTCATGTTATTGCCATTAGATTTTAAAGATGTTGGCATTCTTTTTAGAAACTAAAATTAGGACTTAATTGTTATTATATTTATTAAACTACAGGCCGTTAATTGAGAAATTTTAAAGAAGTTCAGGAATTAAATTGTTGGTGAGCTCCAAAATTAAGGGATGAAAATGTAATTCACCTAATAAAACTTTATAAATTTTGCACAATTTTTTTGGTAATGAATCAATCAAATAATGACTCTTTCCGCACCTTTGATTTTTAGTATTACTTGATTAGTTAGTAATAGGTCTTCAAAACTTTGTACTTTTTATATATTGTCTCATTAGATATTGCCGTATTGCATGAGACAGATTAGACCCTGCCTATTTTTTTTGTGTTTTGTAACTTCCTCCTCCAAAAATTCCTGGGTGTTTTTTCTTATCCTGTTCTTCGCTCAATTTTGGATGAGTAGGAAGGGTTTTTTAAATTGATTATTTTCTCCGGTTTCTTCTACACTATCTTCCCCTTGTTTGATTTTACTGGAGTTTTCATTTCATTTTTTTCCCCTTTTGTTGTGGGGATTTATGTTTTAATGTTTTTCTCAAACTTGTATTCGAGGTCATTATCAATGGATCCTACAGATTTTCTTGTCCTTTGAGGAAAAAAAATAATGAAAAAAGAGATAACAGATTGGATTTTGATTTTCAAATTTTGATTATCAGAATTTGGAAGCAATGCATGAAGCACACAGATGCACCCTGTGCAGATAATAATTTCTCCGTACGGTGATCAGCGTATTGAGAATATTTCCCAAATGCATAAATCAATTCATGAGTAATGCTATATATAAATCTACTTTTGGGTGTGTATCTTACAGCAGCACCTTCTAAGGGCTAAGTTATTTTTCACACAAATCTTATTATTATTTGTTTTAATACTGAAAATTTAAATAGAATTATCTAAATTTTAGGATAGAGAATTATCATATATAAATTCCACAACAGTTGATGTACAAGGACATTTGTCTTCTGAATTCTCATATATAAAATTTTCGAAAGAGATTATGGGTATATAAGGAGTAATGCGCTCTAGCATAATCATTTGAGTTCAAATATTTTGGTCTAATGATTCTGCCCAACAAATTATTAGTATTAGCACATTGAACCGTTGCATCTACTATCAGAGTTGTTTTAAGGCACAAAAAAATCATAATATTAATGGGCTTGATTAGGGATGTTAACGGGTTGGATTCATGACGGATTTTCAAAAATCCGAATCCAACCCGACTACCAAATTCGAAACCCGAATTCGAATCTGACTGATTTTGAAAATCCATATCCAAACCCAAATCCGACTAGAAATTCAAAATCCGAACGTGAAACAATTATTTCTCTTTTCCATATTTTAAAACATATTACATCAAATCTATTTTTTCAAAAATACAAATTTAAATATAACATCAAATATTTTATATATATATATATATATATATATATATATATTATAATATGAATTCTATTTGAGCTCGGATCGGGTATAAACAAAATTCATACTTGAATTCAAATCCATCAAGTTGTTATTTTTTATATCTATATCCAAAACTATATACATTTATCAATTGTTGGGAATCTGATACCAGCTCTGATACCAATTGTTAGGAATCTCATACTCGCCCCGATACCAGATCTTGAGAATCCGCAACTCGCTCTGATATCGATTGATATTGATCCGGTACCAGTTGTTGGGATTCCATAATGAAAGCGTCAAATCGGATTTTTACTATAAACCCATATTCTCAGCAAAAATTAATACAATCATAAAAAAGAGAATACTAAATATAAAAATATACTGATAAAATAAGATTCACTAAATTAGAAAAGATTACACATGACTAAATTAGAAAAGATTACACATGACTCCTAACAAAGTAGTTTTAAACTGAGCCCTCTTTTTGAATCTCTCTCGTCTTTCTCTCATGTTCTATAAACTCATAAAAGAAGACTTCTCTCTTTTCTCTCTCACATGTACCCGTGCATTAGGTGCATGCAACCTGGCCAAGCTTTCCTCTTTAGTACGGTCTTCCAAGGCTTCAGCCGTACACCTTCAACCATGGCCAACATGGGCAAGCTTTCTAATTTGATGAAGTTTGTCTTTTAGTTTTATCACGTGCAAGGGTTGCCCATGCATTTGCTTTAAAAGGTTTTCATGAAATTGAGACTTACTTTTTGAGGGGATTTGAGTCTCCCTAAATGGTAACCCTCAATCTAATGAAATCTTGTATTGTGTTCGGGAAATTTCTTTGAAATTAGCAAGTAGTATTGTCAATTGAGTCCAAAGGATCAGATAAAAAGCACATATAAGAACAAGCCAAATGGATTGTCACAGAAAAATCAAATTTCATGTGAACATACTTGTTCACGTTTTGTGTTAGCAGGGTAACGCTTACATTTTTTACATTTCCTACTATTAGATATTGGTGTATAATTAGTGTTTCAGGGTGACTAGGTCAGCACCTTTTAGACATTGCTTGAAGTTTCCAGTCAAAACTCGCAAATGGGAATCGAAACATTTCGAATCCATTCAGTGCAGATCTGAAACTAGGGTTTAAAATCAGGCCACTCTGTTTCCCTAGAATCGCCGTAAAGACGACTTAGAGTGCCAAACCAAAACGGCTTAAACTATTGTAAATGGCCAAATTACATCCATTTGTAAAATAATTTGAGATATAAATTATAACTACAGCCAACTAAATTAGAATCAACATGCATATGTTTACCAAGTTATTTTAACCAAATGCGGAACTTTCCCCAAGGACTAGTAATTTAAATTTTGTTGGCCTATGAAATTTCTTAATTACCATCCCTTTTCCTATGAATTCACTTGTACTATTCAAGCAAGTAGCATGGACATTTTTATTGAACTCCTCTAGTTTATTTTTCATTTCCACTTTCGGCTTGTCAAGCAAGGCATGCATATTTAAACAGTTTTTCTCACTCATGTTCTATATCTTTGTTGTGCTATAGGTATTTGCTGGGTTTGTGATAGCTAACCTTTCTGATCGGGTTTCTCGGTTTTCGGGATGGTAGCAGAATGATGTATGCATTCTTATGCATTCATTCTTTATACACAAACTGTAACGCCCCAATAGTCCCACGTCGGCTGAGAAACTAATTCTGATTAGAATATATGAAATCTATATGCTAGTTATAATAACTGGGCTTAAACATTTTGGGCCGGTGGTTTGGCCCAACGAGTTATTGTTACTAACGGGTCGGATCGTTGCATTTGATATCAGAGTCGAATACCAGCCGAAAATGTAACCGCTAAGTGCTGTTAGTGATATACCCTAAAGCCAATCGATGACATAGGCTTGTGAACATATTAAGTATTTTTTTTAATTAATAAAGGGCAAGTTTTATTCATATTTATTGTTAGCAGTACAATACATTTATATGAATCGTCCATTGAATCTTCGTTAAGAAAATATATTCCTAAGAGTTAGGAATTTGAGATATATATTTATTTGTACAAGATTCTTAAATGCTCCTAGCCATAGGAATATCATAAGGACGATGATATTTCCGGATAGGCTGGTGTATGCTGTACTTCTAAATTGAGGTGACGAATCTCAAGTCATTGGTGTAAGGACACTAAAGTAAGCATGCAGGTGCTTGTTAGCGAACAAGTACACTGAGCGTGACCATTTAAGTGAACAGTCACATGGTTCCGAATTCGCCAGTAATTAGTTCTTTGCTACAGTTGTGTGAAGTACTCCTTAGACCTGAGGCATCATGGTTGCTTCACATGTAGATTGCTACTGTTTGACTGTGCTAATACTTAGACTCTAATCATTGGTCTANAGCTCTTGGACTCCGTAGGATTTGATTGTGTAGACAGTCGATTATTTTTTTATAATTTTTTGGTTATTTAATTACAAATTATTATTTTTGACAAAGATTTTGGTAAAATTAGCACACGTGCATATATTTTCTATATTGTTGTAGAATGGATTGATAGTATGTCGCAGGCTGATTGGCCCTCTCACATGGGCAATCATTCTTTTCGGTGCTGTAAAGAGCGAGTGAAAATTGAGGCATTAATAGAAGCCGCCTTGGTTGGCACCAAGATGAGATTATTAATGAGACCGTATACGAATAGTCCCACGATTCGTATGGCCTGAATACTAATAGCCGGATGTGAGCTCACCGTTTGGCGCTTGAGATAGCGAGCAAATGGAGAACTCAGGCTAGACACTCCGGGAGTGACTGAGCTAAGATCCGTATAACATTGAGAAAGACATACGCTTATTGGGATTCTCTGTCATAGCATGTATTTCATACTACATGTGCTGGGCGATTAAATGAAGAAGATGAGTGAATGGATCCCTGCTTCCTCATCGTGTGAGTTCTCACGGGCATTATTTTGAGACGATGTCTTATATATGTTAGATGCCCTTAGTGACTTTTGACTATGTCATTAAGTGAAAGAATTGATGTTGCTACTTTGGCATGTTACCTACGGCTATGAGTGATGCGGCTTTACGGGGCATTGCCGGGAAAGCAATCAGTTCTCAACTCAATGGCATGAGGACTCAAGGAAGACTAGTTGAGTTACATTCAGACACTTTGACTCATTGTCGACAGATTGTGTCGCTTCAGCATAGCGAAGCAATCATGAGTATTGTGTCATAATATGCGCAAAAGAGGTTAGCATGGCTCTTTGAGGGATTAGAGATGCTGAACCTGATGTAATTCAATAGTCTAGGGCATCACGAGTCTAATATTCCTTTTAAGGGTTCATGTCTCTATGTTTGCCGTATGCGGTTTCTAGTATAGAGCTCCCAAAATGCAGGTTGACTCGGCGGTCGCACTGTTCATTTTCCTGTATGAATAGAATTAATAGTGGTGTGATNTATTGTTAGCAGTACAATACATTTATATGAATCGTCCATTGAATCTTCGTTAAGAAAATATATTCCTAAGAGTTAGGAATTTGAGATATATATTTATTTGTACAAGATTCTTAAATGCTCCTAGCCATAGGAATATCATAAGGACGATGATATTTCCGGATAGGCTGGTGTATGCTGTACTTCTAAATTGAGGTGACGAATCTCAAGTCATTGGTGTAAGGACACTAAAGTAAGCATGCAGGTGCTTGTTAGCGAACAAGTACACTGAGCGTGACCATTTAAGTGAACAGTCACATGGTTCCGAATTCGCCAGTAATTAGTTCTTTGCTACAGTTGTGTGAAGTACTCCTTAGACCTGAGGCATCATGGTTGCTTCACATGTAGATTGCTACTGTTTGACTGTACTAATACTTAGACTCTAATCATTGGTCTACGTCTGGTATTGATTGGCTGTAGTAATTTATATGGGGAGGTATGTGAATGCGCAATAAGGAATTCAACACTCTAAATAGTGAGAGAGAACGTCCTATGTAGACTGTCGAACTCGACTCGAAAAATCCTTGGCCAGGGTATGTGGTGTGTGGAAAGAGTTTCCAGCTGTGTCACCATATTGAGTCAGTTTAGATATTCTAGTCATATGATCGAATAATAAGATTTGGCGAGTAACCATAATTTTAGTTCGATCGGGGCGTTGTGTGTTGGAAGGAATTTATCACACGATAACTGATAGCGGAAAGGTTCATTTTTCATTATCATTCTGGATTGCCGTGATATACTGCTAGGTGTCACTCACGGACAGTGAGAAGCTGAAATAATTTAAAATAAATTATTTCATAGATTAGAAGAGTTCTAATTCAATATTAAAGAGTTTAATATTGAATTCCACTGCCGAATGATAATGGACCTACGCGGTCATACACAATGGGAATTGTGTGCATCCAATTTGATAAGATGAGTCTAATTAATACACTAAATAGTTTAGTGAAAATAGTGAGAATTATACGATAGATTTAATCTCTAATTAGATTAGAGAATAATTAAATATTCATAAATTATTATGAGATAATAATATTCTAATGAGATTAGACTTAAGTATGAATATTTAATTATAATGGATAATATCTAATTTAAAGAGAAGGATAAAGATAAAATATCCATATGGATAAACATAAATTTACTGTTTAATTATCCTATGCGGCAACTAATTGGATATGATCCAAATTAGTATAGCAACTAATTGGATATGATCCAATCGGTTGCAACAGATTGCGAGGGTGCCGATTTGCTATGAGCTTATGTACGTGAGCTGCGACTTAATTAGTTAAGTTGTTGCCCACGTATACATTGTGGTTGATGGATGGAGTTAATTAAGAAGCCTAAAAAGGTATATAGATATATATACATATATCTATATAAGCGAGGATAATTTTTATAAGCTCCAGAGAAGAAAGAAATATAATATAATTGTCCGTCTCTATTAGATCTTTTGAAAAATCAGTACATCTCACAAGAGGGAACGTGGATATTACAAGACTGCTAGCACCGTCTTGGTAATCTGCGGCTCATCAGTTCCGTGCGACGGAAGGCGTTGGATCTAGATCAATTCCGTGTGGATACACGTAGAGGCCGGGCACGTGCGCGGTTAATCGGAATCTCAATTTCCACCGTACAGTAGATCAAGAGACCTTAACTGGTCCGAGGTAATGTAATCTGAACTTTAAATCTGTTTAGATTAGATTTTATTTTACATTGCAACATGAGAATGATCCACCGGCACTGGATTGATTTGTTTTATTTTGGTTCATATGTGATATGAATTTTTGTTTTTCGAAAATACAATTTTATTTTCCGCTGCAATTTTTGTGCCAGATAAATTCTTACAAGTGCTATGCGGGGCAAAGTGCTACACCAACGGGTTTCGGCACAACCAAAATTAATTCACTTACACGCTAGTTATAATAACTAGGTTTAAGCATTTTGGGCCGATGGTTTGGACCAACGAGTTATTGTTACTAGCGGGATGGATCGTTGCACAAACAACATTAATTCACCTCCCTTCGCAAATTGAAAGGGAGTCATTTTCTCACACAGATGGATCCCAGGTAAAAGATTTAGTTACTTAGGCTATCGATCATTCCCTCTCTCTCTCTTTTTTAAAATTTTTTTGGGTATTTTTTAAGTGGGTGGAGAGTGTTATCGGAGCAGCAGCATTGCTATATATGTTTTTGTCAGTGCGGAGTGAGGTTCAAAAGCAATAAAATAAGTCTTTTTGTTCAAATTCTTTTAGATGTAAGTTGTTTTGTTGTAAATGTTTGTAAAATGTTTCATAGATTTCGTTCAAAAAATATGTTTTTGTTGGCATTCGGTTAAATCGAATCGGGTACGCCCATAAGCGGGTTCGATCCGACGGATGTTATGTTATCTAATTTGATTAGAATTAATCTCGCTTTCAAATTGAAAAGTTAGTTAGAGATAAATCCTAGTCATATTAGGATAACAATTAATAACCGATTCGGCCTTATCTCTAACGCTATTAGGATTTTGGCATCCCTTATAAATATGCGGGCGATCCCACATAACAAAATATGAACAAGAACGGAAAAAGAAAAGAGAATAAGAAAACGAAAGAGAGAAACCACATCCTCCATTAACCTATTATTCTAAGAGGGACTTGAACGGTGGATTTGTGATCGTGCTCATTTGTAGTCCGATCCATCGCGAGTTTGGAACGTGAGAAGATTTAATCAAAGGACACGTGAATCAACCTCGACGATCCGGGCTCATCGAGTTGTAACGCAAATCGCTTCCGCAAAAAGGTACGAACGAATACTTCCGCTGCGTTCACATTGGTATTAGAGCCATATTAGGTTGATTTCGTGCCCTAGATCAACACTTTAACGAGATTGCATGCCTAAAATTAAATCTATAATAGTTTAGATGTTTCTTGCATGCATGTGGGCGTTAATAGCGATTTTTTTTTTTAAAGATGATATCTTTGTTTGATTTTCACACATCTTAAAGCACCTATGTTAAAAGATTAAATTTGCAAAACTTGATTTAATATGGTTTTGTGTTTTATAAGAAAAACGAAACCCTAAATCGTTTTTTTTGAGGTGTCTTGTTTGATGTGTGATGGATATCTTATTGCGAATCTTGCATGATGTGGAAGGGCTCCTCGCAAAGTTTCTTTTGAAATATTTCTTGCATGATTCGGATTTCCAAATCTAAAGATATATTTTGTTAAAAGATTCACTATCTTTAAACAAAAGAAAAAAAAAAAAACGGTGACCCCGCCGTGCGCAGGCCGCACGCGGCCACCCCCGCACGCCAGCCGCCCGCCCCGCAATCGTCAGCCCACCACCGCACCACTCCCCGCCACCGCCCCCCCCCCCCCCACCCCCCCCCCCCCCACCCCCCGCCCCCCAAGCCCCAGCCCCCCGCCCGCGTGGAATGCGCGGCGCCTCCCCGCGACAACGGCCCGCGCGGCGTGCGCGCACCATACCAGCGGGCCGCGCAAAGAGGGCCGCCCAGCGCCCCAACACCACCGGGCGGCCAGGCAGGCCCCCACACCAGCACCCCGTAACACAGCGGACACCAAGCGCAAGCGGCACGGGGCCGCGGAGCCGCCCGCCGCCAGCGCAACCGCCGCCCACGCCGGGCCCCCCGCAGTCGGTGGCAGCCGCCCCTCCGCCCGCCCCCACCCGCAGACACAGGGCCCTACCACCACCCCTCACAGACCGGTTACTCGCAGCCCGCCGCAAACAAACGAACTCGA
The DNA here is from genome assembly GCF_001540865.1 of Ananas comosus. Classification (NCBI taxonomy): domain Eukaryota; kingdom Viridiplantae; phylum Streptophyta; class Magnoliopsida; order Poales; family Bromeliaceae; genus Ananas; species Ananas comosus. The sequence continues at coordinate 32,260 of NC_033636.1, forward strand.
ACGACCCGCAACCCCCAAACAGCGCGTTTGCAAGAATGACCACCCACCGTGAACAAATGACAAACCCACGAAGAGGAAGACCATAGCCTATCTGAGTCAAGCAATTAGTAAGAAGAATCTAGGGTTATCGACCTACGAAAAAGAGTTCTTGGCGATTCTTGTCGCTGTGACAAAGTGGCGACATTATCTAAGCTTAAAGCCCTTCATAATAAAGACGGACCACGAGAGCTTGAAGTTTCTATTGGAGCAGAAAATTAACACCGCCATTCAACAAAAAGGTCTACTCAAACTCATGGGCTTAGATTACGTGATTCAATATCGAAAAGGGAAGGAGAATTGCGCAGCCGACGCCTTATCTAGACAAGGGGTGGAGGAAGGGGTGGTCCAGGCCATGACTGGAGCCATTCCGGAATGGGTTACTGAAGTGAGTAAGAGTTACAAAACAGATAATCATCGTAAGCAACTGATGGCCAAGTGCACACTCCAGACTCCTGCGGACCAAGGTCACTATACTTTTAAACAGGGGCTAATCAGGTACAAAGGGAGGATATATATAGGGGAAGATAGGAAATTGAAGGAAAGAATACTACTAGAGATGCATGATTCTCCTTTAGGAGGACACTCCGGAAGGCAACACATGTATAAGCGAGTGAAACAAGTGTTCTACTGGCCAAAACTGAAGGAGGATGTGAAGAAGTATGTCGAGAAGTGTGAAATCTGTCTCAGGAATAAGTCAGACAATTCGATGTATGCGGGGTTACTTCAGCCATTACCCATTCCTAATCGGATGTGGAGCGCAATCAGCATGGACTTCATCGAAGGGTTGCCCAAATCTGAAGGTAAGGATTCTATTCTGGTAGTAGTAGATAGACTGTCCAAGTATGGACATTTCATCGCATTGACCCATCCGTACACCGCCATAGAGGTGGCCAAGGCTTTCTTTGATACTATATATCGCCTGCATGGGCTGCCGGAGGTCATAGTTTCGGACAGGGATCGAATTTTTACTAGTCAGCTTTGGCAGGAACTATTCGGGTTGCTTGGGACCAAATTACACATGGGTTCGGCATATCATCCACAATCAGATGGACAGACGGAACGATTAAATCGATGTCTAGAAACCTATCTCCGCTGTTTGTGTTTCCAACACCCCAGGAAGTGGTTTCACTGGTTGATCCATGCTGAATGGTGGTACAACACCAATTATCATACGTCATTGGGGACTTCTCCTTACCAGGCTCTTTACGGGCAATCGCCACCAAACTACATGATTGGTAACCTTGATAAGAGTACAGTGAGGGTGGTACAGGATTGGGGGAAGGAGAGGGAGAAGCTAACACGGGAGCTCAGGGACAATTTGCAAAAGGCTCAGAATCGTATGAAACAGTTTGCTGACAGGAGGCGAACAGATCGAGAGTTCAAAGTTGGAGATTGGGTATACTTGAAGTTGCAACCCTATCGACAGCTCTCAGTGGCAGTTTGTAAAAACATTAAGCTTTGTTCACGCTACTTTGGGTCTTACGAGATAACCGAGAAGATCGGGGCAGTCGCTTATAGGCTAAGGTTACCTGAGGGATCAAAAATCCACCCAGTTTTCCATGTATCACTACTCAAAAGAAGTCCCAAGGAAAACGCACAAGTGACCCCTACAATACCGTTGGCGGGGGAGGAGGGGCAATTACTGGCGGAACCAGAAAGGATACTGGAGCGGAAGATGGTCCGTGAAGGAGATCGGGCGGCTACCAAAGTCTTGGTCAAATGGACCAACTTGCCTGAAGAGTCGGCGACCTGGGAGGACTACCGTTTCTTAATCTCGCAGTTTCCGGCGTTCGATCCTTGAGGACAAGGATGTGCTAAGGGGAGGGGATTGTTACGACCGGGGAATAGGAGGAAGATAGAGGAGATAGAGCAAAGGGGGTAAGGATGAAAGAGAAGCAGAGACGAGGAGGGCGGCGGCGATAGGATCGAAGGGAGTATACGTACTAGGTTCCGGGTTACCGGGTAATGGGTTTGGTTACTCCACTAGATCCGTTAAGCATCCGACTTCGGAAGGATAAGTCGGTGGCGGTTATAACTAAAGCCAGTGGAGGGGCCCAGTCCAATCTCAATTAGACCAGGCCCATGAGAACCACTAAGTGTAAACACAATTACGCTGCAGCCCTTGTTATTGTACTCCTTTACATTTTGGTCCCCATATTGAGGGGTATAAATAGTAGCTATTACCTGTAACAAACTATGAGAAGTTTGAATAAAATTCCCCATTCTCCCCACTCTCTATCTCTCTTTCTCTCTCTAGCTCGTCTCCCTCTTCTCTATCTCTTCTTCTTCTTCTTCTTCCTCCTCATCCCAATTCCTTCTCATCGCAAGCTCAGATCTATTCTCAATCGAAGCTCTCGATCTCGCACAGCTGATACCAGATCAGTATTCGATTGAATACAGTTTATCATCATCTCCTATCCACGATCCTCGGTTTCATCCTCATTAGATCGAGGCATCGGATCAGGTGAGCCGATTCTTCATCCTATTACGCCATCCATCAATTCGTAATCGGGTTGCGCAGTGGTCGGAACCATAACACCCGGCTGCGCGGACCGCACGNCCGTCATGTGCGAGTGGGAGATGTTGGCATTCGGTTAAATCGAATCGGGTACGCCCATAAGCGGGTTCGATCCGACGGAAGTTATGTTATCTAATTGGATTAGAATTAATCTCGCTTTCAAATTGGAAAGTTAGTTAGAGATAAATTCTAGTCATATTAGGATAACAATTAATAACCGATTCGGCCTTATCTCTAACGCTATTAGGATTTTGGCATCCCTTATAAATATGCGGGCGATCCCACATAACAAAATATGAACAAGAACGGAAAAAGAAAAGAGAATAAGAAAACGAAAGAGAGAAACCACATCCTCCATTAACCTATTATTCTAAGAGGGACTTGAACGGTGGATTTGTGATCGTGCTCGTTTGTAGTTCGATCCATCGCGAGTTTGGAATGTGAGAAGATTTAATCAAAGGACACGTGAATCAACCTCGACGATCCGGGCTCATCGAGTTGTAACGCAAATCGCTTCCGCAAAAAGGTACGAACGAATACTTCCGCTGCGTTCCACAGTTTTCTTGATCACTTGAAATTTTACTGGTTATGCTGTGCTTGGTTGAATGCATGTTACGCTCCACTATAGTTTTCTACTTTTTGTTTAATGGTTTCCATTGAAATTTTCATTGTTCTTGCGAACTCATCTGATCCTAGTTTCCATAAATTTTCCTTTCACAAATATTGTATGTTTGAGACACCTTTCACATATATTGTTGGCAGTTTTTGAGGGCTATTAGAATCATTCTACATATCACCTTAGAAATCTATTTTTGGAATAGAATAACTGCTGTGGGAGAGAGATATGAATATGCCATATCAAATTTGAAGTGATCCTTTACTTTCATTGAAGGTGTTGAATGTAAAATATTCGAAAATGTTGTTCTCGACAGTTTAAACTTTTAAAGTAAATGGTTGTGTCACGTGCTTATTGCTCGATTTTGTTGTGCTTCTCTTATTTAATTTTCTTTTCTTTAATTCAAATTTATATTTGGAGCATATCCAAAAGATCAGCAAGCAAAACCCTATTTATTTCTTCATGTAGAGCCATAAAGTTTGCAATGGTCTCAGTTTTGAGGGGTCCTGCAGAAGCTCTCTTAGGGTCTCTTTTAGGGACAAAAATTTTATGGACATAGCCCCCAAACTAATTAGTTTGGGGACTATGTGGATCAGCGCCACTTGGCCGATCCAACGGCCACGGATGGAAAGAAAACAAAAACCTATGTTTTTAGAGAGAGAGAGAGAGAAAAAGCAACTGAGAAAGGCAACCATCGGATCGGCCACGTGGCGCCGATCCGCATAGTCCTACCCATAAAATTTTTGTCCATGAGGTAGCCCACAATGTACATCCATTGGGTTATTTACTTAATGTAGATTATGAGAAGATTATGTTTTGTAATAGTTGGCCTACTCTTCTAAGAATAGAAGAGTACTAATAGGAGCAGTGACAAAGCTATTTATAAAACCGACTATCCCTAGAGCAAGTGGCAAAGGGCTTGATGGTTGGTACCCGAGGTCCCAAGTTCGAATCCTAGTTGATTCACATTTCCAGCTAAGTTTATTTCTAAATGAAATAAATGAAGCGGATAGCGTGCTACCTATCTCTTTAAAAAAAAAAAGAAAAAAGACAAAGCTATTTATAAAAGAGGCTAAAATACAAAAAACTTCTTATAAATATTCTTTTTATAAATATCCGCTTTTATAGTTTATTCTTTGTCTTTTAAAATTGAGTTAAATACAATGCATGTCCTTACAAACATAATAAATTGCAAATATATCTCTACAAAGTTCAATTTTTATATGTTGTCCCTACAAAAATTTTGACATTTTCAAATATGTCCATCTGGTTTGTTCCATTAGAGAACTGTTTATATTTTAAGTGAAATGTCAATTTTACCACCACAAATATATTCCTCTAAAAGACACAATAGTATAATATAAGAGGGTTAAAAATGCCAAGTTATTTCATAAACTAACCAAGGTTAAATATTTAACATGTAGTTAACTAAAATTTTCTAACGAATTCTAACAGGAGAGACATATTTGAAAACATAAGGACTTTTGTAGGAATAATATATGAAAGTTGAACCTTATAGAGATATATTTACAATTCACTATATTAGCAGGAACCTGTATGCAATTAATCCTTTTAAAATTTCTATTTTGCCCTTTAACAATTCAAAATTGTAGCACTTAATTTAATATTGTTATAAGTTGGTCACAATTCCATACTTAAAGTGTATGGTATAACCGAAGAATGACAACATATTCATTTTACCTTAGAAATGACGAAATTTTTTTAAAAAAAATTAATTAGTAAATAATAGGAAACCTTTTTTTTATAAAGTTATCTAATTTGAGAGAAAATATAAGAGTTTTATACATTTCCACCATTGCTAGGGATATAATGGATATCTTTATCACACAATTTATTCATTGATTAGTGACAAAATTATAATAGTACTGCGTTAAAAGTATTATAACTCTAAGTAATAAGGAGGCAAAATAGAGGTTTTTTCAAATACTGTACGATAAAATCAAAAAAAGGGACATTTATAATAAGGGGATTGCTTGTATTTTAGCCTTATGAAGACATCTAGTCTTTTATCAAGCATGCGAAAAAAAATTAGAAACCAATATTCAAATCGAGAAATTTACAGGATTATATTGCATTAAATAATCTAGAAGGCCAAGAAAACTAACATACCTTTGTAAACTAACATACCTCAGTGTATAAGGAGTTACATCTGTTGTTATTTGTTCTAATAGTAAAACAAGTAAGCAGTATATATACTTAAAATGTCTAACAATGATGCAGTAAACAAGAGAAGTTCTTACTATAAATATCGAAAAAGTTTTACATTTTATTACACATGGATTGTCCTCTGTCTATTGCCTACATAGAAATTATTTTACGTACAACCATCGAAATTTCAGCAAACAAGTAATCAACATAACTGTCAAGTCTAACGCGCACATTTCGTCCCCAGCGATTGCAAAACAAGACAAATATTGTAAACCAAAAACCTCCTACATATGCAGCTGCAGATATTGCATAGAAAATGACTTTATCAATACTACTAACCTCTTTATCTTCTTCTTCAAGTGGTGCTGTTGTGTTTGAGGCAGAAGTGCACATTTGATCTAATGGCGGTCCATGCAGGCCAACATTGCCCGCGTAAGCAGCCTCGCCAAAAGTGGCCAATTGATCTCGAAAATTTGGTATGCAGCCAGACAAGTTGTTTTGGGCAACAGAGAACACTTCCAAGAATTTCAACTGATCTAATTGCCAAGGAATGCCGCTGCTTAACTTGTTGTGGGATATGTCAAGGCTCTCAATCTGAGATAAATTTGACAGGGCTGCAGGGATCGGACCAGTAAGTTGGTTGTAGGATAAGTTTAGAGATACAAGTTCACTAAGATTTCCAATTTCTGGGGGAATTTTTCCTGTCAATTTGTTTGCTGACATATCAATTAAGGTCATAGAAACCAAATGATCCCTTTGGTACATATAGAAATTGCCTTTAGTGGTAAACTCTTCCTCTTGTAGTTCCATAGTAGAATTGAATGATAGCCGAATAAAGAAATTTGAAAACAAAATTATTTGAAATTCCTGGAGGAATGTGATATAGACCCAACTGTGTGGAAATAGAAAGTGGGATTGTGATTCATTGCTTCTGAATGCCATTGTACCAAGGCAAGATGGTATTGGTCCAGAAAAGTTGTTGTGTGATAGGTCTAATATGTGTAAATTTTGGAGGCTGCACAACTGACAAGGCACTAGCCCACTAAAAGAATTTTCCCTCAAAATAAGAATCAACATTCGAAGCTCACTTCCTATTGGCATTGGAATTTGACCTGAAAGGTAATTTTTGCTAATGTCTAGTGCTTCAAGGTTGGAGAGATTAAAAAGAACACTTGGTACTTCTCCTGTCAAATAATTATTAGCCATATTGAGATACCATATGTTTGGAGGGAAGCAACGAGGTAAAGAACCGGAGAGGTTGTTATTGGAGAGGTCTAGTATGTAAAGGTCTGTTTTATTACATAGCCATTGTGGAATTAGGCCTTCAAAATGATTCCCTCTAAGAATAAGGGCAAACAATTCTGTTGCGTTCGAAAAGGTCTCTGGGATTAAACCGCTCAAATCATTGTCATGGACATCAAGTACACCTACACCATCTATATTACTTGGTAGTGTTCCAGATAGCTTGTTACCTCCTAAGTTAATGTATGGCCCAATTGTAAAATTTAGACCAGAAATTTTCCCATGCAAATTGTTGTTGGAAAGCTTCAAAATGAACAATTCACTTCCACCATTCACTAGTTGGGCCGGTACTTCACCTGAGATATGATTGTCTGAAAGATCCAAAATCGACAATTGGCTTATGTTAGCAAATGATAAAGGGATGTTTCCTATTAGATTGTTTGAGGAAAAGTTAAGAACTGACAAAGTCGGAGAAACCATACTAATGTTAGAAGGGAGCGAACCACTAAAGAGATTGTCAGAGACATCAAATATAGTCATGTGATGAGTGGGAAGATGAATTGTCCCTGTTAATATGTTACTTCGTAAGATCAAGTATTCCATTTTGGTATTATTGTTAAGTAGGCAAGTAGGGACGTTTCCTATTAAATTGTTGTTGGAGAGATCGAGTGCTTCGAGTTGGTGTTGAGAGCAGAGAAACGTAGGGGTGCGAATGGTATTCTTTTCCACCTTGCAACTTGACAGCATAAGAATTCGCAACTGTAATTGTTGAACTGAACTCCAGCTATTAATGTCCAACTCTAGCCCCTCGTTGTTTGAAAGTATGATTCCTTCAAGCTTTGATATGTTGGAAAAAGAGTGTAGTGAAAACTCTCCATAAAGATAGTTATTGGAAATGTCTAGATATTGAAGTGAGACAAGCCCTTTGAAGAGTTGCTTTGATATAGTTCCCTCCAAGAAGTTACCAGAGAAGTCAACATATTGAAGGAATGTAAAGTTTCCAAGAGTTAGAGGAAGACTCCCTCTGAATTGATTATATGCAAGGCGCATCGCTTGCAAGTTCGTGAGTTCTTGGAGAACTGTGTACGTAAGATAATAAGATATACAAATTATATTGCATTATCATCAAAAGTCGTCTGTAGAAATTTTGAAATGAACGTACAAAAATCATACCCTTTAAAGGAAGTGATCCATTTAAATTATTGTTGCTCAAATCCAAGACTTCCAGAGATATCAGATACCCCAAAGACATTGGGATCTCTCCTGTAAATTGGTTTCCACTAAGATCAAGCGTCTTTAGCTTCTTCAATCCTACTAAAGCTGGAAAGAAGACACAAGAGAGGCATAAATTAAGAAGAGAAAGTATTGATTATGATTTCAATAGTGCATATCTTCCTATTATCGCCATGGGTTCAGTTCACCTATCTTAGATTTGGTTTGGTGTGATTTACCTCCTTTGGTTTGATTTACCAACTTGGATTTAGTTTATCTTTGATCCATCATCGGCGGATTTAGTGTATCTTTGTTCTATCATCAGCATGATTTGTCGTCGACTTAGGTATAGTTCAATTTGCGATTGTATCCAGCCGGCTTGACGTAGACTCGGCTCTAACTTATTTATTTCCTCTCTTTTTTTATTAAGTTCAAATTGATTTTATGCTTATATTGGGCTTTGTTCAAACCCAATCATTTATGCAGTTGATTTGGTTCCATTTGGGTTAGAACCCATGTCAAGTCTATGAGCCATTTTGGCTAAGTAATATGATATTTTTTTTGATATTTAATTAAGAAGCCGACATTATGTCAAATCTTAGTGTACGTCAAGTTGTGGTTAATGGCATGCGCAAGCCGGAATGCACCTATCACAAAGACGACGATTTTGGTTTAACTGAATACAAATGAAGCTTATCACAACAAAGGCGATTTGGATTGTGCCGTGCCTACCATGAAGATGGTGATTTTGATTTAATTGAGCCCAAATCAAACGATCATGAAGACAACGATTTAGTTTGAAACGTGCCTACCATAACGACCCGGCCCACTAGCAATAATAACTCTTGGTCCCAAACCACTGGCCCAATATGCTTAAGCCCAGTTGTTATTACTAGGGTGCCGCAGCCTCTTATATTTCCAATCATAACCCTATTTTCATCCGATGTAGGACTATTGGAGCGTTACAGACTACTTCCTTTTAGACCCTGACATTCTCGTCACGTCCAAGCCCGATTACAGACAAAGAACAGAATTACTATGCGATGTGAAATTCTAGAAGTGGCTTCTGTGGGTTAAAGAGGTGCTTTTCACCAAACCAGTTGCGTTGCGGTTTGCTCCAATCACAGACATAGAACAGAATTATCAAACAATATGAGATTCTAGAGGTAGCTTCTGCACCGCATAGCACTTAGCTCTTACATTTCCGTCTGATATTCGATCTTGAAACCAGTTGTAACGACCTAGCCCGCTAGCAATATTACTCGTTGGGCCCAAAACCACGAGCCCTACTTAAGCTCAGTTATTACTACTAGTATATATGGTTCCCAAGCGAAGTGAGATTCTAGAGATGGCTCCTGCAGGTTCAAGAGGTGGCTCCCACCAAACCCGTGATATAGTTAGCAACTGTATCGACCCGACCCACTAGCAATAATAACTTGTTGGGCCTAAACTACCAGCGTAAAGTGCTTAAATCCAGTTATTATTATTAGAGTGTGTGGTTTTTATATTCTCAATAAATACTCTTTCTTCATCTGATGTAGGACTATTATGGCACTACATCTATCCAAAGATGACGATTTTGGTTTAACCGAATCCAAATCAAATCAATCACAAAGGCGGCAATTTGGTTGAATCGTCTCTATCACGAAGACGGTAATTTTGGTTTAATAGTATCCAAATTAAGCCTATCACGAAGGTGACGATTTGGTTAAGCTGAACCTGATCGAGCCTATCACAAAGACGACGATTCAGTGGAAGCAAACTTGAAGCAAGACTATCACAAAAGCAGCGATTAGATTTAAGCCGAATGGGATCAAGCCTATCACAAAGATAGTAATACAAGACAAATATTTATTATTTCATTTTATCCATATATTTATTTTTATTTTATTTCATTTTAGTTTTTATTTTTGTTTAACGGACCTTAGTCGTGTCGACGACCATACGATCAAATTGGTTAGAGAATTGTTGTCACGTTGTTTGTGTGCATGTATTGATCTTCCGTAGTTAGGAAAGCTAATGCAATATAAGGGAGACGAACGTTTAGTGAATATACGTGCATCGTGCAGTAACGATCTAATGTAGGATTTGATTAGTTGAGCCTATTACAAAGACTGTTGTGTGATCAAACTGATAAGGGGATCACCACTATATCGTTTGCGCGCATACACCAATCTTTCATCATCAACATGGTGGCAGGTAGTCATGGAGTCGCACTACAACAGAATTAGGTTATAGGGACATATTTTTTGAACACTTTTGTGCAAGTGTCCTATCTATATCCAAAATGTTTTTTATTTTTTTATTAAAAAACCTACCTAGGTCAAGTGTCCTATCTATATCCAAAATGTTTTTTTTTTATTAAAAAATCTACCTAGGTCCAAATATAAAGCCTAACCAAGAAAATAAGAAAAAATATTACATATACTCAACCCACCCCACCCAATCCACTAGGCCCAATTACAAAAAAAAAAAAGAAAATAAAAAGAAAATAAGCTGATCTCTCCATTCTCCTTTCTCAATAGGTGTCTCCCCCTTCTCCCCTCGCTCAACCCCCCGAAACCCTAGACAAAGAGCCCCTCCGATCACCATCTCCATGAACCCCTCCCACCTCGACCCCATCTAGCTCTACGACCCCACTAGCTCTTGAGGCAATGGTTAATGATCAAACTCGAATCCCCTCTATTCTCTTTGAATTTGCTTCTCGAATCGTCTCCCTGCTCGATCTCGCCGATTTAGGGTTTGAATCGACGAAGAGCAAGCATAATGGATGTCACGACCCGACACCGCCAAGAAGAAGGAAACTTCACCTCCAAGTAGAAGGAAGCTTCAATGGATCTTCTGATCCCTTCGACGGAGAAAAGACCTAGAAACTAGTTCCTCTTTTGGAAATTTTGTTGTTTATATTCTGTTATAGTTGGTTATCTTCTTGATTAATCATTCCACTGGTGTGATGCTTAGGGGTAAAACGTAGAATAGGTGCTTTTTTTTGTGATAAATCTCATATGCAACTAAATGAACAGTGGATATTAAGTGTGTTTGAAACCTTAAATTCCCACTTTTAGCATTACTTTGGTAGAATTCATACATGGCTAAATGACGAGTGGAGTATGACGCCCCAACTTCTCAGAGGGTCACCCATCCTAAGACTACTTCCGTCCTAACACGTTTAACTCTCTTAACCTCTTAGGCCTACCTACCACCTAAAATGCTTAAGCCGGGTTAAAAGTTTTAGCCCTATTATATCTTATATATAGGACTATCATGAGTCTCACATTCTCCCCCCTTTGAAGCCTTGACGTCCTCGTCAGGCTCAGATTCACAAGTACCGGGCAATGTGAGACTCGTCTCGCTAGCCTTGTCATTCCAACTCTGGCTCAGCTGAAACTCATCTCACACTTTCGGTTGGTAATTAGCTCTGATACCAACGGTGACGCCCCAACTTTCTAAGAGGTCACCCATCCTAGGACTACTCCCATCCTAACACGCTTAACTCTCTTAACCTTTTGGGCCTAGCCACCACTCAAAATGTTTAAGCCGAGTTAGAGTTTTAACCCTATTATATCTTATATATAGGACTATCTGGGGTTTCACATGGAGATTAATGTTTATCTTATCTATAAGATATCTATAGGATATATGAATCCTCGGTTTTTGATACAGGTGGTAACGAGAGGGCGGGAGGCGGACGGTGGGAGACGCGGGGCGCGGTCCGGGCAGGCGGGGAGTGGGCGACATGGGCGCGCGGGGCAGGGGGCCGCGCGGACATGCTAGGAGCGGGCGCGCGANATATTAGATGATTAATATGCATTTTGTGATATATGTTGCAATGATTTTAAAATATTAGCATGCAAATTATTATAATGCTTTTGCAATGTATGAATACATTTTTAGCATAATTTAAATATTTTATGCATGCCTTGTCAAGTGGAAATTTTTTTTTTGGTAGAGTAAATTATATGTTTTTACTCCCATATATTTTGTGCATCTTAATTAAATAGTTTTAAAAACTATAACATATGGTGTGTGATGTGATTACTAGCCTAGCGAAATTTTTCTTTGCGCATGTATGATCTTTTTTTTTAAATTTATTTAATTAGAGATGCGGCAAAATTAAATATATGTATCGTGTACTGATTTTAAAATATCCTCTTCTGCGCATTGCATGAACAAAGTGAGGTTTAATGGCTTCCAAACAAATTGTTGCGGATTTAAACAAATGCGAGAAATTGGATTGTGACAATTATGATATTTGGCATCGTAAAATTCAATATGTTCTCGCTAAGCAAGAGGCTCTGGAAAACTTGTGTAATAAAATGGACCTACCCATAGAGGGCACCAGTGCCCAGGCTCGCCGAGATATGGAAGCCTATAATAATTGGCTTAAAAAGGATAGCATTGCTCGCATCACGTTGCTGAGCAGTATGCAGAATGATCTCTTATGCGAGTGTGAGCAGTATCCGACTGCGTTTGACATGTGGGAGGCTCTCAAAGCAAAATTTGGTGCAACTTCGGCAACAAGGTTGCGCAGTCTGACTATGCTGTTTGACAGTTATAAAAAGTGTACCGATCAGACTATGAAACAGCACGTTAGAACCATGTCAAACATGATTCGCGAGTTAAAGTCGGCTGGCTGCACCTTAACTAATGAGCAGCAGATCCAAGCTATGATTCGCTCCCTTCCCAATTCGTGGGAACATATGCGAGTAAATTTGACCCATAATGACAATATCAAAACTTTTGAGGATGTTGCGCGGCATTTGGAGTTGGAGGAGGAGCGCCTTGGGGCTGTTAAAACTCCAATTGCCAATGCTGCTGAGTCAAACTTTCGCAGGACATCTGGGTTCAAGCGAAAGAGGACTACTAGGGCTTAAAATCGTAGTGGATCCGCACCTAAGAACGCGAAGAGCACTAAAAGAAAGAGAAGCAAACGAGGTGGCAAGAAGAACAAGTCAAAGATGACTTGTTTCAACTGTAATCAGCTGGGACACTTCGCTCGTGATTGCACTGAGCCAAAGAAGGTACATCTTTATCCCGATTCTCGCTCTTTTGTTTCTTCTAACACGTTTGTTGCTGAATCTCTCCCTGTGTGGATTGTAGACTCAGGAGCAACAGACCACGTAGCGAGGGATCGGATGGGATTCGTCGAGTACCGTCGTGTGCCTGCTGGGAGCAGAAGAGTATACATGGGGAACGATTCAAGTGTCGATGTGTTAGGCGTTGGCACATACAAGTTGATCATGCAAGGTGGTCGAACTTTATACCTACATGATGTACTTTATGCTTCAGGAATTCGGCGGAACTTGTTTTCTATTCTTGCTATGCTACAGTTAGGCTTTTCTTTTTGTTTTGAGAGTGATGTTGTTAAGATTCATCTTGGAACTATTTATTATGGTAGAGGTTTTATGTCAAATGATTTTATGGTTTTGGATATTGATTATAATATTAATAATAGTGATTCTTTTTTCCTGCTATCTTCTGTTGAGAATGATCACAATGTTTCAATTAAATGGCATACACGTCTTGGTCATATTGGGCAGGATAGAATGACTAGATAAGTTAGAGACGGGTTTTTGAGCTCGCTCACTAAAGTCGACCTGCCCACATGTGAACGTTGTTTAGCGGAAAAAGCGACCCGAAAACTATTTAATAAAGCTTCTAGGGTAGAATTTTCTTTACAATTGATCCGCTCTGACATTTGTGGCCCAATGAGTGTGAGGGCAAGACATGGTGCTTTTTTATTCATCATATTTATAGATGACCATACGCGCTTCCGTCATGTTTATCTGATCTCCCATAAGACTGAAGCATTGGATTGTTTTAGACGTTATATAAATGAGGTTGAGAATCAGTTAAATATGAAAATTAAATGCTTAAGAACTGATCGAGGTCGCGAGTATCTATCTGAACAATTCAAGAAATTGTGTGATGAAAAGGGAATAATCAGACAGCTGACAATTCCTGGCACTCTGCAGCAAAATGGTGTAGCGGAGAGAAGAAATCGCACCTTGCTTGACATGGTTAGGTCAATGATGGCGCAAGCAAATTTGCCCATCTCTTTTTGGGGAAACGCATTGTTAACTGCTGCCTACATTCTTAATCGTGTACCCTCCAAAACAGTATCTTCCACTCCTTATGAATTATGGACAGGCAGGAAACCAAATTTGGAGTACCTGCGCCCTTGGGGTTCGGCAGCTTATGTACACAACACTTCTCACAAGTATGGAATGTTGGATCCTAGAGGAAGGAAGTGTATTTTTATTAGATACCCTAATCACTCTAAGGGATATGTGTTCATTGGAAAGCAGCCAGATGGAAGTTTGACTGAGATTGAGTCACGAGATGTTGAATTCCTCGAGGAGGATTTTTCTTATAGAAGTGAGGTTCGAAATGAAATTGAGTTCCATGAGATGGATGACTCTGACATTGGCACTTCTATTCGTTCAGTCGAGGGAGAGGAGACGACTCCGATACCTCCTGGGGATAGTGGGAGCGACTTGCCTTTAGATAAGGAGCCTCAACTTCGTAGGAGCGCACGTGTGGGCGTTCCCCGTCGTCGTTTTGAGATTAAGGGGGAGGCCTTCATGGTTGCTGCACATGATGATGATGAGCCTAGATCTTTTCAAGGGACTCTCTCATTACCTACTCATAAGGAATGGTTGGATGCAATGATAGAGGAAATAGAATCGATGAAGTCAAATCATATCTGAGAATTGGTTGACTTGCCACCAAGACGCAAAACAATCGGGAATAAATGGGTTCTCAAGATTAAGTGCAAGGCAGACGGTTCTATCGATAAGTACAAGGCTCACCAGGTAGCAAAGGGTTTTACCCAACGAGAAGGCGTTGATTACGAGGAAACCTTTTCCCCTGTCGTAAGGTTTGCTTCGATCCGCTTAATCTTGGCCATTGTCGCATATTTGGATTTGGAACTTTACCAAATGGACGTTAAAACTGCATTTCTCAATGGAGAACTGGATGAGGAGATCTATATGGATCAGCCTGCTGGCTTATCTGTAAAGGGTGAGGAGCATAAAGTTTGTAAGCTCCGACGATCCATTTATGGATTGAAGCAGTCCTCCAGACAGTGGTATATTCGATTTCATCGAGCCATCACTGAAGATGGGTTTACGATGATTGAAAAAGATCATTGTGTGTATGTTAAACG